>NC_092867.1:14868676-14949347 GCF_032062135.1 Pyxicephalus adspersus | reverse complement strand
CCCTTTAGCTGTGAGCCTGGCATGTTTACACATGAAAAGGGAAATACCCTGTAATTAGCTTTTTGCTCTATTAAACACATTTTTCAGATCTTCATGAAGCCAGTGCATGTATACTTTTTCTGTATTCATATTCAACTATCCCAGTTTCCTCTGGAGCTATAAGGTGGAAGATTCTTGGATGGTAATCCACTGCCAAAAAGTGAATGCATCTGTTACCTACATTCTTGTTGATCTCTTTGATTGGTATCCTTTCTAGCAATAGTGCCACAGAATTGTTGAATTGTAATAAGTTTCTCCTCACCAACCTTGTGGTTCTCAAACTGTTATGAGATACTTATCTGCAAGATTAATATTTCTACATTGGATGAACTTTGGTTTATGCCAAATGAGTGTAGTTCATTCCCCACTGCTTGTATCCTTGGATTATTCCTATTTCTCCACCATCTCTTTGAAACACAACAGCTGACCCTCACAGTACAGTGCATTGTTCTCCTATGAGAGAAGTCTATTGTAACACAACAGTAGTGAAATGAGCTTCAAGAGGGTTCTAATTACAAAAAATGTCCACTTAAAAACAGTATTTTTTGCCAGCCTTTCTCAACCTATTTTTACCCCTAAGGAACCCTTAATATAGTTTCCAGGTAACGAGGAATCCCTGCTATAGTCAATCTATGGTAAAAATGTTATTACTAATGGCTCCCAATAGGTATATTGTCCTTGTAACAGTAGTGGTCAGAATCCCACCCTTACAGACTGCTCCCAATTTTTGGGAGGTCAATTAACCAGAGCTCAAGGAAACCCTGGCAACTTCTAGAGGAACCCTAGAGTTCCACAGAAAGCACTATTTGTTATCAGCCTGTACGTATTGTCACCATGTTCAGATCCATACTGTCTTCTATTTTCCAAAGGGATATCCATTTTTCTCTTCCGGCTCTCCACAGACCTATGTTATTTCATGCAGTGAATGTTATGGTTGAAAGTTAATGATAGATGATGCCTTTCATGAACAGAATCGAGTTTACAAAGAAAAGAAGGAAGATAGCATTGCATCATGTCTATGGTTCTCATTTATTCAGGTCATGGTATAGCTAGAAATAGTTAATAACATACACTTGGACTTGTTCAGTAACTTAGAAAGTGTTTCATCATTCATTAACATCATGGTGCCTAGAACAGGATGGTTTTACAAACATTCCCAGCTCTTGTAATGTTTTTGGACAATCAGCATCTTCTTTAACACAATTCATGACACCATGGATCAAAGTGAGAATCAAAGAAGTCAGTATTTCTCAACAAGGGTTCCTCCAAAGGTTTCTAGGTGTTCCTTGAGCCATAAGTAATTTCTGCCTCTCAGGTTAGTTCAGCTGACACCAGTGATCAGTAAGGGTGACTTTCCTACTGGCCAGCAATGTAAGAGGCACTCTTCTTACTGACCACCACACTTATGTATTCTGAGGTGTGGATTTAGTATTTATAGAACGGGTTCCCTAAAGACCTGAAAGTTACATCAAGGGTTCCACCATATTAAAAAAAAAAAAAGTTGAGAAAGGCTGCTGAAATTATGTATTCACAATTGTGGAATTGGAGAGAGTGCAGAGAACGGCAACTAAACTGGTAAAAGGAATGGATGAACTCAGCTATGAGGGGAGATTAGTTGAACTAAATGTATTATTTCTTGAAAAGAGACATTTAAGGGGGGATATGATCACCCTGTATAAATATATAAATGGTCCATATAGAGAACTCTCTTCCCCATTATACACTTATAATAAGATCATTACAAAGGACAAGAGGGCACTCTTTGTGTCTGGAGAAAAAAGAAGTTTAAGCTCCGGATAAGGAAGGGATTCTTCACTGTAAGGTCTGTGAAAATGTAGAATCGGCTCCCTCAGGAATAGTTTCAGCAACTATTATCGATTGCTTTAAGAAAAAGCTGAATGCTTTTCTAGAAGCACAAAATATAACTGGGTATTAAAGCTTTAAAGTAAAGATTTCCAAATTTCAGTTTACCACTTAAGGACCTTTAACAATTTCCATTCTCTAACAATGTAGCAAACTAGCAAAAAATGTATTGATGCTAAGCATATTCTGGTACTCTGGTACAATTAACTCCTATTGACCTTGAAATGCAAAGAACAGGTTGGAATGGCCTTACTTATGCACTATCCTTTCCTTTTGTACATTACCGAAGCAGGGAAAGCAGGGAGCAATTTATTCAAGTAAAAAAAAATATATATTAACTAGAAAAAGTTATTTCTTGATTTTCAACCACTAGCTATAATCTCCTTCATCTCTTTTAAAGGGATTCAGAAAGTACAGTGTGACAATATTTAAGATCTTATTTTGAGCTGAAGGTGCTTAGGCTTTTCCCACACATAAAATGTAACAATCTACATTATTTTTTAGTTTACAAGGGAGTATAAAATTCTACATTCCTAAATATATAAATCTTATACTTCAAGCAAACACAAAATTCAGTGCATATTCAGGCTTTGAATACATTGGTATGCATTGGTATCTAATTATGATTACGGTTCTAGGCTGTTCCTTTTGATGCTTTTAGTACATTATATTTACTTTACTTAAGACTTTACTTATGACTTGATTATGAAGTGATGTAAATATAGGTCTATAGCTTTGAACGGGCAAAGTCCATGAGATCACAATGAAGCAAGTGTCTCTTGCTTGATTTATCACTACTACTCGCAGTGATTATTTAGTAAAAAAAAATATATATATATATATTTAACAATTAAAGCGTACTTACAGCAACTATCAAGGACTTTTACATTTAAAGAAGCCTTACAGTAATAAAGTGTAACTAAACATAGTTATACTCACCTGTTCCCAATCAGTCGTTGTCGCAGCCAGCTTCTTCCTTATGCCCTTCTTACAATCTTTGGCCATCTTAATTGCCCCAGTTGTAAAGACCAAGTTTGGCACACGCGCACAGGGGTTCATTTAGCCCCAGCAAGCTGGGATGTGATCAGGCAAGTAAGAATGCCTTATAGAGAAGAGACAACAGCTGTCTCTTTCTGCAATAAAGCCCTGCCTAATCACAAATCTGTACAGAGGAATTTTAGTTGTATTTTAAATATTTTTTAATAAAAAGTATTTCTATTTTACCCCTATTAACCAGTAGTAAATCCTAATCATTTCTATGTAACTCCTTCCTCCATATCTATTTTTTTTCTTTACAACAGTATGTTCACAATGTGGTAATGCCAAAAATGCCAACCGTAAAATCTGGTAAACCACAATGGCAATTGAATGCTTTACCAAAATAACTGGTCAACCGGTTAATCAGTCAACAACAGCTTCATTTATTTGAATGAACTAATTGATCACCAGTTTTTCCAGCCATGATCGGCACATTTACTGTGATTGCACTTTTAAAACTTGTGTTTTTTGTGTATGAACAATTCAGTTCTCTATGGAAGTGGTTTGCTTCTTTATAAATAGATTTCTGGGTGTCCTACCAAAACCATGCTGCAAGTATGGGCAGATTTATGTTTTTACTACTTTACAGTCAGCAATCTCAAGACTGAGCATTGTCATACCTTACTGTACCACTGTGCCATGGGAAAACCATTATCAGTAACAGCAAGAATACTGAGAAGCAAAAACATTGCCTACCTGTTCAGCTCTGTTTTCCAAGACAGCAGCGTATCCATGAAGGTCATCTGTGTAAATGAGGTTGGATGACCTCAGCCATGCATGTAATGGAGAAAATAATAGATTGGTGTTTACTTTGTACTTGGTGGTATTTCCCGGTTTACTCATTTGTGGTACATCCATGACGGGATGTCATAACAGTGTCAAATAATAAAGAATTCCTCCCACCATGGATTTTCTATCTAATAAATCTGTAGGAAAATGTCAATACTGGGGTATTCTCCGTGGACTGGGATTCATCAAAAAAGGATGTCTCTGATTTAAATAGAAAAGAGTAAAAATAGAAAACATGAGGCTGACATGATATTAACATCAAGGACAACTCATTATATTCAGCTATAGGATGATAAATCTCTGAAGGGAAATTACATACATCAAACACAATTTAAATACTGATGATAATATCATTCATGATATCTGCTGATGTATCTTTTTTAATATTTTGATTAAAGGAAACATCACTTTGACAGCTATATTTAAAGTAGACTTAGCATCAGATCTTTGATTTCATGTACTGTTAAATACAGGGTTGAAAGTGTTTGGATTATATCTGTTTGATATAAATGTGTAAAATAAAAGGTGAAAAATGTATAATTTTTTACATCTGTTGGGTGTTAAAAAGTATGAGTTGTTTCCGGCAAAACATGCAGTGTCATCTTGTATCTTGTGCACTCTGCACTATTATCTGTGATTGTGAGACAACTCTCTCCTGTAATCCTTAATTTATGTTCACATGTCAGATAATCGTCACCCGAGATGAACAGACATGCTCATCTTGAGTCAAAATCTGATGTCATTCATCAATCCACCATGTTAGCTAACCGATTGGGAATAACCATGTTCAATGCAAAGAAGTGGAGCAGAGCGGAGTACCACTCACCAGAAAAAATTCTATGATGTCTATTAGGCATCTTTATACAGTTTAAGACTAAAAAAACTAAACTGATGCAACCATCACATCTTTTTTAAAATGTTTATGCTTTTGAAATAATCAATATACATGGTATTGTAACTCGGTATTGTAAAAAGTTCCACAGATACATTTCCTGAAAAGGAAAGGCGTATGCATGAGGCATGTAACCATAAAGCAGTTTGGTTTGGTACAGAGTTATAACAGAGCAGGGTCCAGTTGGCAAGTAAACTCCGGTGTTTCCCTATAGTATATCCAACTATCCCACATGGCATTGAATTTGTCTGAGGAACCCCGGACAGTGGGCGTAAGTTCCACCATCATCATAATATCATTCACCCTATGTAGCGATTATGTGAAGGAAGGTAAGGAGGTAGACTTCTAGTATAGAGGGAAACAGGAGTTGGCAGTAATGATGACGTATCTGATTAGGGAACCTTTTTAGGCCTTTATCGAAATGGTGTTGTGGTACAGTAGGAAGAAACCAGAGTCCAATTGTACAGTATGTGTAGTGACGCAGCCATTGCATAGGTGTAATGACTACTAACCTGCAATATATATTTTCTTGAGTTTAGATTTCTTTGGTTTATACACTAAGAGGTATGTGTTACAGATCTCTGCAGGTCTAGGGGATCTGTGGCTCCTTCAATGCCACGCACCTTTCACTCCCCTGCTGCTAACACCAGCTCTGCTAAGGCATTATCTCCTCAGCATACTTCCTGGTCCAGGTCATGTGACTCCCAGTCAGCTGCTCCACTAACACAAAGGACAAGAGTGTTTCGCAGATGTGCTCCCCCAGCTGGTGGAGATGTGAACACCACCAACCTCTAGTCTCCTGGACCCCCTCTGGTGGTAGGATAGGATGCAGCAGGTCACATGGCTCCATTTATCACAGGCCCAGTCCTTAAAAGGAAGTGAAGGGCAACAGGAAGTTGCCTGAACAAGGAGTTCCTTTGGCTCAGCTTATAGGTTCCTGTTGTTTGTTTCTCCTGTTCCAGATTCCTTGTGTACCGACCTCGGCTTGTTTCCTGACAACTCCTGTTCACTGCCTATCCTGACCTTTTGCTTGTTTCCTGACAACCCTTGTTTGCTGCCTGCCTTGAGCTTTTGGCTTGTTTGCCTACTCTTTTCCATTTCCTTCTGGCACTACGTTTTGGTTCTTGCTTGTTAGCAGTCACCTGCCTCTGCGTGCACAGGGGCCACAACCTAGCAGTTGCCCGCAGTGCAACACCCCCACCTCTAGAGGCTCTGGTGAAGACCAGGCAGCTGCTTAGACTCTGCGCCCTGTGCACGTATCTACTGATTGAGCTGGTGACACAGAGGGTCCACTATCCTGCCTTGCAGCTACCATGACAGTATGTTTGTAAAAATATGGTGGATGGCACAAATGGATTATTCTTAAATAAATCAGTTGATATTGGGCAAAATGGAAAAAGAATGTTTGAAATATATGGATATAAGATATGGGTGATTGTTCTGTAAAATTGGCCATTGTTAAAATCGTGCATAGTGGAGGCATTGCAGGTCTTGGAATTTTAACTAAAACTAAGCATTCCAATAGATGTTTGCCCAGTTCCTGGAGGCACAAGGTGGAAGAAGATGTAAAACATGGAGCCCTTGTAATGCTTGCTTTTTGTGATTTTTCCTCAATAATGTCTCTTTTTGACTCTTTTTCACTCTTCTTGAACTTCACAAACCTGGTGTCATGGATGCCTGCAGAACCTGGGGATCTGTTCCATCCTCTGTTTCCCCTACCCTTCACTCCTCTGCAGTTAGCAGCAACTCTGCCCAAGGATCCTATTCACCAGTAACTACCTACTTTGAATCATGTGACTCCCTGAGAGCTGCCCCTTTACCCCAAAAAACTAGAATATTCAGCAGACAGGCTCCATCTACAGGCAGAAGTGTAAACACCACCTGAGCTGCCTCAGTTTCAGCACTCCCTCTGGTGGTGGGGTCTATCACATGTTAGTTACATGGTTCCCTCCTGTCAAATGACCTCCCCTATACAGTATATAGAAATTACTGGCCTTACTGGCAGTATGTTGCCTGAAAAAGGAGTTCTTCCAGGCTCTGTTTCCAGGTTACAGCTTGCATTCCCTAATACTGATCATGACACTTTGGTATACTGACCCGGGCTCTGACTATTTTCGATTGACACCTGCCCTGACCTTGGCTTGTCTGACACTTCTGTCCTTTGCTCTTGTACTGCGCATTGGTCCTGCACAGTCAGCAGTTATGAGCTTCTACATGTACGGGAGGTGCAACCTGGGTATTGCCTCCTAAAGTTCATCAACCCTTGAAGAGTGGGCTGGTGGAGCCGGAAGTTGGTGTCTTAGATTCCGCACCCTGTATATGTCCCTGCTACGTGGGCTGGTGACACGGAGGGTCCACCACCTATCTGTGATCACTGTGACATCTTGCTATTGAATTATAGGCATTGGTACAGCTAATAAAAAAGTAATTGTAAAATAAAATAGGAAGACTAGCTGCCATAGTGAGACATGTATCAATGCCACAAAAAGCTGTCCCTACCCAAACTTGTCAGCTCTGACATACCAACAATAAGGCCAGTGATTGGGAGCACCACTCTTTTATAAAAGGGGGGCTGGGTTATCTGTTGAAATTCTAATATCCTTTCCAATTATTTTTCCTTGTGATTGACTAGGGCCAATTGCATCATAGGTTGTTTCCTATTTTTGGGGTTTGAACTTTCAAACCTTTTTGGTTGAATGTTTGAGTTTTGTAATTCCTGAAGATTTACCGTGGGACTGCAAATCTCAATTCTATTTAAAACAGTCAAAGTGACAAGCTATACATCTTATGTTACATAAACCATATTGTGAAATCCCACTGCTTTGTCCATCTGTTGCGTTGGCATTAGTTTATTATATTGATTCAATTCACTTTAATATATTTGTCAACAAACCCGTGTGTGGAGAATATGATTTTCATTTTCTCTAATGTTTAAAAAAAAAATACCATTAGACCTATATTTATTGACCAGGTCAACTTATCCACATTCCTTAAGCTCTAATGCCATGGCAGGATTATGAGGGATTAACTGATTGTGGTTTTATGATTTTTCAGAAGCAAAAAAAAACATTAATTTCCCTTTTGAGTTGACATATTTAATCAATATCTCTTTCCCATGGTTAGAATCTGATTATTTTTACTTTCTGTGTAATGAAAAAAAAATCTTGATCTTTGTTGAAACCTTGTGGTTTTAATGTTGTTTTTTAAACTTTAGTAATATTATGTTTATTGACCTCTTTTGGATTAGTTGAAACTAGATTTGTAATACCCACTTTCAGAACAATTACTCTTCTCTTAATAGAGCCATCTTCTTAGCAAGTATCCCCCATGTAGCAATTAGCTTACACCAAGGGGTTGGTTTACAACCAATTGTGCCTAGCAATTTGTTCAACAGAAGTACTTGTTGCTTGACTAACATTTTCAAATTAGGCCAAGGACTATTTTTAAATCACTGAGAGTTGTATTAATGGTGCAGAACAAAAGTTCTTGCATTAAATGTGAACTTTGCTGTCGGGCAAATGTAGCAAAAATGAAGATGGGTAACTGTCCCTGGGTTTGGTTCATGAGTGGTTTGGCAAACATCCTTTGAAGTTGTGTGAGCTTTCTTTGATGTTTCAGATAGGACAAAGAACAAGCGTTTGGTTAGCTAGAATCAGCTGGTGTAGTGGTTGAAGATAGAATGAAAAATTCTCATGATGGTGATTGGGCATGCGCAGAAGGAGCAGCCCGAAGCCCTTTGGGATATGTGATGTAGCTATCCAAGGAGGCTGCAGGCTTCCCATTCAGTCTTTACTGCCTTTGACAAAAAGAATCAGGGGGGGGGTTCCTCTTTCTTTTTTTTTAAGAAAATAAATGTTTAGGGAAAAAAAAACTCAGTATAAAAAGTTATCTACCCTTTATTATAAAGTAAAAAATAGGGTGTTAGGTCCGATTGAACCCCAAACACCTTTTCTTGATGGCTAATCTAACCCCCCTCCTTCCTGCTTGCAAAACCCATTAATGTAAACTAAACTTTACACTTTGTTCAGATTGGAGCTTAGGTAAGCTACAGTGTGGTTACCACTTTCTCACACAGGAGAGAGGCCTGCAGCAGGGAAATATGCGGAGGACAGCATGACAGGGTGCTCGGACAGACACGAGGTAAAGGGGGGGGGGGGTTGGAAAGGGTGAAGGCCATTTACAGGGAAGAAGAAGGAGGGGGGAGAAGGTTGGG
The DNA here is from genome assembly GCF_032062135.1 of Pyxicephalus adspersus. Lineage (NCBI taxonomy): Eukaryota > Metazoa > Chordata > Amphibia > Anura > Pyxicephalidae > Pyxicephalus > Pyxicephalus adspersus. Next base: position 14,940,513 of record NC_092867.1, on the reverse strand, counting down.
TCGGAAGTAGAAGGGGAGGAGTGAGGAGAGGGTAAAAGGAGAGTGGAACGGAAGTGAGGCACATTTTTTCAAAAGAAGAAGTTGCCCACCCTCCCGCCCTTGTTATAAAGGGGGTGGAGGCGGTTGAGGTTTGGTGGAAGGTAAGAGTGCTGGGTAAAGTTTGGTTAGGGGGCACCCAGGGTGGTGGTGAACCACCTTTAAGTGGTAAAAGGTGGAGGCCCCTGAGGTGGTACTGTGCTGCTTAGGGGCCAGATTGGTATGGCGGTTTTGGAGAAAATGGTGATTTGGTGGTGGTCGCGGACTTTACCTTCCGGACCTGCAACCTAGTTGTTTGTTGGGAAAAATGGTTCAAGCTATAAGTTGTAAGGGTTGTTATTTAAAGGATTAATTTAAGAAAAGAAAAGGCTGTTACATAAAGGTTATTTATTGGGGTTTATTATTGTGACTACTGTTGTTTGTTGTTTTATTTGTTCATATTGGTATGTGTTAAATTATTATATTTATGCATAATAATAAGTTATAAGAATTGTTAATTGTTATTTTGTTAATAAACGGCTGCTTGCCAGCCACTTAAATGCAGATGGTGTAGTGCGGTTAATTTGGTAGGTTAAGAATGGAAGGGGAAGCATGAGAAGGGGCTGGCAAGAAAGAAGGAGCACAAGTAGGTATGGGGGGGGAATATCGATGGGGCAAAGGTACTAGCTACCCTAGTCATGAACCGCTGCCACAAATGCAAGTGCTGAGTGGCTGGCAAGGTGTAGGTGATGGGCAGGATTGCTTGCTGCCAACATTTACCGACAGCTCTCTCTGCACAAAGCCTCCGGCTGAGCTGCTGCTCAATGAAATCCATCTAGGCCTGGTAACAGTAATTCCTGTCACCCCCACCCCCAATGGCAACCCTGCAGATGCCACAAGGTGGTTTTAGCCTATATTACACAAGCAGGTTCATTCTTGACCTTGTTCAGAAACCCATCCTAAGAAATGCTATGCAACCATCTCTGGAGTTCATATAGATGAGATAGAGGCTCCAGGAGATCACCGGCACCAAGATTTAACCAGGAATGAAATAAAAGGAGAGAACAAGTGTTTTATTTTATTATCATTCACTGTGCTTTAAAAAGCTAAATGTCATTCAGCTGGGTTTACAGCTACTTTTAAACTTGTTTATATGTGTTATATTTTTCCTCTTTTCTCACACTTCCTTTTCTCTTTGTTCATCCAATATTTTGCATCCCACAATCACATAAATAGATTACATTAGTGGTTCCACACCTAATGGTTTTATTTTGTTTTTATTTATTTTATTTTACTTTGTATTTCAGTGATGCAAAACTCTTTACATTTCCCTCTATCACTTTTGCTTACCTATAAAGATATTAATTTCCCACATATAGCCCACTTTTCAAATGTGGCATCTAAAACTGCACTGTTTGCCAATCCAGAAATGGTAAACCTCACCACAGATCAATGTGTTTGCATGTATGGTTCCATAATATTTTTGAGCAGTTCTTCCTCCAGAAGAGGAAGGCAACTGCATGGCTAGAAATTACATGCTGGTTTGAGGAATCGAGCCACAATGCCATCTTTACGCAAACATTGAGGTGTGCACAAAATAGTTTTCATCCACTGCCATTCCGTTGAAATGGAGCCATTGGGGAAACAATTGAATGCCATGAGGCGCATATTAATATTCCAAGCACATCATTTCTACCAGTGGCCATGAAGTTTCCCAAGTATTTGCACACTATATGTGTTACAGAACAGATGGCTGTTTAGATTCAGTTTTATGCAGAACAACACGCCCCAGAAATCCAACTCTCTACTATGCAAAACATTTCCTTTTATTTGATTGCCAAACCTTCCCAAAAACAGTATGTTCTGTGGGTAAATGTGTACAAACGTGCCACCTACATATTAATGTATGTTCCAATTACATTCATTTTCACTACTCGAGGCAATAAAATTATACATAACAATTATAAATATTCTCCAATTGTTACCTGCAATATATTTTCCCAGAAATAAATGTCTGTTTCTGAATAAAAGATGTAAGCATGTTTCATGAACTTTATATATGTTTAGTCAAATATTTTGAGGGATTTTTAATTGCTAATCACCCCATTGCCCGCTATAGCCTCTGTTAACACAGTGTGCTTGGGTGTGTCTCTATGTGGTTTAAAGTTTATCTGTTTGTCATTACCTTAGTGAGGCGCATATTAATATTCCAAGCACATCATTTCTACCAGTGGCCATGAAGTTTCCCAAGTATTTGCACACTATATGTGTTACAGAACAGATGGCTATTAAGATTCAGTTTTATGCAGAACAACACGCCCCAGAAATCCAACTCTCTACTATGTAAAACATTTCCTTTTATTTGATTGCCAAACCTTCCCAAAAACAATATGTTCTGTGGGTAAATGTGTACAAACGTGCCACCTACGTATTAATGTATGTTCCAATTACATTCATTTTCACTACTCGAGGCAATAAAATTATACATAACAATTATAAATATTCTCCAATTGTTACCTGCAGAATATTTTCCCAGAAATAAATGTCTGTTTCTGAATAAAAGATGTAAGTATGTTTCATGAACTTTATATATGTTTAGTCAAATATTTTGAGGGATTTTTAATTGCTAGAAGACCACTTTCTAAATACCAATATACATGACAAGATTGTTTGTGTTTTATTATCAACTATTTTTTTTACTTTAATCCTTTATCCTTTCTTCTTGTTCATGGTCCTGAGGCGTGCATTACACTACTTTCAAAAACTTACCTATTGATTTTCAGATATAGGGAATAGTTTAAAATATTTTTTTTATTATTTTTGAAGATCATTAAAGAATCATTTCTGTGCTTCTGTAATATATTCTTTCTATAATTTTGATAAATAGCTCTAGCAGTGATGGGTAAATCAGCAGTGTTTGATGTGTTCTGTGAAGGTTTAATGGTTACCAAATCCAGTTTAAGTTGAATCCATTCAAGGTAAATCACCCCCTAATAACGACCAGCCAGTAGGAACATTGCCAGCAGTGTACCTTAGAAAACTCTTCCACCCTTTACAACCACCAGCAGATAAAAACACCTTACCACACCTTAACATCCGGCGCTTAGAGGGTGTTTACTAGAGATGGTCAAGGAGATGTATTTTTAACTATTAGGCAAATTGAACTGATTTGAAACTGTGCCAATCAATTTTAGCAAGTTTAGCAATTTTAGGAGGCATGTCCAATTTTCTTCATTTTATTGACCATCTCCAATTTTCACATTGCCAATCTCATTGCACTTGGCTGGGTAAATATTCGCTGGCAGCTGTTAAAATGTACAGTATAACTTTACCTGGATTTGAATTTTCAATGAGAAGTCCATAGCAAAAAGTCAAGTTGAAGCTTTTGTGGGATTAACCTTGACCATCCATAGTCTTCATGACAATTAGAGGGAGGGTGAATTTTCCACTCTAGAACATAGATACCAAAGGAAATGTGACAGGGCTTCTAATTCACCACCACCCTACCGAAATGCCAAAAAAACCTGCTGCCTCCCGAAGGCTGCTCTGTCCATCATTGCCAAAGTCCACAGAGAAGCTGGCACTTCTGAAAAAGTTCTGGGTTCACTGCAAAACTCAATAATTCCTCCCGCCATCCTTGCGGACTTAACAGTGGTATTGGGGGCAGTTAAAGGGACTAGTGAGCCACTGTGGGTTACGTGCTTACAACCCATCATTGCTTTTTAAATCATGGATGGTAATAGGAGATCATTACTTTCCAAGGGATTCCAGGGATTGATTTGCTTAGAGCAGATCACACCACAATGTTCACAGCAAACAAAATGCTTCATGTATGGATTTTAAAATCAAACACATAAAAACTAAAAACTATGTTTTATTTGCCCTCTGTCCTTTTCTATAAACTAGCTTGGGATGTCAGATCTTTAGTAAAACTTGATTAAAAAGGTATACAAACCCCTCCAGATTGTCAGATGCAGCTTCAGGAACATCACACGAAGTCGTCTTCAGCACTGCGCCATCAGTCAATAAAAGAGGAAACGATGTGATTATTACGTTAGTGATATGGTAGTGATAACCTCCCTCAGGGGGATCGTAAGAGTAGTTATTCACTATCCTTTATCTATCCGTGAATTTCATTGTGTTTTGTCTAAAATGCCTTATTTTTCTTGCATTTTGGTATGTGAAGTACAGCTAAGGGTAAACTATTAATTTAGTTTTTTGTTTTTTTTTTGGAGGAAGCAGCCATAGCCTATATTTAAGTCTTTTTTAAAGTATTCCTATTGTCAAAAGTGGTCCTGATGTAAAAATTCCATGGGAAGTAAAGCAATGAGTGAGGGAGAATAAAGGTTAAGACATTAGATATGATGTGAAAAAGTGGCACAAGTGTAGCCACATAAGACGAGCAAGATGTCTCCCTGGCTCTATGCCCTCGGAAGGAGTCATTAAGGGTTGGATTTATAAAGGAGCATGAGTGAGACTTCTTAGATTAAACTGTGAGACCCAGGAGTAAAGCTGGGTTCATATCTGCTGGGTAATGGGGTAGAGCCACAAAAATCTCTAATAGGTGAACATTTTATTCCAGGATATAACCTGTGCACCGGCTGGGTGTGCTGTCCCAAGGGCGTGCTTTAAGTATGTGTTTGATGTTTCCCCCATGTACTGTACATATGGCCCTCAGGGCTTATTAATGAATGACTCCTATGGATATAAAGTCTTGATGGTGTTCTTCCTCACTAACCAGCAGTTTTAAATGGTGGAGCTCTGCAACTCATGCCAGGTGCCTACTAGAGAGGTACATTATTTGCTTCAGTGGCCCATGTTAAGCCAAAACCACCTAAAAATGAATATGGGACACTCTTTCCAGTGACAACTATATAGGTATTTCCCACATTTTGGGGAAAATGTTCCTAATTCTTTAGGAATTCTTCTTTCCTTTGATATCTAAAGGGGATTTTACCAATTGCTTAACCTATCTGAGATGGGAAAATGTGTAAATCTATATATCTAGTTTAGGTGAGGGAGTAGTTTGCGGGCCACAGGTAACAATACCAAAACCTCTAGATCTCACCTAATAGCTTCATTTGTACCCAACATAGACATTGGTCATTTCTGATCATGGTGTAAACAGGTATTTCCATACTTTAGTCCAATAGACATCATGCTTTAGGAAAAAAATTTCTAGTATAATAACTATTTAGAGCAGTTTTTCTCAACCAGGGTTCCTCCAGAGTTCGCTAGGGATTCCTTGAGCAATGAGGAGCTTGTTCATTCTCAGGTCAGTTACCACTGCCAATAATAATCTTATGGGGTATCTGTAAGGGTAGCCAAATACATAAAGTAGAAGCCAAGTACATAAAGTAGCATTCTTCCCAATGGCCAGCAATGTACGAATCATTCCCAATGACCTTCACTCTAATATACTGTGAGCTGTGACTATAGGAATAATAGCAGAGGTTCCCTGAATGCCTGAATGTTATTTGAAGGGTACCCTCATGTAAAAAGGTCAAGAAACAAAGATTTAGACTGACATATAGTGCAACTGCTGTTTGCAAAGTACAGTAACCAACATCAATCAATTTGGCAGATAATAAAATGATTGGTTTGCTAATGGTAACTGAACTTTAGACACAGCATTTGCATTTTGGGGTTGGCTCATTAAACATGGTCAGCATATCATTGAAATGTTTTTCTGCATTTAAATAAATTACCTGAAAAAAAATTCATCGTTGAGAGAAGAGAATAAAAATAAATTTTCTTGTCACAGTTCTCAAATTGATGCTTTGAAAAATGAATTTACTAGCACAGCTTTCACACTGCTGTTACAAAATCCTCCCTATGGTGCTTCAACTCCCATTTTGTTTTTTGATTGATGATAACAACGGGAGATTAGATCTGCATTAGCATCATTACACCCTTCCGTGATTAACTATGATACCATTTACACATGCTCCAAAAATCTTGACACCAATCCTCCAAAAAAATCCTAAATCTCAGCTCCCCATGTTATTTCTCTCTCTTCAACTATGATCGCCTTGATGGCACTTCTGAATTTTAATGTCTTTTTAGATGATCTTTTTTTTCTTTCCATAACTGGGAAATGAAAAGTTTGCATTAGAGATGACTGACATTCAAAGTCTTGTTTCTTATTGACTTAAGCGAGTCACTCGCTGGTTCGGTGATTTTTAGCAGCAGAAATACTTTATATTCAACTGTTAAATTATTATCAAGATGTTGTAATTAAGGTGAACAAAGAGTTCAATGTGAACCTTTTAGCTCATACCAAATCAAAGGGTATTGTGTTGGTGTTCTGCATATCACAATTTAAGCAATTTCAAAACTTTGAGAAGCCAAGTACATAAAGCAAAGCAAAGGAGAGAGGAAGCAAGATCTAAATATTATGCAGCTCCCACTTCCCAGAAAAAAAATTCACTTTGCCTAGACCAGGGTGATCTCACTGCAGAATCTTGGGAAAGCAGAGGATCTCTAAAGATGACAGTACAAAATTGAAACACCCTCTACACTTTGGGATCTTCAACTCAAATTGGTCAGTTATATCATTCTTTCATAGCAAAGAGCAGAAAACAGTAAGATAAGTTATTTTTATTTGCTACAAAAATCAGCTAATAAGCAGTTTATTTTCTGGCCACTCTCCTGCCCTGCCATTGGTCGCTAGGCCTTTAAAGTTTCTATGCCCCCTGTCACTAGTTGCTCGTTGTAATGTTTAACTTAGCTGACCTGCCAGTGATGTGACTATCTGGATTACCTGTTGTTGACTGTGGCTCTGAATTGTCTTTTGCCTCTGCTAGACTTTTCAGTACTGAATTATGTGTGAATGACTGACCCTGGACTATCTGATTTCCCATTGTGTCCCTTGTCCTGTTTTTTGTGGGCTCTGATCCTTCGTTAGACCTTTCCCAGAAGCCCTCCTCTGCGCACAGAATTCTGGGGACAACCATGTGCTGGGACGGCACCACCAGTCTAAACGGTATTTTGCTATATGTGAAGGGTGAGGAGCTGGATTGGGGACCCGATGAGCACTGGCACTGGGCTAGGGCCTTACCGTCACCTGAACAGAAAACCAAAGTGACATGGCTACTAAAAACAATGGTGAATAGCAAATTCCTATAAAAAAAGTATTATAGGTATTGTACATCTTTCCAGTGGCCTGTATCTACATTTCATATGCCTCCATTAATCTTTTGAACATTCATTAAAAATACAAAAAAAACAAAGCACCATAGTGTAATAAAACTGTAATAAAAATGTGCTCACAAAAGGAAAGTGCTGATAGGGGCTCCACAAATGAGAGTTAATCAATTTGGCAGTGGCTTCATCTTAAGTCATGTCCAGAGACTAGATGTAGAAAAAGGAAGTCCAGGTAAGGAAAGCTTGATGCTGTTGAAGATGACAACCATTGAGATTGCCCTAAATGTATAACCACAAGGTACTCATCCCATTAAAGTTATCAAGGTCATATAGACAGCTTTCGGGGAATAATTTCCTAGCCTGAACTGCTCATTTAAAGGAAGATTGCTACTCCTTAAAATTACCAGGCTCATGAAGATGTATGATATAAAAAAGACATAAAAACAGGAAATTAATAAGGGAAAAATGAACATAAAAATCGAAATTAGGAGATTAAGGAATATAAAGCAATATTGCTTGGATATAAATATGGGGTTTGTCGTTGCTAGTCTTCTTTTGAAACTACTAGTTGCCTGACTTTAATAAAGCTCTCCAAGACTGGAAAAATCACACTTTCATCAGTGAACCTGTCTATATCTTTCCTAGTCTTGGAGAGCTTTAATAAATCAGGCTCAAAATATCAGCCAAGGGAAATACACTGTTAAGGGAGAGCTCGGCAATGGCAGCCACCATACTTTTCTCGAAATCGGGTCCCTTTAGGGATTTTTTTTATTTCTGTGTATAATTTGTGCATTTTAAATTATTTACTTTATAGTAGTGGCATTATGAAGACTAACAGCCACAGAAAGGCTTGTTCCAGAGAATATTGCTTCTGTCTATCAAAGTAACCTGTCCAAAAGAATCTTATCTAACAAATAAAAGCAGCTGACATTTGCCTACGATGCACAACTTATCTCCTTCAAAGTGGAAAATAGCAATGAACTTACATAAGAAAATCGTCCTGAAAGAGCACTTGGGGTGTAATGATAAGTACGGGAGCCTATGCATTTTAACATATCTGAAATAGATCAAGGATTTTGCATGTTCTGCCACAAAAGCAATTTATGCAGTGACTATGCTTTACCAGCATGTATGTCATTGGAAAATAGCTGATTGCTTTGTAGACGCCTCAGTTACGGCACATGATGATAAGAAAGCTTGTCTATCTTTTTAAATAAAACATGTAGTGCATGCATATATATATATATATATATATATATATATATATATTCTTCATGGAAAAATAAGACATCCCCCTGAAAATAAGACCTAGGGCATATTTTGGCATTTCAAAAAATATAAGACAGTGCCTTATTATAGGGGAAACAGGGTAGGAGACTCCTGACCAAAGATGAATCTGCCATGCCATTAAAACTATCAGAAAAACACTGCCCTCGAGAAGCTCAACCTATCAATTCTACCAAATAACCTAGTACAAAATCCTGAACCCAGACAGAATTAAACAAACACAGAAAAGGGGAGTGGAAAGGTACTATGACCTTAACTTTCTGATCTCATCACATTTATCACTTTAACCCCACCTTTAATTTCTTTGCTCCCTACTAATCCTCAGCCTGATATCTCCATAACCACAAACAACTATAAACTTGTTGCGATCCTGTTCACCCAGTCATGTAAACCTTCTTCTAAGCTAACTTAGATCACTTGGCTCCAGGCCAATGTCAATGGAAATAAATGTTGTCATAGTGCATAGGATTATCGAAGCAAGACTTTTATAAATGTGAATATTGGAGTGTGCGACTTTGTTGGCCAGGCAGTGCAAGTCCCTATATTTTTTGTAAATTTTATTATTACAAGACTTATTTATTATTACAAGACTAATTTAAAAGGTGGAAACTTAAAATTGTGTATGCTTTGCCTATAAAGTAATTCTTAGTGATTGTATGCATCCATTAATAATATATTAGATCACTCTTCTTCCTGTATCAATTGCAGGGAAATCTGGAGGATTTATCTTGATGCAATGTATGCCATGAATACGTTATTCACTCATCATCAGGATGGTATACGGCACAGCAAAATGCAATATGGGAACTTGTTTAAAGTGAAATGTCATCAAAATCAAATTATATCTGATGCAAATTATAACATACATTATTCATCATACTGTTTTTTTTGTTATTTCAGATAGACAAAATCATTACATTCACATCACTGAAAAATGATTACATAAATATAAGGAATCATTTAAAATTCTTTACTTATTTACATAAACGTGCTCAGCTGATATTGCTTATGTTAATAACGATTTCTTTTGCTAAAGGGAAAATACCTGACCTGTATCTGATCCTCTAATATAGCATGTTGTGTATGTTGTTTCTTAATGGAACTATATAGAATGCAAAGCAAACATTTTTTTTTCTCTCTGAATTTAAAGCAGATTTTTTTACTTAAATAGAATGCATAACAGTTAAATCATGCTTCCGCTTTACCAGCGCTTTTCCGTGTGCTCAGAAACTACTAACAACATCTTTTCCGTCATAGTACATAGGTCGAAAAAAGACAAAAGACAATCGAGTTCAACCACTTCATTCACTCAACCACTTCCTCATTCTCATGCACTTAGTGTGCAGGTTTTTACAGCCAGTATCAGCGGTCCACTGCAGAGTTGTAAGTGCAGAACAGCCAGTGATAATGCAGTTTATTAATCCCACCCATGAGGAGCTAGCTCCTCCCTTCTCATGCAAACACTCCAAGCAGAAATATGGATTCCAGTGGTTTATTCCAGACCTAAAAAAAAAAACATTTGTTACAGCTACAGCTAGAATCTTCTCTGATGCTATCCTGATGTAGAAAATAGTCATCACAGGCTTTAGACCAAACTGTCATATCTCAATAATATGATATCATTAGTATCTTATACAGTTAAACCTTAAATCAGTTAGTTTTATCTAATCAGGTAGACCCTTGCACTATATAGCTGGTGGTAGGTTTAAAGGTGATTGAAATGTTTGTAGAGAACTTTGGATTTAGCAACAACCATGAACTGGAATGACCAACAAAAATAATCCATTTAATTTATATCCAATCAGAAAGGCCCAAGCAGAACATGTTGTGTTTAAAAATACATTCAAAACTGTTGAAACTGTTGAAACAATAATCTTTAAATTGACTTACTAGGCAATAGTATTACAAAAGAAAGTATTTGTTATTTATAGGCACACAAGTTTCAGTAAATTGCATTTGTAATTTATAGTTAATGGAGCCATTGGGATCTGGTATGTAATTGGGGACACATGCTGTATAGGTACAACATTAAAGCTGAAGTAAGGCTATGTATACACTCTCCATAACTGTCGCTCCAAATAAATGATCATCTTCTTCTTGTGCCAAAATCTAGAAAGTGCTCAGTAATCCCCTGACCCGGTTTAATTCACGGTTAAGATTCCCGGTTAAGATTCACTACAGTGGATTACTAAACAACCAAGTGGGGATAAGTGCTGTCATTTCCTATTAAGAGGACACAGCGGGGCGACTCCCACTCATCCTCCCCAGAATTATGTGTACAATGCTCGCTTGTTCTACTGTTGCTGCAAATGACAGAAATCTGAAGTCTGTACTTAGCTTTAAATGAACCTATATGCAAATAAGAATTTACAAATGAGAACAAGAGATGACAACTCTTCATTATCCTATTTGAAAGGATAAGTATTCTTTTGAAAAAATTAAACAGATGCAATAAGACTTGCTGTGCTCTGTCACAGCCAATCAATTATTTTCTTTGATTAAATCTGAACTATCCCATTGAAAATGATTGTTCATTCATCAGCAGTTATCCAAAATTGATATATCAGGCTATCAAGGAGGATAATTATATCTGAAATGGACACAATGTGCTAATTAGCTCAAGATAGTCTCAGTCCTATTGGGATGACCAGTGTTTAAACTGTATGTAATTTTAATGTTACAGTTGATGGAAATGTATGTGTTATTCAAGTGCTGTACTTCATTGTTTTCAGAGCTTTAGAATTTGGCAACTAAAATGAGCGTTACTTACAAAAGTAAGCTAAACTTAAAGCGGAACTTTTAGTAAAAAAAACAAAACAAAAGGACTTTACTGTTTGCTTATGTCAATACCTGATCAGATGTGTTCCCCGACGACTTAACTCTGCCATGCCATCTTCCTTCGACATTCCTATGTGGACTGGACACTGGACACCGCCATCTTCCTTCTTCTTCTTACGTCATCTGATCTCATAGCTCATGTATGAGATGGACACTTGTTTAATTTTTCCATTCCTGGAAAGCTCCTTCTGCTTATGCCCAGCAATAGTAGAACGAACAAGTGTTACTCTCTAAGAAGAAGAGTGGTTGTGTCCTCTTCTGCTTCTCCCTCATTAGAAATCAACAGCCATCATTTGTGTTGGTCTTTTAAGGATCTAACATGGTGTATTACTAAAAGACACCGCGGACAGCTGTACAGATGATAGATTTTCACCTGAACAAAAATATACATATATTTAGGCAACAAAAAATCTAGTCTGTACACAGCTTGATTCAGGCTCCAAGATATAACGTCTTGATGTCAGATGGCAGAATTTGTATACCAATAGTACAGTTGGTGTAAGAACAATGTACCCCCTGTCCCCACAAATGAAAATAGTGAACATTTTATTGATGCTTTTCAGGAAGAATGGTATTTATAGGCAAATGGAAAATTTCATTTTGTATCTCTCTTTTTTTTGTAACACCCCTTACTTTTTTCATTTTCATTTTCCCATAAAAAATATGTAGGACCTGATTTATTAAAGCTCTCCAACACTGGAGAAGATAGACTCTCGTTGGAGAATCTGGGTGGTCTAGCAAACCTAAAATAGATCTGGTTCAGGATTGAACATTTTTGCAAGCTAATACCAAATTATTTTGAGGAAGTCTGTTCCAAGTTTGCTAAACATTCCAGGTTTTCCCATGATAGTCTATCTTCAGTTCCAACGGGTCTGATTTATTAAAACTCTAGAAGCTTGGGAAAGATTGACTATAATGGGAGAACCTGGGATGTCTAGCACATCTGGAACAGATTTTTTACCTTTATACAAGATTTGCAGGATCACCAAGGTTCTTCCATAATAGTCTATCTGGAACAAATTTGTTACTTCCATCTTGAAGGAATAGATAATCTATCTATTGGATAGTCTATCTTCTCCAGTGTTAACAAGCTTTATTAAACCAGGCCCATATTGTCCTTTTAAAAGTTTCAATTAATTTTTATTCTTGTAGAATATGTAACAGGGCCTTCACTGCCTTCTTGTTTGCATCCAATGTTAAATTTTAAAAATGGAATATTTAAGTAGCTCCATACATGTTTATTGACAGCTGAGAAACAAAGCCATACTTCACTAAGTCTACTCCCCACCCGTATAACAAAGTGGCAGAGGGAGGAGCAGCACAAGAAGCCAGTCAGCTGTGCTAAATAGCTCATGTGCAATAGAGATACATACTGATAGGACGCAAAAGTAGAGTGCCAGAGAGATGAAATCATCAGTCTGCTGCTCCTCTTTTCACTATCCAGTCATAAGCTAGGGGCTGGGAAGAGACCTGTAAGTGTTACTAAACTGCAACAAAAACAATCAGGTCTCCCATGCTACCAGAAAGGGCTAAGTTGGGAGGTAAAGCTATGCAAATGTAAGGAATGGTTGGACAACAATACAAATTCTTTGGTGCGTAAAACATCCCCTATACTTGTATTTCATGGGTGGGTTTAGCTGTTTGCCTGGAGTCCAGCTTAAAGGTTTTAAGATTGCACTTCTACTGTTGTATGCTTGGCAACTACGTCTACCATTATTCTTTTAGAACCTATCACGGCAAGGAGTGAATTTTTTTCTGATTTTTTCTTTCTTTACAACAAAGACAAAAAAAGATTGCAGCAAAATAGTCATAATAGCATTATGATTGCCCATCTTTATAATACACATCCAATCTTGTAATCCATATTCCCTGGTACGCATCACAGACTTTATGCTATAACACCAGCTTTTTATCTCCTAGCTTCATAATATTATCATAATAGCAGCACACTAACAAATGATGAGGTTTGAATATGGTTGGAACAGCATGCGCTATATTAATTTCCATTCCAGTGAATTATCTGTGCAGCGGCGGACATACCCAATGGGCAAATTTGATTGGTCAAAAGAGAAAAGACAAATTCAAAGGAGTATTGGAATCAAAGGCCAACGGCTTTCTCCATCTTACTAAAAAATTTACATTTTTCTGACTTTTTTCTTACAGCATACAGTATACATCAATCTTATTATTAGAGACTTCATACACCAAGCATTATATCTATGTAGATTGGAGGGTGAAGATTCCTTCTATGTAGATTCCTTCTATTACACCGATGCATGCTTTGATCTATATCATTACAGAATGGCTTCAAGCAACTCCCCCATCTGATCCAAAGCCTACACACAGAGTCCATACACACACGGAATGATAATACCTGTTTTTTTACCAAGCATAACAAATATATAGATTGTGTAAAGAATTTATTATTAATATTATTATTATTATTAATAATAATAAACAGGATTTATATAGCGCCAACATATTATGCAGCGCTGTACATCAAATAGTGATTGCAAATGACAGACTAAAACAGACAGTGATATAGGAGGAGAGGACCCTGCCCGGAAGAGCTTACAATCTAGTAGGTGGGGGGATTTCACACACAATAGGATGGGAGATTTGTAGTGGTGGGAAGTAGTGATGGTTTCAAAAGACAGAATTTAAATTTAAAGAAGGACATTTAACTGTATCTTGGTGTTGGCCTGAGATAGTTGTTGGACGGCGCTCGGCAGCCTGGTGAGTACTTGGCTGTGTGGGGTGCGGGGGGAGGGGGTGGGGGGCTTGTTAGTACTATGTTGCATACTGATGGTGTTTGTATGGAGAGGGAAAGAAGGGAAGGTGGAAGGGGGGATGGTAGGCAGGAGAGGTCCACTCCAGGTGGGGAATTGTTAAAGGGGCTGCGTGATCTGTTGTTGCAATTCTCTGGAGGGGGGTCTGTTAGTGGGGGAGAGGGCCAAAGATCAGGAGTGGATGCTGGTGGTGTTGGAGTGCCTGAAGCAGGGGGAGAAGGTTTGTCTTCAAGGGGGGGTAGTGGTGTGTCTACACCAGTATTGTCGGGTGTTGGTGTTGGTCCCGGTGCAGTAGTTCAAGGAGCAGAAGGGGAGGGCATCCGGGATGCGTTGGGTGAGGTGAGTAATCAAGGGGTAGCGGACGGGGCAAAAGGTGAGGTTTATGTTTGTTTTGAGGGTCCGTTGGGTGCTCATCTTGCTCCTGAAGTTAGGGAAAGGATCTGGAGGGGTGAGTATGTGGAGATCTTCTCGTTATTACCCGTGGAACGGTTTGGAGGGCGAGAATCCAAGCCAGGGGAAGGTAAGCGTGCTGGGGAAGACAAGGGGTTGTGGCGTTTAATTCCCAGTACGTTCCAGAATTGGTTGCAGGCTTTTGCAATTTTGGCATGTATTGTGGGGGAGAAGGCGCCAGAGAATTGTTCTTCACTTTTTTGTTATCTAGATGCAATTAGTGAGGCTTACAGAGTTTATGGTGGTGTGGCATGGCTGCGTTACGACGAGCAGTTTAGGCAGAGGAAGGCCTTGCGGCCGGGTATGCGTTGGGACCATAAGGATATCAGCCTTTGGATGCGGCTGATGACGTCGGCGAGGATGTCGCAGCAGTCCTTTCTGGGGAGCGTCGGAGGTCCCGGGCCAGCAGGATCCCTGGCGGGTAAGAAAAAGGGGCTCTGCTGGCTATTTAATGAAGGGATTTGCAAATTTGGACCCACTTGTCGTTTCAAACACGAGTGTTCCAGTTGTGGAGGAGCGCATTGGGGGGCCCGCTGTTCGGTTAGAGGAAAGGGGCGTCCCCTGGAGCCTGCCGGAAAAAGGGATGACGCCGGTGAAGGTGGAAAACATGTACCATTTTCTCGGTAAGTATCGGGACCGTAAGGCGGCAAGGGATTTGGAGATTGGGTTTAAGGAAGGCTTCCGGATACCATGTGACTTGGTAAGTATTCATAGGGTGAGAAAGAACTTGCAGTCAGCTTTGGCTAATCCGGGGGTGGTTTCTGTGAAGTTGAGGAAGGAGGTGGTGTTAGGTCGCATGGCGGGGCCTTTTGGAGATTTGCCTTTACAGAATTTGGTGGTGTCACCGTTAGGGGTGGTTCCCAAGCGGGAAAGGAATCAATACCGCATGATTCATCATTTATCATACCCAAAAGGTGAGTCTGTGAATGATGGCATTGCGCCTGAATTGTGCAGGGTTGCTTATACTTCATTTGATGTGGCGGTTGATTTGGTGAGAAAGGCGGGGAGGGCCTGCTTAATGGCTAAGGCGGATGTTGAATCGGCCTTCCGTTTGTTACCGGTGCACCCGGATAGTTTTTGGTTGTTGGGTTGTTGTTGGGAAGGAAAATATTATGTTGATAAATGTTTGCCTATGGGCTGTTCTATTTCTTGCTCTTTGTTTGAATTGTTGAGTACATTTATGGAATGGGTTGTGAAAGAAGTATCTGGGGTTAAGTCCATCATCCATTATCTGGATGATTTTTTGTGTGTTGGCCCCCAACGAGGATGGTGTATGTGTTATTTGTGGTAAGTACGTTGGAGGGGTGATTGGTTAAGCAGCGAGGGCTTCCTATACTGTACCCATGTCATGTGTGGCAGGCAGGAAGAAGCAGGTAAAGTCAACACTACATGGTCGCCATCTGCCCACCTAACATTTAGACATAGGTGAAGAATGTGGATTTGCAACCACCCTGGTGCCTTGTACTTTATAGTTCTTTATTTTAATTTAAAGAAAAGGAGATCTAAAAGCTTATTTGCATTTTTTAAATCTCCTTCTGATCTCCTTAAATCTCATTTCAGGATCATCAGATCTACAGATTGCAGCATTTTAAAATTGTTTCCCTGGTTGTTTGGGCGGTATGCACACAAAGCCATCTTCAACTACCACCAACAATCTATTTTTTTGTAAATTTTTTAACTGATTATTATTTTCAGTAATTGATCTGTTTTCTGGGAAGTATAGACATAAAGTAGAAGAAAAAATTCTTTATTATGCATAGTGGCTAAGAAGTTGAATTCTAACAGGAAATGTGGGATCTTTTCCCAATGTGGGTACACAGCAAGCAATACATTTCTGATAGGTACTAACGTTTTCCATTTTATGCAGAACAAAGCAAAGGATTCTGGTTGAAGTCACTAAAGCCCAGTACAGACACCAGAAATATGTTGGATCACCGATTATGATTTTTACCCGAAACAAGCACATTCATTCACCTTGGGAGACGATCATCTGATGTGTGTAAGCAGCCTTACTACAGTGCTGATGCAAAATATTGCTTGGGATCTTTATTTCAACTGTTAAACTTGGAATCTCCAACTTTTAATGACATTGTAAGGTATAAATATAAACTTAAATTAAGGTTTTTCAACCTTTAGTTTCTCATGTCGGAAGCGTTGTCCCATGGTACAGTATATCTGCCATCAAGTTCTATAATGCGTAGTTAGTCCTTCTGCCAGTGTTCTCAAAGCACCGAGTACAACTGCACAATAAAGAATGCCTTAACATCTCAACAACTTATATTAATTCCTCCACAACTAACAAGTCAACCCCAATACCTCCTGCACCCAAACTCCCAACCTTCATAAGTACTCCTTAACCCCCACCCCTAATGTTGTACAACAAGTAACCAGTAAAATAGAAAGGATATTTAGCCACATGCTCCTTCGCGGTGATAAAGATGGAATTTGGATATGGCTAGACAAGTTCTACGGTCCTCTAAAGTACTTGGGTCTGGTGGCTCCTAAAACCTCTGCCAACCCTGCTCTTTAAAACTGTATAATTTCTTCCATTAAGGTAAAGAGAATAGGGTGTTACAGCAAGTTTAATTGCACCAATTTGCTCATATGTTGTAAAATCTGCAATTTCATTTTCTATGTGGCTAGGAACTACAAAGCTCAAGATCACCTGCAACAAGGACAGTTGGGATCTTGAAGGAAAATGAGTATCTATGCTATCAATGCTGAACTGTTTGTATCTATGTGGTGAACTTCCACATGCATTGTATTTGGAAACTGCCAACTGTCAAGGACAGTTGGGAATGGATCTTTCAGTTCTTCTAATTTTATTTAAAATTGTATTTTCTTTGCAAAGTCATTACCATCTTCGTTCTTGCTGCATTTCCAGAGTCTCCTAATGGCCTAGCAAAAGGTTGACAACCATATTTGCAAAATACCGCTAAGCCAGGAGACATTATGGAGCTCTAAGAAACCTTACGGGCCATTTAATTGAACGTTAAATACGGCCCTGAATGTTGTACATAATAGGAGTCAATTATCTTAATGTTATCTGCAGGCACATTATACTAGGAGACATATGTAAGGTTGTATTTGCAGCGTACTGTCAGAGTGTAATGTTTTCTCCTGCAATACTAGAACCATACTTCCCCAGCTGTTTGTGTGATACAAACAATCCAGACACATTTTATAGCAGCGTAATTAAGCAATTTGATGTGTAAACGTCTAATAAAAAGATGTCCTGAGGTTACTGTTACTTACAGTTTGTTTTCCATTGGTGCCGTGTCTGCTCTTGCTGTAACATCGCAATCTGTTGACATTTGCTGAACTGTTTGTCAAGTCAGAAGACAAATTCATTTATGGCTGATAATGCAGCTTGGGGATTTTTTTTATTTACCTGTTTTGCAGCTGCAAAGGCATAACTTCTGGCCTGCCTCGGGTGACATAATATATGAAGAAACAGCACATAGACTTCAAAAACTGGACCGCCATTGCTGTAATATCTTATTTATCAATCAACTGGCTGCAAGTTATGGCATTTTCTAATAGGATTTTTTACTTTGATGGTGACTTTCACTAATATCTCTTTTTACAGAATCAAATTGACAGCCAGCCTCTATCTACCGTCTACACAAAGAGTCGGATCTCTGTCACTGGAGCCTATAGGCACAAAAACATTGGCACCGTCAATGTTGCCGCATCTGTCTGATAGGATCATCCATTTTACATGTAACATTTTCTTGTTTTTCTCATCCTACCCTAGCTTAGCATATTGTGACAATGTGTAAATAAGCTTGTATAAGACGATCATATTACTAATCTGGTTTAGTGTGTTGTGACAACGTGTAAATATAAATGTACAAGAGATGACTGTATTTCGAAACTGGCTTAGACTATTGTGACAATGTGAAAATAAGCGTGTATAAGACAAACATATTTATACCAATGATAGAAGAATAATGTCTTGCAGATAACTACACAGGAAAAAGCTGATTGTGTGCCCATTCACACTTTGTTAATTAGCGTCACTATGATTCATTAAATCCAAGAAGGTTAAGGGAGGACATTGATGACTCAATAATGTACTGACTTGATGTCCGAGTACTAATAATGGATTTTGTATGCAAAAACAAAGATGTGTGAATGTGTCCTTTGCCAAACATTCATTGGTGGTAAATGAATACTGTTGGTGAGATTAGCTCTTTTTCTGGAAGGCAGGTCACCCAATATCACACCTGTGCAGTGCGAGTTCAGGTGACTTAGGAAGAAGAAGCCAGAAGAAAAGGAAGAAGATGGTGTGTCCAGTCCATGCTTGGAGGAAGAAGGAAGATGGGATGGTGCAAGACCAACTGGACTTGAAATGCGAAGGGATCAACATCTTTCTATCTGTAAAGGTAAGCGTTACTTTTTTTTAGTGAATAATAGTCTCACTTTATTATTATTATTATTATTATTAATAATAAACAGGATTTATATAGCGCCAACATATTATGCAGCGCTGTACATTAAATAGGGCTTGCAAATGACAGACTAATACAGACAGTGATACAGGAGGAGAGGACCCTGCCCCGAAGAGCTTACAATCTAGTAGACTTTAATGTTTGCTATACACAAAATTGCATGAAATAATGAAAAGGCAAAATTGAAATATATTCTTAATGGTACATTTTTATTATAACATACTGCTTGGCTAATGATATTTCATGCTGTGTTAAAACAACAATATAGAAAAAACTGAGGTTTCAGCATCTCTCTTCTCTTTGTTGTCACTTGAGGTGTTCTAGACAATGGTAAAGCAAAGAGAGAGCAGTGAGATGTGTAAAAAAAAGTGGGTAAATAAAAGATTCATGAATTACATTTATACAACTTTATAATTCATTTTGTATAAACAATTATATACGTCCTTCTAAAAATGGTTTACTGTATATATTTGTAAAACAAATAATAAAACTTAAATTGTTAGGTTCAATTCTAGTTGCAGGTAAAACAAATATATTTATATATCACAGACTTAGTCTAGCTTCAAACTGGCTATGAGGTTTTGGTGTGTTTACTGCTTCCTCATGCCAGTAAACCACTGCCTCCCCAAGGTAGCTTCTCCCCATGGCAGCCCCATGGAGAATAAATGGGGCATCAGTGAGCAGTACCAGTACCACTCACTGCCACCAGCTGTCAAATATGCGGACGCTGTTCTTTTAAGTACCACCTCTGCAGTGCGAGTTAATGAGATAGGGGCTCCTCTCTACAGCCTGCTGTCAGGGAATAGAAGATAGGATTGGTGGGTTCAAGGTTGGTACCTCTCCTGCCTCTGCTATTGACTATGGCCTGGCCATGTTTGCACAGGTTCCCACTGAATCAACTGAAACCATCTAGCTAATTCAGGAGTAGACTAAGTCAGTTATAGGCTGATCCAAGCAGAGGCAAAAGAGGCATCAGTCTCTGACCCAACCCCAACTGGCCTGCTGCCAGTGAAAAGAAGCTGGGATGGGTACATACAAAACTGGTGTCTGGCATTACCTTGGCCTTTCCATGCTCCCACCGGAACAACAGATAAAGCACCATCTAGAAAAGTCGGGTGTAGACTAGGTAAGGTATAGGCTAGGCCCAAGCAGAGGCAGGAAAGGCATTAACCTTGGATCTACGTGTCCCAGCTCCTTTTTTATATCAGTAGGCTGAAGCCAGGGAGGCTTGCATCGCCTCTGCTGGAACAACAAAAAGAAGACCATTTATCTAAGTCAGTTATAAGCTAGGCCAAGGCAGAGGCAGGGGAAACATCAACCTTGGACCTACTTGTCCCATCTTCTCCCAGAAAAGCTGGGATAGGTATGTTCAAGGTTGGGGCATCTCCTTCTACTGCCTTGGCCAAGCTTTTTTCACTCTGATTCCAGTAAAATAAGACTGACCTTTTAGTCAGGTATATAGGCTGCCAAAAAGCATTGGGTGTTATACATTGATATTATTTTCTTTAAACAAAAAAATTTACTTAATGAGGTCCTTTTCATTCTACTGCTGTTGTACCATACTTGTTCATCTGTCAACTTTAGATGAAGATCAGACAGATCCAGGTTGTCCCAACATGTGATCCTTTGGTAAACAACTAGGGATGAACAGAACTACCGAATAGTCAAGGGCAAACCACAGAAAACAATACAAAGGCACAAGAAGACCAGGCATTATTATTATACTGTATTTATATAGCGCCATCATATTAGGCAGCGCTGTACAAAGTCCATAGTGGTGTGTGGACTAACTGTCCCTCAAAGGAGCTTACAATCTAATATCCCTACCATAGTCATATGTCATTATTGTAGTGTAAGGTCAATTATTGGGGAAAACCAATTAACATCATAGCATGTTTTTGGGATGTGGAAGGGAACCGGAGTTCCAGGAGAAAACCCACACAGACACGGGGAGAACCTGCAAACTCCATGCAGATCATGTCCTGGCCGAGATTCAAACCTGGGACGTAGTACTGCAAAGGCCAGAGTGCTAACCACTGAGCCACCATGCTGCCCAAAGGCATGTCAAAGGAACATGTACCAAAGAAAAAAAAATTAGGTGGATTTGAGGGAAACATTAAAAATGATCAGATTTTTCTAAAGAAAAAAAAAAGACTCCACCACAATCCAGTCCTGCAGGTTCTAAGTTGTCCTGGTTTGCTTTTTCTTTCTTGTGCGGCCATCTTCTTTTTCTGGCAACTTTTTACGTCACCCGATCTCGTACTGCACAGACATGAGATTGGGTGATATATCTTCCTGAAATGTAAAAATGCGCATGTGTGAGATTGACACTTTTTTATGAATATGAGTAGCCCACAGCCTCCTGGAATATGTGCATATGTTTCCCAGAAGGTAGCAGATGTCCTATTTAGTCTTTACTACCACCAAATATAGGGTCCTCCCTAAAAGTTGAGGTTGTGTTTAACTTTTTTTGAAACAACACCATATTTTTATATTATATAATAGGGTTAACCACCCTCTCATATAATGTTAAAATTATGGTGATAGGTCAGATTTATATAACATGCTTGGTATGCCTTAAAGCTGAATACAGTGTCCATTTCTTTTTGGATGACAAATCCCATGGATTGCAGTATTAGCACCAGTTTGGGTGAAATTGGGTCGATGATTCGGCTCGAGATTCTGTGCACATTTATTGCAGCACAGGGAAACTGTGATTTACCAATGGGAGTACAATGGGTTAATATTGTTGCTTGTTGAGTCGTCAGGATTAATGAATGCATTAAGACATTAACTCCGATGCCTATTATAATGCATGCCGAGATTCAATGCAAAGTGCAACATCATTGACGTGTATCCTGATGCATTTTAATTGATTTCAATGGAAAATGTTTCAGGAGGGAAAATACATAGGGCTTAATCCATCTAAACAAGTTTAATGGGATTGTGGAATTGGCCATATTGAAGAATTTAAGCTGACTATCTGTGAAAATGCACCACTCATCCCTACAAATAATTACATGCCTGTGGCCAACTTTTAATAGCATAGGTCATACATGATTATATTATACATGGTTAGTGCTATGTATTAATGACATTGCAAAGAATTTTACCATTCTCTGTTTCAACATATCAAAACCACCTTTCATTAGAAACCCAGATGATTAGGTTGAAGGTGGACATATAAGAAGAACCAACTCACCTAAAAAGAGAATAATACTCTAAAATAAGGGGGGTGATAATTATTCATGTCAGGATACAATTATGGAGCATGACCAAGCTAATTCCTAGACCGTTGTTTCTCAAATAGTGTTCAGTGAAACTCTAAGGTTCCTCCAGAAGTTCCTAGGGGTTCTTTGACCAATGAACAATTTGGGAGAGTTACCATTGGCTCCATTATTCTTTTTGGCTATCATTAAGAGTGACATTCTTCCCAATGGCCAGCAATGTAAGGCATTCTTTGCACTGACCACCATAGTAATGTTCTGCAAGCTGTCAATATAGGTATAAGTTTCAGATGTTCCTTAAGACCAGGAAGGTATTTCAAAGGTCCCCCCTTGTTAAAAAAGGTTGAGAAAGGCTGGCCTAGACTTTAGACTGGGCAGAAGTTTAATCATTCTGGAGAAACATTATCCATTTAGAGATGACGGCACTTAATTCACTTATTAATCAGGGTTGGTTGGATTCATTTGGGGCCCATTCACAATACGGTGTAGCAGACTCATCTCTGTGCATTGAAATTAACACAGTGTGTATGTGTATTGGGATGCAATTAACAATGCAACACACCAATGTGCACTAACTAGTGCAATGTATTTTATAAGACATGATATCACGATACACATCATTATGTGTTCTGTTGAGAACAAGCCCTTGGTGTATGTGTTCTTAACAAGCACATTATGTTTTTGCGTGCACATAACAATGGTGTGTATGATTTGTTGGCAATGAAATTAAAGGGAAACTAAAAATAAAATCTTTGCCATACAGCTGTGCAAACATTTGTACATCACGAAAGGGTTAAAATCAGTAGCTGCTAGATATTATATGTGATATGATACCAGATTATTTCCCCCCATGCTCTCTTTTTGTTTAGCCTCCTTGATACATGTTCTGTCCTTGGATGGACAGATGGTCTTTGGCAAGATTAGTTATGGTCAGTGTACATTGTATGTTTTTCCGCAGAGTATATCACACCGCCTGAAATAAATCCTATTTTTCTATAAGAGTAATACAACCATTGGGATAAGACATGTTGGTTGTAAATCACTGTGGGTCCTGGGAGGGAGTTTTAGAAGTATTTGTGGGGCATTAGGCTACAAACTAGAAAGTCAAAGATGCTATTTGTGTGGGATCAGCAACTACCAGTTCATTTGGAGGATCTGAACAGAATTTCTTTGATTACATGATGAAAATTAAAGTATATAGAATAAATAACTGTGTTGTAACAACAAATTCAGAAAATGTGATTTTAATAGAGAAAATGGATTTTCTATCTAGGACAGTTAATATTTGAAAGACATTTTTAGAAAGAAAAACGCTCCGGCGCCAATTAAAAATCCGCAGTAAGGCCTTATCACTGCATGAAAAAGCATATTTATAATGTACAGTGATATGCTTAGGAAATGTACATTTTAACTGCTTTATTATTATTTCACAGGATTTATATAGGGTCAACATATTACGCAGCACTGTACAATAAATAAGACTAGCTAATACCCAAAGCAAGTGATGTGCTCTACAAATGAAAAGGAAAAAAAAAGCTGGAGGGAAAGTCTAGCCATGTGAATTTTCAAAGTCCTGTGACTGGTCTCTCTTCCAGTAACGTGGTTCCCTTTGCTGGATGGGGAAGTCTGTGGGACACAAAAAAAGAAAATTAAACTTCAGGCCAGTCTGCAGTGTCCAGAAAAGTGGTATACTCTCTTCACTATAAAAAGCTTCCTTGATTATTCAAAGTTTGGAGAAGCGTTGAAACCTTTGAGATGTTTTTAGTTACTATCTACGTTTTCCATTGAGGAGGTTGTATTTCAGGCCCAACAAGAACAGAAAGTTGTAATAATATAAAATAAAAAGCAAAACTTCGTCTTTTCTTCCACTTCACTAAAACAATTGCTATATTTGTTTTCTGTATTATTGTTGGAATGGTTCACCTTAATTCTTGTCCTAGTATTGGCTACACAAGTAGCCAATACTAGGACAAGAGTGCAAGGGTAGCTGTTTGAATTAATCTTTAACTTTCCTTACTCTATCCAAAACTAAAAAAAACAAAGTTTTGCCTACAGTTGGGCTTTTAAAACCTTAGTTTTCTGATGGATTTGTGTGAACGAGGTGTTCCTAAGCACATCTGGAGTCTGTAGTCAGATGTAGTAGTAATTAGGTACTCTTTTAGTAAAATTAGGCAGTCCCAAATCCCCTGGGTATTCAGAAGAAGAGATTTTGAACTTTGCCGTCTACCTGATGTTTGATCAACTAGTAAAAGTTTCATGTGATCTTTACAGGCTACTAGTCAAGTGTCCAACTCATCCAACATGACAAACTAACATGTTTTTATAGGCCAACCCTCCTTTCTTAGTGTTCCTCTATTTCCAATTCCCACTGTTTCTCCATATCTTAAAAACGTTCTTTCCCAGTGCTCGTCTATCTCCCAGTTTTACCCCCTACAGCCCGCTTAACAAATTCTGTGTGGGCTTTGTCTTGGCTTGTTTTGGAGCTTTCAAAAAGCATCTCAGGACCTTATCTCCACCTCTCCATGAAAGTGTTTAGGTAAACTAGCTTTTACAATTGTGGTGGGGTCATATGCCCCCATATCAAGCCCCCAGATTTAAAAGGTAGTGGTGGGGAAAAGTAAAGAAGCTTGTTAAAGCAATAGAGGTGGCGGGCTGTAAACACACCCTGGTAATGCTTTTCTTTTTGGTTTGAGGGAAGGACCGCTTCCCTTTCGTCTTTACAGATGCATGAATGCAAGACTTAATGAGAAGTACGAAGCCTCCCGGAATACATATGTCAAGTTTCCCAGGAGGCTTAAGGCTGCTCCTTCTGCACATGCCTGCGATCACAGATGTACAAATAGGGAGTTTTACCCATAGTGTAAAAAAATATTCTCAGGAGGTTTCAGGAGGAAACATGACCCGATCTTGTGCCTACATAATGCGAGATCCTGTGACATAAGAAGAATTTGAAAGAAGATTCCAGAAGATTGTGATGCCCACTGTTTCCTGCATGCTGGAAAAAAAAATTCAGGATGATGCAGACCAAATAGAATCGAATTGCAGGGCGATTGATGGATCTCTTCAAACCACAGTTCTATATATAGAAAACAGAGACTATATTACAAACCCTGATGAGCCCACAGTGGTGTAAGACAGAATAATTGTTCATTTCACATAAATCTGGTGCAAATTTTTTATCATTAGCATTGTGTGTGTTTAAACTCACTTTAACCATGCCTGAGAAATGTGATCAGACAACAGACACCCCACCACCCTTATAATCAGCATAGGGTACAGCTTTGCCTTGGGCTTTTTTGGGATCATTAATTGCTGATTTAATCACTAAGAGATGCAGTATGCTGGAAACGGCTTCATTACAATAACAGATTAACTGACTATACAAGTAATGAAATCATGACAACCTGGGGCTTCACTTCTCAACAGAACTGGGAGTATTTAAGAATAAAAAGTTCCATCCCTACAGTATATAAAAAGCCACAAATGTTGGCTATTTGTATGAGGCAAAGGGCAGGTATGTGAAACTATTTACTTTTTTACTATTTACTATTAAAATTTCTAATTACCCATTCTGTTCTGTTATAGTTAGTTATATTTTGTTTTTTTCATGAATCAAATTTGATTGCAGACTCCAACCACCTGCATTCTAATTATTTCCTCCACCAATGCACCATGTTTGAGTAGTTCTTTCTGATCAATTCCAGTGTCGTAATGAACAGTACATGTAGTCAATAACAGATATATTAACATCAAATCAGACCCATTGCGAGGCAGCAACAGTTTAGGTGTTACCCTTTAACAGGAAATGTATACAGGTAGTCCCCGGGTTAAGGATACCAGACATATGGACGCCTCCTACATAAGAACAGGGCTTGCCTGCTTGCTGTGTGAAGAACGTGCAGGACGGAGGCGGGATGGGTGGAGGGGGCGGTTTGTATGACTTGTAGAAGAAGTCTTTTGATAAACACAGGTTCGGT
This sequence comes from Pyxicephalus adspersus, assembly GCF_032062135.1. NCBI lineage: Eukaryota > Metazoa > Chordata > Amphibia > Anura > Pyxicephalidae > Pyxicephalus > Pyxicephalus adspersus. The sequence goes on along the minus strand of NC_092867.1, from coordinate 14,914,330 downwards.
TGTGGGTGATCTTAGGGGAGTGGGTTCTTTCTGCAGCCTCTTGTAACTCTTTAATGACCAAGATAAACTCTGCAGTTGTTCCTTTTTGCATATCAAAGCACAACTTGCTCCAGAAGTTAATGAATGTCAAGGCTCCATAAAGTTTTTTTTTTTGCCCTATCTTGTATGTAACCCAGGTACTACCTGTAAATATAATGTTTTTATAGCAAGATTACCTAGTAGTTCTTTTTCTTTTAAATCATTGGTAAAAGTGCAATATCAGTTTAAAAAGTATGAGATTTTAGCAATAAGGTTCAGATCTACCTAGTTCCAAATCAACCATCAAATCAGTGAGCAACTAAAATAATTTCTAAATGGTTGCCATCACGTACTGCAAACTCCTTTTCTTTGCAGTAGGTTCTTAAATAATTCAACCAATGAGTAATTATCTAGCTTTGTGCGATTATTACAGTGAAGCCTGATTGGTTACTACAGTTTTCATATCCTCATCTAATGACTTCTACTGCCCATTCTCTGTAATGGACCAATTCCTGCCACCACTATTGTATGTAATGATGAGCTGAGCTATTGAGCATGTTCCATTATTATCTATGAATCACACAGGGTGAAGTCATCAGCTAACTGTAGACAATCAAGTCCTAAACACCCTGTTCTTTTTGTAAATATGAAAACAAAATACCAGCAGGTTGTTTTCCTTCTCATTTCATTTGTACAATTAGTTTAATTATCACTCAAGTCATAATGACTGCAATGTAGTCTGTTGAGAGGTTCTTCATGAGACGTATCATGCTGTGCTGAACATTACCCCTGCTTTTAAAATCGATCAGATGTTCTAATCTTTTGCTGTTTGTTCATTTTAAAGAAAAAAACTTTGGACAAATGCAGTTCAGTTGATTTCAATCTTGTACAGTTTCCCAGCTTCAAATCTATATAGTAATATAGTACTCACATTCCTTTCATAGTGATAGTTCTGGGAGTATATATGCTGCCAATTTTGTGCTTGACCTTTGAGTAACCAACCAATGGTCCAACCAACCATTAGGTCCAAAAATGGTTGTCCAAAAACTTTGTACACAAGGGGCCCTATTTATGAAAGCTCTCCCAGACTGGAGAATATAGACTATCATAGGTTGACCTGATTGTTCCAGCAAATCTAGTAAAGAATTAGTCAAGGATTGAAAACATTGCCCAATTATAGGAACTTATTTTAGGAAATCCATTTCAGGTTTGTTGGATCACCCAGGTTCATCTATGATAGCCTATCTTCTCCAGTTTGCAAAACTTTAAAAAATCAAGACCAATATGTATAATATTATGCCCCTTCCATCTTGGGGTAGGGATGGGGTGAATCATAGGATAGACGGAAGCTCCTAAATGTATTTACTTGAAATGTTCAATTTCAATATTTGCAATGTTCAATTCAGAGCTGATCATGTTGTTGGATTGGTGATCTGATTGAAAAAGAAAATGAACCCGTGTGTACAAGGACCACTATCACAAAAATATTGTTTTCTGATAATTATGTGTGTTCAATACTTGTCATTAGTGTTAGTTGAATATCTCACTATTTGATTCGACAGCTATTCGATCGAATAGTGAGATATTGTTGGGGTGATGGAATGCCGTATTCGAACACCATAGAAGTCAATAGTGGGAGAAATCGGGTTATTTTTATGGATTATTAAGGGCTGCAAGAGCAATCAGATTGCTCCTGCAACCCTTTACTAGTTGTTTGTATAACTTTACTAGTTGGATAGAGTTTCTCTATCCAAGAACACAGGGCACTAGATGTGATGAATAGGGAAACTTGTCCCCATTTGACCTTTAGTGCCCTGGGGGTCGCCTGCAGTCACAGCTGTGACCGTGGGAACTGAACTGCAGATAAACTCTACAGTTCCACTATGATCCCCAGAGCACTACAGATTATTTACCTGTAGTGCACCAGGGATTGCACACTCTTCTCAATGATTGCAGACTCTGCTTTTACAGTGTGTTACAGAGCAAGAGATATCATGTCATTGTAGGACCTGTAAACAAAAAAATAGTTAAATAAACACAAACACTCAATAAATTAAATAATATATATATATAATAACATTAAGATTTATTTTTTTAACACTTTTTTTTATCCAAATTTTTGCCGTCTAAATTTGAATTTGAACAGCCATATTCGGGTCGAACAATTTACTTATTCCATTCTACTGTGCCAATGAACTTTAAAAATCATCTACATATTCAAAGTTTTCAAGCTGGTCAAGAAAAATCCAGGGCATAGAAGAAGGAGCAAAGGTCCCTAAGCAATTCTTCATTGCACCAGTGTATGGCAGCCTGGCACTATGAACTGGTGGAACTTGTTCATTACTGTACAAAAAACACTTTGGGGTCTTTTTAAAAAATACTGAATATGGTATTAAGCTACATTCTCCACTGAAGAATCAACCATTGCCATTTAAACAAATAAAATAGGAAGATCCTTCACCAGAAATGTTGCGGATTGCTTTCACTCATTTTTATGGAGCCCCCTTAGATTTTGGTGAATTTCACAGGCCCTTATATAAACATTCATTTAGCAAATTTCACAACTGGGAAAAGTCATCAGGTTTTTACATGGTTTGATAGACTTGTGGAAGCACTGTGGCTGCCCCATACTTTTCCATGCCTCCAGTTTTACAACTTTAGGCAGCCATTTCCCATCGGAGTTCCATGGAACCTTATGATTCTCCCTGTGGCTGTTAGAGGTTCCCTAAGCCTTGGTTGATTGACCTCCCATCTGTTAGTGTCTGGATAGTTCTGGGTTCAACATGAGCAAGTAGGATGGCACCAGCAATCTTTTACATGTCTAGCAGGGTGGCATTTTCACTGCAATGGAGGCCTTCTTCCTACGGACCGAAAGAATTTATTGGAACAGGTGGTTTCTGAGACTCAAAATGTATTTTAAAGATTCATTTGGATAAAACAGTTGAGAAAGGCTGCCCCGGGGTTTCAATTTACTGCACTGTATCCACAAAATAAATGATTGCATATATGTCCAAATATTATGCTGTCATCAGTGTAAAATAACTGCACTAAAAATCCATGGAGCACAGATAGGACAAATGGTCAGTGTTACTTAAAATGTCATTTGTGTGGGACACAAATACTTATAGGTGTCATTAAAGAAGAAAAGGTATATGACGCTAAGTTTGCTTTGTCCATACAACATTTACTTGTTGGACTGAGATGCCAACTCAGAGATGGCCCATTCATGTAAATCCCTGGTGGCTACACAGTTCTTGGTTGTGTTCACAGATGTCTAACATAGCTCAGTCCCTTACTGCAGCCCCCTTTCCTTGCTACAAAGCTCTGATACTGCTATGTGATAAATTGGAGGAAAGAGACTGGGCAAGTGCAGCAAACTGATGACTTCATTTCTTAGGTAGAGTCATGTTTTTTTACATATAGTGATATGTCAGGGATTTATTTATGTAGATTGTTACTGAATTATCCATTTTACCAAGCTAGACATTCTTCTCATCCACCTTCTACCTAGATAAATCGCTGTTTTCTCATACTCTGATAAACAGACACAAGTCATCCGTGATGGATCATTGCAGATTTCATAATTCATCAAAGCAACAATGAACAGAGATCAGAGAGAGTGTTAAAATAATCCCTATAATCCATAAACAAATAAGACATTTCGGTGAAGGGGAGACTTCTGGGAAATGTTGGCTGTTTACAAAATGTTCCCATGCTATTTCCATTTCATTGACATTTCCAGGACATGAAATGGAAAGTGATATGTATGAAGGTAATAGCTTATTTGGATTTTATATGAACACTACTGCTCAGCCTGTGAATTACATTTTAGACACCATTAAAAGTTTGTGTTGAATCCCAATAAGAATGAAACAACTCTGTGCACATAGGAGTCTAATGTCCTTTATAGAGAAAGTTATACATACTATTGTTATATGTACAATATGTTAAATCACAGTCACCCATCACATCACCTCCTGGTCCCGGCTGGTAATGGCACAACTTTAGCAAGACCAGACATGTGTGCTGATAGGCTTCCGTTCCTATCCCTTTTCCCTTTTCTGCTTCCACACATGTCTAGCACAAGGCTGGATTTTTTATTAGGAACAATACACATGTCATCATAAATGTCAGAATCGGAGATTATTTTTTATTTGACATTTTGTGCCTATCAATAATAGAAGTACAGCCACCTAAATAAAGCTGAATACATCATAATGCAATCAGTGCACGTAGCTTAAGTTGTTATCCCCCTCTTGCAATACAGCAGATCATAGACTAGAGGAGGATAAGGCAGCATAAAAAGCTAATCAGAGAGATAAGTTCATCGGTTTTCTGCTTCTCTTTTTGCTGTGCAGTCACAAGCCAGGGAAGGACAAGAACTGTATGACAGAGAGAAATGAGATCTTCTGTCATATGTGGTAGATGTTAATCCAATACCACACATTTTAATTATTTTTTACATATAATTATTATTATTTTATTTTTATTATTATTATTATCCAGTATTTTTAGCTGTTTTTAACTTAAATTTTTAACTTCACAAAGCCCATAGTCATGTCACAAGTAGGAATGTTTACAACTCAATCTCGCGGCAAATCGGCCAATCAAGCTCGAATTAAAAAAAAAAATGTTTTAAAAAAAATGATCACGGGCTGTGCTGATCAATGAATGCAGCGCCGGCTGCATTCATTGATCAGCTGTGTGTGATCCCCAGCACTAGAGGGTAAATGGGAACAAGTCTACCCTAAGGTCAATTTAGGGGGAAGCCAATTACCTATCTGTATGTTTTGTTTTGTTTTTTTAACATTTCGGAAAAAATATTATTTTTAGATATGAAATGGAAGATGAAAAATGATTGCAGAGAGATCTCATTGCTGCAGAATCCAAGATATGTGACTCAACACATCAGGGGACATCCACAGCTGAAATATCACTAAGTGATTGATACGTTAACACAAATATCTTAGTGTTTACCTGTTATGTGAATTTATTGATAGGCTGACAATGATGAATATGGAAATAACACATTTTTATTATCAAGTATTTTGTACACTGTTCTTATTAACTGATTGTACAGTTTTGTGGTATCCATCGAGTAGGGTGAGTTCTTTTAATACTTTAATATTTATTTAATGCAAAAAAATAAGAGCTCCATGATTTTATAACATTTTGATGTGCTAAAAAACTTTTTATTGTTTATCAAAGGTGGAGAGAATTTGCATGTTGCAAGTCTATGGGGGTAAAGTATCAAAAAAATAAATTAAACTATTTGCATGTTTAATTTTTATCTATGCTGTATTGGTGTGACCTGGTAATGTATTACCCACTACTGTCTGATATAGTACACTCTACAGCACCATAGAAGATGATGGCTCTATGAGAATATAAGATGATGATAATAAATATATTACAAATTCAAATATAGTACAGAATTACCCTCCTGGGCATTACACTGATGTCTAGATTTCTGTACCAAAAGCGTTACACTGTTTTTCATGTCAGGTCATTTTTTTTTTTTTTACATTTTAGACCTGTAAGTTACAGAAATATGTCCGAACAAGGGTCTAGTAGATATCATGAATATAAAAAAAAGTTTTAAGGGGGGATGTACATAAAAAAAAAATGTACTTTTAATAAAATCCTATCCTATTTTTTTTTTGCATAGAAATTTTTGTTTATATTGTGGGCTTGTAATTCTTAGGGTTAACTCCCGGGTATGATAATTATATTTATTTATTATATTAAAATCATAAATTATAATATAATACATAAATATAAATAATAATTTAAAACAATAATGAAATAATAGACAACAATGTAATCTAAAAATAAAATTAAAAATGTACTTCTATTTTTATTTTATGTTGTCTGGTGTTTTTGTACTGTAAAAACCATTTAGAAGCAGATTACATTGTACTCTGCTTTTAAATTTCCCTCCCTGACACACCCCCATACATCACCAATCACATCACTGGAAGATGACTCATCCTCGAGTGATGTGAGGGGGGGATTTCCCTGCCCAGCTCACACAGACAAGAGACGCTGGAAGCTGCTGGCATCTCCGGAGAGATGCACAGTACAATATAGGATTTCTGCATTGTGCTATACATCTCACTGCAGATGCCAGCAAGAGGAGCTGCGGACACTGGGTGAGTATTTCCTTTCAGTTGTAATCCGATTGTCATACAATGTATGACAATCGGATTGCAATATAACATTTGTTTACATTTAACCACCTGGTGAGAAAAACTCGGGGTTAACGAAAATTGCAAAAGTTTTTACCCCGAGCATGCTCGGGCTTAACGGCCAGATGGTTAAAATGGACCTATCACCAAAATAATAATAATTTACTTTACTTATTACTTACTTACTTATTATAAAGTAAAAATTATCCTCTTTTTTTTCTTCTTTTAACACATTTAAAAAGGAAAACAAGTTGGGAAGCCCCTTTAGTCGGTGGTAAAGACTGGTGACGTAGCCAGAAAAAAAAAGAAGTCGGATGAAAATCAGCACCTGGAGCTTTCTCTGCGTCAGACCGATTTCAGGATAGCGCGGGACCCAATTGAGGAAAGCCCCGGAGGACAAAAGACTATAATTAAGGTAAGTCTGTTTTTTTTTAATTTAGTTCTGTTTTACCAAAGCAAATGTGCACTTAACTTATCAAAAGACATAACCGTGCATTTCCTTTAATTATCTAATCATGTATTTTAGTAAATTTGTATATTATATTTTAAAATTATTCAAACTTATTTTTTTTTTACACATGATTAGATAAAGTAAATGCACCTTCAAGACTTCAAGTGCACAATTACTTTATTAATTCCTATATTATTATATATGTAATAAAGTAATATATATAAAGATAATAAAGTTTATTTTATAATCACATATATAAATTTAATAAATAATTAAAAAAGTTAAAAAAAAGTACCTAAATTGTCAAAAGAGTTGTTCACTTCCATTATCAAAGCTGTAAAAAAAAAAAATAATAAATGCATCACATGCATAAATATATTAATGCATAAATATATCAATGCATTGAAAAAAGTAAATAACCACCTAACCAATCAAAAAGGTGAAAGAGCTTTCACTTCAATTACCAAATCATTTATTGGAACAAAAATCCAGTTTTTCCCCGTTGTTTTAAATGTCCCTCTTACTTAATTAGGCATGCAGAGTAATACCACTTACAGTCATTTATTTAGCAAAAAGAATATAAATCCCTTACATTCTTCCTACTTATTTAGTAAATCAACCCTCTCTGTTCATAGATTGTAGTAAATAGTGTTCAATTCAGCCAGGCAATTCTGTACAAGCAAAATGTATTTATTTTTCTAATTATTATTTTTATTTAATTTTCTCCTGTACATGATATATTACAGCCTCACTTATTTTCTAAGCAATGTAAACATTTTCGTTCAATTATTCAATCACCCCCAGTGTGTGAACCCTTCAGTCCACCTAAAATACTTGTCGATCAAACAGAATCTTCGTGCTTTATTACTTTATCTGTATTTGTAGCTCCAGCAACATTTCTCCCTTTAATGACAGAAACCACAGACTTGTCTGCATAACATATTAACTTTTAGATTAAAAGTGACATGTTGATTTGCGACTGACTTTGAGGATTCCACTTTTTTTGATGTTCGCCCGAGGCATTATGCAGCCCAATGAACAAAAAGCTTGTTCAAGTCCAATTTCCTAGTTCCCTCTTCTAGAAATCTGTGCGGAATATCTTTTATTTTTTACCATCCAGACTACGTTTATCTATGTGAGAGGCATATGTTAGACAAAACAAAACCACTCCAGGTAGAACGCAAGCCAAAAGAATGAAGCCTGGAATGTCTGCAGAAAATAAAAATGATTGTATTATTTTCTATGGTCTCTTAGGCAATACCATTTTAAAGGTCAACCATCTTCAAATTTATATTTGCAGTATGTATTGTTTGAAGACGACTATTCAAATCAGATCATAGCCATTACAGCTAAGACATTAAAGGCTGCATAGGCACTAATACAATTCTGAAAACAAATATTTCATTTTTGCAGCAGGAGTCTAGCTGCTAGACCAGAATTAGGAATTAAGTCAGAGCGAGCGGTTTAGTCTAAAGTATCATTCAATAAAGCCACCATAACTTAACATCTTCATTACCAAAGTCTGAATGCCCACACCAAACTTATCTTGATAATAATTCTATGAATAAATTACCAGTACAAATCATTTGTACATGTGTATATGGACCTATAAGGATTTTTTTTGGTATATTATATATACCAAATATATTATAAAAATAAATATTATATATATATATTCTGGTATATATATATATATATAGTATATATAGGTCTAGATTAGCTTAAAAAATGGAGAGCATGGTAAACCATCAGACATCAAATCACCCAGTTATCAAATCACCCACTCCGAAATAGGGTTAAAAGTCTCTGGCTTACATTACCTTTCAGAAAAGAAAATACAGGTGTGGCATTTCTGAAACAATGATCCATCAGATATCAATACACATATGTTTTCTTTACTCATTCTATTGTTTCAAGGAGGCCACACCTTGCTCTTTAACCTCCCTAGCGGTTCATTTCTTTCCGGTTTTTATATGTCTAAAAGCGGTACATTGTTTTTCATGAAAATTTATTTTACAGTATAATATAATAGTATGAGTATAATAAAGTTTGAAAATCACAAAATAATGTAAAAATAATACATTGAATAAATTAAAAAAATCTATATAATTAAAAAAAAAAGAAAATGTTAATTTTTTTTAATTTAAAAAAAACATATTATACTCATAATATTATATATACTGTAAAATAAATGTTCTTGAAAACAATGTACTGATTTTACACATATAAATCCAATGTATTGCTTTCAATACAGTTATTTTGTATTGAATGCAATACAAATGGATTTTGAATTTCCCGCCCTGCCTTGCCGGAAATGTACACACGCACCGACGTCACTGGGAACTCCCCGGTGACTCATCGGGTGCAGAAGCCGTCCGGAGGACGTAGAAAGAAGATGGAGATTGCGGCGATGAATGGTGCGGGACGCCGGCAGATCGGGTAAGCGCTGCATTTACTTACCTTCCATAGGTTTACCAACCCCAAGTGTGACACGGGGTTACCGCTTTTAGCAACTTTTTTCTACCCCGAGTGTGACACTCGGGGTTACCTCTAGGGAGGTTAATTAGCATTTTTGGCACATCCTATCTCACCTTATCTCATCCTAAAGTCACTCACTTGTCCACGTGAAAGGATGCCATCGATTCCACTTGGCCTTTCTGCCCACAGGCATCTGTTCCTGAGCCTCATCTGGCCTCAGGTTTTCCAGTTTGAAATTGCAATTTCCCTAATATTAGGATTTGTCACATGCTCTAGATCCACTTTCAATTCCTGGTGTTGGAAAGGGAGTGTTTGTAGGACCTATTCCTTCCACTACACTAAAGACCTAGATCCCATATCTCCAGCACAACAATTACTTTCAGCCTTATTCAGGCCTTTTAATTATTTTCCTAGATGAATCATAAAATGCTACCTGAAATTGCGCTAATGATCAAACTTGTTTAAATTAAATCACAACAAATAATGTGGCTCGATAGTGTGTATGGCCCTGAGGGATCTCCTGCCAGACCTGAAACAAGGCATTAGTGAGATTCCAGACAGTCTACCAGGCTACTTGGTGGAGTTTGATAAACTGATACATAAGAAATTGCCAAGAATCTCTATTGGATTCAGGTCTATGGAATATGGGGGCCAGTTCTATTATGGTCATCCTATTGATTGGTCATTGGTTCCTGATCCTTGGTGTGGACAGCAGCCATTTTTGACAGCATGGTATCAGAATGAGGAGGACATAACGCTGCACCGGTGTTCTGCATTAAAATATAGATTACCTTTTACTTTGCATGGAAACCATCCCTGATAATATTATTCAATAGACTGATTATATAAAGATGTTAGAAGTAACCTGTAATGACAGCAATTAAGAGTTGCCAATTGGTCTGTATTTTTGTCACTTTCACAGTCAGGATTGTGAGATACAGAATAGAGATATTGCCTTCCTCCTCCTGATCTAGTGGCGTTGTCTAAAATTTGAATATATATACCATATATACCAGAAACCATAAGGGTAGTGCAGGGCTTTCTTAATAAAAATTAAGCATGCATATATTCAAGAATACACCCAGTAGGAAAATAATACTAACCAAGTAAAAATAAACATTCTAGATTCTGAAAATTAAAAACAATTCCAAAACCCATTATGATTTCATTTTAAACTCCATGTAATTCATTAAAACAAATACTCAGATCTGATGTATATGTGTTTTATTATTTTCTATAACTCTGAAGTATCTATTCTAGCAAGCAGAAGTACCACCTGAAGTACACACACGGCTAGCTGGAGGACTTGTTTGAGATACAGAAAAAAAAGATATTTAATTGGATATGGCAAAGCTGATTGTTTGCAGGAATTGGAAACAAGATTTTAACTGTCAAAGTCTCATGTGTGAATGCAAAAGTGTTTCCATGAATATGCAATGCCAACATGCTGCCTAGTAATGTATGTGACTTAGCCCCAGGGGTTTCCTAATCCATAAATATACATTGAATGCTATAGTATAGGAAAAGTGCCTGGAACACATTTGGGGTGATTTCTTTTCCCGCGTTGTTCCTATAGATCTGTGTCAGTGCCGTGACAATCCTTTTAAAGGAAGATGAAATGTTACCCCTGGCTTTTATTGTATCAGCATCAGTCACCTTACTGGTCTTATCTCTAAACCAAGAACACATTGCTCATAGATACAGAATTACAATGATAGGAAGTCTAATAACGTCACACACAGCCGTACCGGGAAAATGTGTGTTTTATTTTTAACTGTCTAATATTCGGCAAATACTGCTTAGTTTAGAAAAATTTGATTAGGAAAGGTTGTTCTTTTTTAAGCCTTTTGCCCAGCAATAACTCAATAAAAAAATGGATTATCGTGTTCAATGTTTGATAACTGTTTTAGCCAATATTGATTAAAAAGGCCATTATTGTTTTTTTAATAGATTTTTAACTCAATTAAATTTTTATAGTGTATGCCTGTTTTATTCATCACAAGGAGAAAAACACAGTACTGATTAAATCCTATCAAAATTAGGTCTTTCTCAACTTTTTTTTACCCCTAAGGAAACCTTGAAATGCTTTTCAGGTCTCAGGGAACACTTGCTGAAAACCAGCCTATTAGGGGTCAGTGGAAAAGGACTCTTATGGTGGCCAATGGAAAGAATACTTACTGGCCTACCGTGGTGGCCAGAATAATATGTTTATAGACACTTCAAAACATCATTACAAGCGTTCAGATGGTTGTACCCAGAAGAGAACTATGCAGGCATTATTAAATTGGAGGAACCCCTAACAAACTTTAGAGGAACAGATTAGATTACATGGAACCCTGGTTGATAATGGCTGCTTTACAGGTTGGGTTAGTGACACTTACATACTCAAATATAAACCAATACAAATATGCACCTAGTTTTATTTAGAAAAAAAAACACAAAAACTACATTGACTCCAGTATAAACCTAGGCTCAAAATGTAGCCGTCATTGCTAACATTCAAAACAGTAATCAATAGAAATGCCAAGAAAATGTGTGTGTGTTTAAAATTTTTAAAAGTGGAAAACAATTAAAATCACATTAACTTAGTCTGTTTATCTTTTCTCTTCATTCTAAAGGTTACAGCATTACAGTAATAAATTTTTTACCTGATGGAATTTTGAGGAAAAAAATATTGGTGTATGCTCAAGTATATATGATAATTGATCATTATTGGTTGCCAAGATGTATACAACTTTTCACCCATATTTTTCAAAATAACTCAAGTTAGAAAAATGTAAAACTCTTTTAAATGAACTCCTAACTGTTATATGTTAGACCTTTTGTATAATACTACATAGTATATAATAGAATGTAGTATATAATAGTAAAAAGTACATAATTATTGATTTTAAAGAAAATAAAGGTATACAGGCGATTGTATTATCAATGACAATGTATGCAAGTCACAGATATAAGGAGAACTTGTGCAATCTATCAGGAGCTATGACAAAATCTTGTAAAGCTTGTAAAAAGGTTAGATACTAATGTGAGAATGTAAAAAGGGAGGAAGAATAAAATAAAATGCAAAAAGATAAGTGTTGGTGACACCTAACTGCTCATTATACAGTCTTATATTCCTGCAATAGAACAGAGAATTGTATTGATGTTTAATAATGTCCAATGACTGGACCGTTGTTCATTAATTATTACTTGACAAGTGGAATATTCTCAAGTATCTAATAATTTGTTCTTCCTAGGAATATTGTAAAACAATGACCTTTACAATCTGAAATGTGGTCAGGGTATAGACTAACACCTAATTTCAAGAAGCTTTGACAGCATCAAGAGTAAGTAAAATATAAGAATTATATTTAAGAATTATAGGAATTATCCATATACAGGTAGTCCCTGGGTTACATATGTGATAAGGACTGTAGGTTTGTTTTTAAGTTGAATTTGTACCTAAGTAGGAACAGGTACATTATTTTAATAAATGCAATTTGGACAGATGTTTGTCTATGTTACTGTAAAAAATCCACAATGTGAGTTATTCACAAACAAAGCAAAAAAAAAACTTTATGAAGCTTAAAAATTTTTTAACTTCTGGAGCAAGCTGTGTTTTGATGTGCAAAAAGAAACAACTGCAGAGTTTGTATTGGTCTTTAAGGTGTTACAATATGCTGGAGAATAGCTCAACCCCCTAAGATCACCCACAACCTCAGCTGTGTTTAGTAAAGGATTTCTTCTGCAAGTCATACAAACCGCTCCCTCCCCCCTCCAGCCTCCATCCTACACACAAGCGAGCAGGGAAGCCCCTTTCATATATTGAAGTAGTCCCTATGTCGGATGTCCCTAACCTGGGGACTACCTGTACATTGGATTTGCATACCATGAGCCATGACATCCAAATTTGCTCATTTTGTGCTTAGATTAATTGAAGATACAAAACACAATCTGTAACACAATACATTTTTAAATTAGTGTGTGACCATGCTATGAGAGAATATTAACTGAAAAGAGCATATTAATTTTAAAGAGGATTTTATTGAAGAGCACAGGGTAATAAATATGTGGAAAATTTTGTAATCTATGGCCTAAAAAGTAGTACTTGTGTTTACATATAAAGAACAAAATGAAAGAGTAATATCCTGTGTATAAAACAAAAAGATGTAAAACTCTGCAATGTCCCCTAAAAAATGTCAAACAGTAATCAACATCAGTATCACCAAAAAATGTAATATATTTTAAATTTATGAACATATCAAGGAAGCAAAATATGGGGCATCTGACAACAATTACAATGAGAAGATGGCTGGGTCACTAGTAAATGAGAGAAATCAAGGTTGATTTGCAACCCCTAAGTCCCTATTGGTTAGGGAAGAGTTAGTTTCTTACAGTAGAGACCCGTAGCAATGTAATTTCATAAAATATATAGCAAAGAAGCAGAGGGAGAGTTAGGGGACTCTCCCTATCCTTAAGATAATCCATTGATATATTACAATACAAACCCTTATCACTAAGTCAAATAAAAAGTTAAAAACACTCAGTCCAACTATTCTCTGTGAGCATACAAGGATAGAGGTGTTTTGTGCAACATTTCAAATTTCTCTTAAAACAAAGTTTTCCTTATAATAAGGGTATTGCCTAAATCCGTAAATTCATGCGAAATCAGAATAAAATATTAGTTCCTGATGCATTTCGCCGATGTAAGGCTTCCTCAATGGAGATACATATAGGGAAATACATCACAAGAAGGATTCACTTAGGTGGTTTCTAGGGAGTACCTGGGCAAGGAGGGGTTTCAACAGGGATAGGAGACTGAGTCAATAATAGGTTGATGGAAGGAGACATCCAATGGTTTCCCTTGCCTGTGGATCTGTGGTTAGTGGAGAGCCCTGAGGATGAAGTTAGTAAGGGTTAGGAGCCCTTGGTGTTTTGGGTTGCAGCTTAGGGCTGTGGATGCTTGATCAGAGTCCTGAGGGCTGAAAGTTGAAGCTGGTATGGGCTTAGAACCCTTCGTGCTGTGGTTGAGGGGTGTGAATATTAGAGCAGGTGTCATTTCATACTTGCTTCCCTGTTATGGGGTTTGTTGTCCGATGACCATATTACATTACATTACACCCTTATTTTGTGCCTCCTGGTTTGTGCCAAACCCCTCTTATGATGTATTACTTTCACATGTAGAATTTTCAAAACCTGTCCATTTAAAGCTTTGTTCTGCCTGACTCGGGATTAACTCATCTACTGAGTTTAAACATACTTTGCATCTTCCTATCCAAAGCATGAGTTAACTTTCCTATAAGAATGAAAGGGTAACTAATGCACATATCACCTTGGAATAGGTTGAGATTTAGTAACTGCCCCTTATTAAAGGAACTTTCTAGATTTCACCACTATTTCCCCCAAATAACACCAACAGTCTTTATGGAAAACTTGGTGTGGGTAAGAGGCTATGTTCCCTAGACTCCCATTGTAAATTGGTGCCTGGATGAAGGAGGGTGGCACAAGCTCCACCTTGGATAAGGATCTGCCTATAGAATTTTGGCCTGATTTGAAGGGACAGTATTTGCAAATAAAAACAGGAAGGAAATTTTTCTGCCTTTTATTTTTGCCATATATTCTCTTAGCTCATTCAAAGACTTTTTACAAAGAATTTGACTATTTCTCTAATCCCAGCTCTTAAGCTTTTGCACGGATGTAAAACACACAGAATTGGTGTGGAATGCTGTCAGGCTTGCCCTCATAAATTTCTATCTACTTACTTACTCCCACCCTTAGACATTTACAATATAAAAGCTAATCATTGTTTAGTCCAAGATAAAATCATAACGCAGAAAGTATGGAGAGGACACCTGACAATTCTACATTTCTGATATGATCAACAGTTTTTGGCAATTATTGTTGAAGTGCGCAACATGAATGGTATAAAATCAGCACCCATACACAAACCTTTTTGGAGATGATGAGTTCAAACTGGCTGTTGGTGAACCTTGATGGGGGTTGACTTTGAAATGCCTCTGAGGACAAAACTAGCAGGAAGATTCCACCTGGAAGGTGGTGCCAAGTAACCAGAAGGGAACGTAACATCTCCTTGAGCAGGAATAATACATCATACCAGTTGTTGAATATGGGGGTTGTATGTTGAGAAATCTAATAAAGGACTTCTTCAAATATCCTGCCAGGTGTGTAAACATTGCTGTTTTCTGATGACACCCAAAAGAAGCTGGTCAGCTGAATCAGGGGACTAGCCCCCCAGTGCAACAGTGACATCTGCTGGAGGATACCGGTGGGAGCATGAGAGCAGTGAAGTTCCGGACGTGGGAGGAAACCTGAGTAAGGGGTGGATACATGGGTGTGGCTGAATGTGATAGGGGTCCTGGCTATAATAAAAAGTTACAACAAACCCCAAATCTCTCTCTTACCTCCTATACTTTAGAGCCCAGCCAGGGTACAGGATATAGAGGATAGACTCCTTGCGTAATGTATCATTTTACTTTGTCTTTATAACCATTCTTTCGAATCTCCTAAATAATTATTTTATATTTTTTAAGTATTTTTTTCTGTTGATAAATGTTTTGTAATTTATGATCTGTGTGAATATTGAGCTAATAGAGACTTAAGCTACATACACACTTCCAATTATTATCGTTGGAAAACGAACGACGAACGTTCATGCACGATATATACGAACGATCGTATAGCACCGACTGACAATTCTACATTTCTGATATGATCAACAGTTTTTGGCAATTATTGTTGAAGTGCGCAACATGAATGGTATAAAATCAGCACCCATACACAACCCTTTTTGGAGATGATGAGTTCAAACTGGCTGTTGGTGAACCTTGATGGGGGTTGACTTTGAAATGCCTCTGAGGACAAACCTAGCAGGAAGATTCCAGCTGGAGGTTGGTGCCAAGTAACCAGAAGGGAACGTAACATCTCATTGAGCAGGAATAATACATCATACCAGTTGTTGAATATGGGGGTTGTATGTTGAGAAATCTATTTTAGGACTTCTTCAAATATCCTGCCAGGTGTGTAAACATTGCTGTTTTCTGATGACACCCAAAAGAAGCTGGTCAGCTGAATCAGGGGGCTAGCCCCCCAGTGCAACATTGACATCTGCTGGAGGATACCGGTGGGAGCATGAGAGCAGTGAAGTTCCGGACGTGGGAGGAAACCTGAGTAAGGGGTGGATGCATGGGTGTGGCTGAATGTGATAGGGGTCCTGGCTATAATAAAAAGGGACAACAAACCCCAAATCTCTCTCTTACCTCCTGTACTTTAGAGCCCAGCCAGGGTACAGGATATAGAGGATAGACTCATTGCGTAATGTATCATTTTACTTTGTCTTTATAACCATTCTTTCGATTCTCCTAAATACTTATTTTATATTTTTTAAGTATTTTTTTCTGTTGATAAATGTTTTGTAATTTATGATCTGTGTGAATATTGAGCTAATAGAGACTTAGTAAAGATACAGCTCTGAAGAAAGGAGATAACATAAGGGAAACAGAATTTTTACTTTCACTTATCAAACAGACATAACATTGGATTCAAACAGATAATAAACAGATCAAAAGTGAGAAAAAAATTGAAGGTTATTGTTGAGGTTTACATATACTGTAACATATACCAAGTTCATGATTTCTTTGCTATTAAGCATTCTTGATCCCCAGATTTTGAATTGTTGAATCTATTACCGGTAGTTATTGGACAGGCATGAAGAAGTGAAGTTTATCGTATTATTCTTAGGTTATTTACACACAAGCAATAATTGTTGTTGGAAAGGATCTTTCATGATTCTTTCCAACGACTAAGGAATGTACGATGTATGAACGAGTACATACAGCACTGTTCTGCTCTATGGAGTGGGGAGGGGGAGAAAGACGGATCGGCACCCCGCTGCGCTCTCTCTCCCTTCACTTCCATTATGATCATTTGTCGTCCAGTCGTTCCGACTATGGACGACGAGCGTTGTACACATGTAAGATTCTCATCCGATATTGGCCCTGGGACGATTATCAGACGAAAACAATTGGACGTGTGTATCTAGCCTTGGTTTTCTAATTGCACCCAAAACAGAACATCAAAAAGTATAAAAGCTATTTAAATATAATCTTAAGAACCAATTTTAAAAACCATGGAATGTAAAAATAAATGGAAAATTTATACCAAGCAGACGCTGATTAACATTTTTATGGTGGTGGCCACGATGCAGAATGGAATTCTCCTCGAGAATTTTCTGCATACTGAGATGATACATAATACAAAGAGTAAAAAATAACCCTGCACAGTTAATAAAGTCAAGCTGAGCTCTTTGTAGCAGTGACCAATTACCAATTCACTGCCTGCTGATGTGATATGAAGTGAAACCTGCTGCCCTCCAGGGGAAACTTTGACTTAATACCATTGTTTTATCCTCTGATTTTTCTGCAGTGTTTATACATCCAGCACTGTAAAGCAATGACCTCACCTCAAAGCTCTGTAAAGCTGCATAAAACTAGCCAAGTCTTCTGCACGAGAAATTGCTATTCAACATCTATCTCTTCATACTGTGAAATATCCCGGTCTTATTTCTCATCCCAGCCAGAGGCACACTTATACACCTTCATGGTGCACGCTGGTCTTCTCGCCACAGAAAGCCACCTGTTCCATTACCATTGTGCTATATTTATTCCAGAGCTTATGTTTATTACAGAGTTCAGCTTTTTCAAGTGGAAATGTTTTACCTGCAAATGCTACCTTTAACACCATGGTTGAACGTGTTGGATAAATGAAAGATGGTCTGCATACTCCACCTTACCCATGCTTGCATTACATTTTATCATTCATGAGCTGAATATATTTCAGAGATTAAAGCGTGTGTTTGCTCCTGTGTTTTTATTGGGGTGCGTCGAAATACAGTTAAACTCAAAAATTGAAAATTTGTAATAGAAACAATTTACAAAATTTAATTGTGCCTAGGCAGTACCCTGAAAAATGTACCCTTAGTCTGAAATTCCTCCTGGTTTGTCTAGGTGCCTGGGTGCTCTTCTGTCTACTCCACAGCCTATCAGAGTATATCTGCAGTGTGAAAGTAAGACACTGCTGCTATGACTGTTAGTGTCATGAGGTTTGGTGATGTCGCTAGTGTCCTCAGATAGTTACATAGTAGGTCAGGTTCAAAAAAGACATCAATTCCATCATCAAGTCCATCAATTTCAACCACTAGGGAAATAAACATATCCCGGATATAAAACCCTATGGACATTGATCCAGAGGAAGGCAAAAAAAACCTGGTACAATTTGCTCCAACAGGGAAAAAAATCCTTCCTAAATCCATGAGGCAATCAGATGTTCCCTGGATCAACAGTCCAGCTCAATGTTCTTACTTCTGGAGGCTCTGACATGAGGATGGCGTCCATCGCACAGAGACACAGTATGTTAAGAGAGAATAACTATTATAAAACTGTTCCCCTGCAATGAAAAATGATTATACCTACCTCCTGCTTTTGGAGTAACCAGTCTACAAAATCTGAGACTTCTGGTATTGGTCATCCACTGTACTTGGTGGTTCACTACACTGATCCAGTGAAGGACATGGCATGGTCATAAGGGTTACGAGACTGAACAATGCAGGGAACCTAACAAGGAAATGTTGGATTCTGAGGGGTTTTGAGCAGAAGTATTATTCAATACATGGCATAACAGTGGTGCAAGGGATTAATGATTGGTGTAACTACACCAAAAACCCATTCATTTGTAATGAAAGTAAAGGTTGTCATGTCCCCACACGACCATATCATTGCTTATTCCAACGAGGAAGAACAATAAAAGGTCTTTACAGGCACCACTAATATTAACGTCATATATTCATAAAAGTGCAGTTTATTTGAAATTCCTCACACATATACAGTATTTCTATGTAGTGATATAAATTCATTCTTCAAATCCCAACTATAGTCTTGACACATTTCGCATATTTTTCTGCTTCTTAAGAATTTTTTTGGTGGGGAATTTTACCACAAATAACGCTTTACAACTCTTTATATCTGAAATCCCGCAAATCTTTCTTGGTCAACATGGTGAGCACCCAAGCACAAGATATTTATATCTAAAATTCAGCAAACCTCTCCATTGATTCACCCAGATAGGTGACGCAGCCAATGATGTTTTCACCAAGAAAGGGGAGCAGCTTTACCCAGGAACCAGATGCCTCCGTCAAAACTCAAAGCTTACATATGCCACCTTCCTGTCTCACAACTGGCATGGAAAGGGTACAGAAATATATATTGGTGAAACAATTGACAATAATTGTCTTTAATCTATGTAACTGGATGAATGACAAGGGGTTTGTACATACATTTTGCAGAAAGTTACCCTCTCTTTCTTATCCCATAAGCTTAGGTGGTTAGACTGGGACTGTCTGTTATCACAAGTAGTTTTTTATGTATTGAGGGTCTCTGTGACTTACATAGCAATTCTCGACTACTTGCACTTGTTATAAATCATGGCACCTGTCAGAATTGCTGTAATTCCTGGTTGTGCCGTTACATGATGGAGAAATCACCCATGGTGCAATGCCTTTTATCAAACTATTATTGACATAAGAGGCCAGTTAAAGACACATAAAGGGATGATAAGCTACTGCAGCCTAGCAAGATACAAACATCAGCTAGTGCTATGGATGGATAAGTGCACAGTTTAGAAAGGTATATACTTATGTATTAATGGATTACCTAATAATGCACTAAGAGCCATGTCAAGAAAAGCTCTCTAAAACTCCAGCGCTGACATAATTGGAGTAAAACAGCCTCATTTGGTGCCCCTTTTGCTCCTTCGTGCCGCAGCTATCAACAAGCACTCTAAAAACCCAATTTTCTATTTTTCTGCTTCTTCTTCCTGCTTGCTGTGTACCAATGGCATTCTACTTCCAGCTTTTGCTTTGATGTTTTGTAAATCAAATCTGCAGTGAATAATGTTACAATAATAATATCTTTAACAAAAAGATGAAGTTTGCACATGGTTGTCTGGCAGAGCACCTTTGTGAAGAATAAAATACTGCTACAAATGTTATAGAATTCTGATAGAGGAGCTCTGGTACCGTAACTGATATCATAACAAAATCCCACTGCAGTTTTAAAGAAATGCTAACCCTTTTAAATGACAACACTGAAGAACATTTCAGATGTAGGATTGATCGCAGCGTTCTAACACCAGCTCAACTGAATCTAAACAGTTGGGAACCATTTTGTTTGTGCCTGCGATTGTGGTGAATTGTACCGCAGTTCCTGAAAGCAACAAGATGCTTGTGGTCATGTGGTTGCTTTTACACTTAACCTCAACTATGCGACAATGCAATTGTCAAACTCTGCAGCTGACAGCATAGTAATGGAAGAAGGGTGGTAGAAGCAATTTTAACCGTAAGTCTGAATGGGGCCTTACTAATTTGGGTTCTACTTTTCTTTAAGGACCAATGTCATGTGAGCGATCCACACACCGACAGAGGAGTACTGTTGAGCGATCGAACGTCGAATTTGAACACCATTAAAGTCAATAGGGGAAAAATTTGGGTTATTTTTCGAGACAGTGTAGAAATGCAAGAGCAATCGGGGAGCAGAGCTGACAGAGCTGGTCCCCCAAGCACTAGAGGCTAAATGGGGACAAGTCTCCCAATTCATTCACCTCTTGTGCTCTGTGATTGGCTGGGGAAAGGAACATCCTGATGACGCTTGAGCTGGAGATCCCACACTGACAGAAAGAATCATCCTGTCATTGTGGGATAACCTGTAAAAAAATAAAATACACTAATCACACACATTCAATAAATTACTTTACCATTAAAGCCTATTTTTTTTTTCACACATTTTTTTTACACACACATTTGCAAAGTCGAATCCTGTGTTTTCCGGGTTGAGTCTATCCAAATTCAAACAGCCATATTCGGGTCGAAGATAAGGACAACCGGAATTCGAACACCAACACTATCCAGGACCAATGACAGGACAGCAAATGGTACAGGAAGCTGGAATGCTATACATTGGGGACCCCACTTCATTTTTGTTCACGGCCCCATAAAACGTGCTGGGTCCATTTAAATCAAATGTTCAGAATGAACCAGTCTTATCAGCTTCATTGTCTGACTTACATAAACTTTTTTGATCATCTCCACATACCAAGAGTCTGACTTGACCGATTTTTTAGGAACTTGAAAAACCTCCAAACTGCAAATTTGAGATACATCTAAAGAATTGTGGATGTGTGGAAACCTCTGTCAGGTTTATATTGCTAAGCCTATTTATGAACATCGCTCCAGGCTGAATCTGTGCTTATCTGAAACTGCCGGGCTATAATGTAGCCTGCCAAAGGGCTCCCTCCAACTCCCACCCTCCATGACCAAAGAACACAAAGAACGCAGCTGCACTGCCAGCATGTATGAGGATTTCTTGTAGTTAAAATTACAGTAACACCTTTTCATTACTGTCTGTGTAACTGCAGGGAAATTTCCCTTTCCTATATATTTATATATCTAGATGACCGCTCTCACTGCAGCAAAAAACTATGATAAATCCAAAATATTACAGAATGGGAGTTAGGAGAAAGTGTTCCAATACATACACCTGTTTTACCTGTCTGTTTTTCAATTTTTTTATTGTTCCACACACAATCCACAAATCTACAATGTCAAATGCAATAAAACAAAATCTATAAAAAAAGTATTTTAAAACTTACCTTCCCCACTGCTTTTTGCATTGTGAAGCAAAGACATGGCTGCCTGATCTTTTGCATCTGACACTTTTGGGGTGCCATATACCTAGTTCCCCAATACCCCCCATGGTTTCTGGGCCTTGGAAAGGCCATTTCTTACTGAAGGGAATGAAGTGAACCAACTAGAACATAATACATTCTAAGGGAATTTTTTTATACATACTGTGTATAGAACTGGTTTCTAAGTTGAATAAAAAACACTTAGTTAGTAGCTTTAGAATTACAATGACAAAATAGCTTGTGTAGTAATTGGATGATATTTGATAGACTTTTTCTTTTAGAGTCCATCCCATCCAGTAAGATAAAATAGCAATCCAATACCGGAAACAATTGGGTTACATTTCTCTTCTTGCAGAATCGGCTGACTCATACATCATAGCTGAGTGCAGCTCCTCTTAAGACAATAATGCTTTTGGTAATCTACCATCGGCAATTGTTACTTAATGCTTGACCATTCCAAACGGTGTAGCAGACAAGATGTTGTGTCAAGAGGATTTATTTGCTGATGTGCCCTCCAGTGCTTTCAGGGTGATGTGCATCCGTAGTCTTGTATGAAGGTTTTCTGATGGTAAAGCTACAGAAGAAAAAAAATACAACAAAATTTTATCTGAACTTATTATTTTCTATATTAACAATTTATTGAATTCGGATTATTTAATATTTCTCATTTATTATCATGATAATATGTTCACACTATGTCATCATAAACCTATGGCTCAGTTATTGTGAATGTACCTGAAAAGTTTTGATTAATAATAATGCCAATTACCATTACACCTTGCAATGGTAGAATCAAGAATCACTTGGATGACACCAAATGCTATTAAGTCATGTATTGCAAGAGAATCTATGTTCTTTTGATGAGCAACAAAGACAAAATCATTTCTGCAACATTTTCTCAAAAATATTTTTTTAACAAAAACATTTGAGATAATTGCAGGGTACCTAATGATTTTTTACAAACAGACCCCATAGAGTGTAAATCAAAATTTTAGTATAGTCAGAAAAACAAGAGTCCCAAGAAAAGACCCTGAACATAATATTGTCACCAATTTGCTGGGGAAATGCTGGGAGAATCAAGGGGTACAAAGGTACATGTTCCAGCAATCCCTAAATTTGATTCAATTGCAAAGCCCTGAACATCATTTTGTCACCAAAATTACAGGTAAATGAGCCGTAAATCTTAAGTAAGGAGTAATTATTTACTTAAGGAATAATAAGCCTTAAGTAAAGATATGTAAAGTTCAAATACTGCTGGCTGGAACAACATGTTTTCATGACTTTACTTTTATTTACTAATAACTACAGGATTTTAAAGGTGTTCCATTTTTTTGACAATTTTTAACATTTTAAACGTGTTACATCCCTTGACAATACTTAATGTTCAGATCTGTACTAAACCATGCAATATTCACCTGTCCCAGTTCCGTTGACGGGTGCTGCCATCAAATTCCTTCTTCCCTCCCTAGTTGTGTTCTTCTGGCATCTTGATTGGCCAAGTCAGAATGATGTAACTCCTGCACATGCCGGGGGTTCATTCCATCCCGCCAAGTGCAGGGGAAGCCGGGATGTGCTACATTTCCAGACAACAATGGACTTGCGTTGAGTTCAGAGATTGTTCCACTGAACAATCAGGCAGGTAAGAATGCTTATTGCAGAAGGGACATTGGCTGACGTTAAAGTGAGACTTTAGATCCACTACCAAACAAAAATGAACGTCAGCATGGTAAATTAACATTTTACCAACTATATTTTATCTTTGATTTACAGAAAAACAACCTTTTTTAAAATAGAGATTAGGATATGTTCCCACAGGTCCCTGTAACCCCTCACTCGTAGCAATTTTGATGACCATTATCAGGGGGGTGATCTATCATGCACGAAAGGAATGTCTCCAAGTCCCACTGTAATAGAAGTCCTCTGTCCAGGTTAGATAAGGGATGCTGATATCTTATTGGTTGTTTTGGAAAATGGATTTTCTTTCTTTCCATTACCCGTCATTGGTTTGATTGATGGAGAATTATTTACAGACATGACCTAAAACATATGAGTGCAGCCACAGGGTCTGATTTACAGTTTCCTCTTCTATGTTCTCTGCTCCAAGTATTTCTTCACATCCCATCATTGTATTTCATGTTCACTACAAAGGGCCAAGAGACACCCACAGCAGCAGCTTGCCAACAACAGCTGGCGGGATGAAACGTGCACCTCTTTTGTATGCAACGTTTGACTTAGGAAATGTTATGCTACCATGTGGAGCAAGATGGAGAACAAGAGCCGCAATAACAGTGCTTTGCTTTGAGATACTTGTTTAATCTTAACAGCATTTGTAGATGAAAATACAGCGCAGGGTCCTCCCTCATAGCGGATGCTAAACATGTCAGTGCCAGTCACCAAGAGGGAATGTGGAAAAAGTTTTACGTCGTTTGGCGGCATGATATTGGTGAAGACATTTGGCTCACATTCTGTGACATAGCAGAAGAGCTAATTTGCCTTATAAATAAATAGGAATTTGTGGGCTTTGTGCTTATTTTGAAAATATTTAAAAAAATATATTTCTTACTATGGCAATGAAATATTATACAAAAATGAAATCTTACAAAAATGAAATATTATAAATTATTTAGCTTTTTCCTTTTTTAGTCTCAATGTTAGATTCACAGCTCAATAAGTTGCCAATCAGTAACTCCTTATGAAATGGCTCAGTATGCGGTTTTAATTAGATAAAGTGAGATGCAAAGCAAGCAGGACATGCCGTGAGGTCTCTCTTTGTTTCTTTTTTTTCAATCAAGTAGGTAAAGGTTAAAACTATTGGTTTTTATCTCATTGTTTTGTGTCATATTTAGATAAATCAGATATAATTAGTAAAAATTAAAAGGAAAAGAAAACATATAAAATAAAGCAGATCTAACCTCTGGTTTCTTCATAGTTCTTCTTTATGGAAGCTAAAATGGCGAGGCCAGTCATATGGACAATAGAAGCTGCAAAGCAGAGTCCAATGTCTTTACAGTGCTGTATACCTAAAGCCATATATGTACTATTAATATTAATAAAAAACAGTACAAAAAAGAAAACAAATAAGCAGCAACAATAAAATAGAAGCTATTATATTTTCATTGGAAAATTGTGACATTTCAGTGACATGGCAATGAGTTTAAGATGCTCCTAAATGGTGGGGAAATTAAAGTGAAAGATAAAAAAAAGGGGTTCGACAGATTCATTATTGCAGAAAGGACAGGTGATGTCCATGTTCCAATAAAATAAACGTACCTGCCTGTTCATTATCTTTTTGTCAATGTACTGTGCAGCTACAATCTGGGCCCTATTTAATGTACAGCGCTGCGTAATATGTTGGCGCTATATAAATCCTGTTTATTAATAATAATAATAATAATAATAATAGCTAGCTGCTTGGAATGAATGAACGCCTGTGTGTGAATGTGGCAACTGCATCAGCCTGGCCAATCTAGGTGTACGAAGACCCGGAACCCAGGAGGGAAATATGTGAATATAGTGTTGTCTGCAATGGAGTGAGGACACATGAATGCAAGCAGGTACAAGCGGGTAAGTTTATTTTGTTAAAGGGGCATCACCTGTTCCTTCTGCAGCAACTGACCCACCTGTTGCAGTTTTTCCATGATTAGGTTTAGTCAATAGGTCACTGCTCACATATAAAAAGTGTGATGAGGAAATATATAGGTGTGGTTCAAAGAAGAGAAATTAAAGCTAAGCTAAAGAAACGCATAGAACCAAAAAGTTCTCCATTTCTTTTTTTTGTAATGCAGCCACATGGAGAATACAGCTCTTATAATGTGAACAAAGCATATTGGTCAGTTTGGGCAGCATTTCTGTTTTTATTCCAGTTCCACATTTTTTTAATTCCCCTTCAAGTTTACACATGCACTGGTGTGAACAAATCCAAAACATTATTTTCTATTTACACTCCAAAAGCCCAGTAGCATCATTCTCCTTTACAAGATACTCCGGTGAATGTTGTATCGCACCTGCTTTGGCTGAGTGTACAAACATGCTATAATTAACGGCTAGCGACAAAACAAAAGATACAATGTATATCACTGAATTCAGGAAACATAATTATACAGCAAGCAAAAAATGTTCCCTTTAGCAAACTTCATTTTCATCTGCTAAACTAACTTTCTGGCATATGAAGATCAATTTTCAATAATTGAATGTACAATCTCAGAAAATACAAAACGTGGAAATATGTGGCTGAGACAGGATGTGTATTTCATTAGCCGTGTCTTGAATACAGTTACTGTTACTAATTGTTTCAGTTATTTATTCTCTGAAGTAATAAATAGGAATTGCTATGAACAGCCCTTATTATTATTATTTTTCAGGAATCTAAATTATGTGTGTAGAATTTATTGTTTACTGTGGTTTGGATCTGCATTAGGATAAAGCAATCCTGCCTGGTTCCAAGCAGCTGGCACCTTGACATCTGCTCATTCATTGCAAAGTATTGCTGGTTCTCAAAGAACTAACATCTGCACAATTCACAGCTGGCTGGTACCGGTACTGCTCACTGTTGCCCCCATTCATTCTCTATGGGGCTGTCGCCAGGAGAAGCTACGGTACGTGTAGTGTCTTCCCCAAGGCAATGGTATACTGCCATGAGGAAGCAATACCCACACCGCAAACTTAATTATCAATGTGAACATAGCAAATCTGTTACAGCAGAGCTACAGTCTGGCATTGGATACCACAAAAACCTGGCTACCCATAATGTTTTGTAAAACAACACAATTTCCACAATATCACAATAAACATTTTTGTTGAGTGCATCCAATACTGGGATTTTTATTTATTGAGTTTATGTCTGAAACTGAATATGAACCCTAACAGTAAATGAATGGTTTGGTTCATTTCGGTTTGTCAAAGCCAAACTAAACTCACTTCTTGCTCCATTGCCAGTGCTGACATCTTCACCAAGTCTTCTTCCATGTTCAGGGCTCTGGCTATCTTGCTTGGATAGGCTGAAATGACTTGATGAACAATTAGTGGGGACCAGATTGTTCTTTCCTATGGAGAAAAGAATGTCAGGGGAACATAGTACACACCAAAAAAGCCTTTGCAATGGAGCTAATCCAACTTTGCCTCAACCTAAAGGGAATTGGAACTGAGCAGGATTACTTTCTTTCTCACGCTCTCACAGGCTTCTCTTCCGTCATATTGATCCTCTGCAGCTTGTTCGATAAATTACTGTGGGTATTGGATACATGTTCTGGCATCATTCCCTATAATGAAGTGTAA
This sequence comes from Pyxicephalus adspersus, assembly GCF_032062135.1. Lineage (NCBI taxonomy): Eukaryota > Metazoa > Chordata > Amphibia > Anura > Pyxicephalidae > Pyxicephalus > Pyxicephalus adspersus. The sequence continues at coordinate 14,887,186 of NC_092867.1, read as the reverse complement.
GAGACGGAACACAAAGACTTCATTACAACCTGAATATTGGATGGGAGAAGAAGCACACATAGGAAGGTGCACAGTGTTCCACGGACCCTAATCAGCAAATAGTGCCCATTCCCCCAGGGATCACAAGTCAGTTCGATGGGGGAGACCATTATTGTTTATATCTGCCACTGGATGGTGGAGAACCATGAATAAGGAATAAAAAATTTACATCCTATCCATACAAAACAAAAATGAAACAGTTGCAGTGCAGGGGTTGCCCACTGCAAGGGTAGTTTTGGCAGATACAATGCAGTGATTGAGCATTGCCACCCATGAACTGGGAATGTGTTACTGCAGAGTCACCTGGTACAAAAAAACTAAAAAATATACATCTCAGCACTTGAATTATATATATATATATATATTGCAAGTGCTTAGATGTATTTTATTTATATATTAGTTTGGGGTTTAGATATTTATGATGCACTTTAATGCCCTGAGGATCTCTCATTTCACTGAACACATTTTTTAACACACATTGGCCTCTTACATAACACAGCACACTATCCCATTTAGAAGATAGAGCTAAAAACCACAAAATGGCTCTACTTTATTGACCTCATTATGTCAATTTTAATGCTGACATAGTGCGAACTGTCCATTTTTTTATGTATATATTCAATTACTAGTACACAGGGCACAGATATAAAGCATTTGTGTAAATGCATTAAAGTTTGTCTTGGAAGTGCTTACAGCAAGAAAAAAAATATTTTTGCTGATTAGGTAAAAATAGGCATAAACACATCAAGCTTTAAATGATAAAAGAGTAACCACAGTTAGAATGCGGCTCTCCTACTCTGACATTCAATTAAATAAATAGCCCTGCCGGATTCTGGCTGTATTTGTACTTTACATGGATGAACACTTAATGAAGAGAGAAACATCACAGCTAAATATAGTCATCTGGAGCCTCAGACAGCCGTGTTAGATCAATCGTTCACATGTATACACATCTAATACTAAAAAGCTACAGGGCACTGGTGCAAAATGTTAAAGGGAGGGGGGGGGATCTCACTTGCATATCACATACAAAAGTTTTGTATTAGCCTTTAAAACTTAAATCTGGGCTATTTGTCTTTAAATGCCTCCAAGTAAAAACATATGTTTAGTTTGCACCACTCACTTTCAGTCAAGAGTTGTCCCCTGCAGAGCTCTCTTTTCACCAGAAGATGTCCTCAGGGTCAGCACAGAGGAATAAGGACAAAGTATGAAGGTTGGGCTTTATGGGCTTGCCCCCTCAGAGGTGTTGCCACTTCATCCTACACTAACATTGTATTGGTGCAGAAAGCAGAGTTGTTCAGTGTTACCCATTGAGAATCACCCAGGTATAAGGAGAAAAACAGAAGCCTGAAGACATTGGGAAGTAATTGGTGGGGGGCGGAGTACCAGGGGCGGTAGAGGTTAGCTAGGAGGTGAGCTTTAAATGAAATATACAGTATATATATATATTTTTTAATTTACTTATATCATGCCTAGACTTTACCTATATTAAGACTTATATCATTATACTTATATCATGCCTAGACTTTACCTATATTAGGACTTATATAATTTTAAGTATATCATGACTATACTTTGCTTATATTAGGACTTATATCATTATACTTGTTTTATGCCTAGACTTGAACTCATATTAAGCAAAAACATTAGTGTAAAAAATCAACAAATTAGAAATAAATAATAACAAGAATTTATCTCTAATGAAATAAAACACCATGTGACCTTTGCCTAGGCTGTAAGTCACACCGGTGAGCTGAGGAACAGCATTGTTTTATTCTTAGCATCTAGGATTTTTTATTTATTTATTTTCGTACTCCAAACAAAGACATGATTTGGTGAAGCTGACATACACCCTACTGATTCTCATGAAATTTTATTTTCCTGATAGGGCTGCTTTAGTAAAAAAGCAACAAGTAAGAACTTGGACGACGGGTGGGTGTCGGGGAAAAAAAATGAACGTAGACCATCACTGAACATAACTATTCCTCTGGGAAGTCAGCTAGAGCATAATCCTACTAAAATGAAAGAAAATCCCACCACTTCCCCTCCGTGTACGGCGGAATTGTCAACAGAAGAAAGTTCTGAACTTTTGCACATTTAAAGTTGAGGCAAAGCCATGGAATATTTATGAACTTCTATGCTGCCGATGCACGCTACGGAAAACTCCATTTTTTTTTCTTTCGCTCTTCTACCTCCTGCAATGACAATGACGAGGTGAAGGAAAGCCTGGAAGGAAAGACTGACATTTTGTTCATTATTAGCAGTGAGTGGCAGCAGCACAGGAACGCGGCTGGAATACAGAACTTTCCGGGGAATACAGATCTAAAGAGTAAGTTAGGAAGAGGAAAGCAGCAGATCTTTTAATAATAATTTGTGCTGTGAGTGAACATTCTAAGCCAGATGTGTCACCTATACGCCAAGTGGGAAGCGTTACCAAGCCGAATGTGAAAAACCAAACCAGAAGATGATTTTTTTATATTCTAATAATAACTATGTGTGTCTATAGTTCAGGACTCATGGTAATTACACTTTTTTTTTAAATTATTTAATATATAAAAAATTTATATAAATACGTATAGGGTAATTTTTGGCAATGTTGAGGAGCATTGGTGATCCATTTAAAATGAACGGGCTGCCTTAAATAACACAAGATGTAGTACACATTACCATTCTCCACAAATGTGAACCCAAAGTTCAAGTTAACATTGCTGTATCTCATTCATAACTTGTCTTAGAAAACATTCACTTTACTAAGTGAAACAATATCTTCTCTTTTAACCCCAAGGTGAAAGTAAATCTAACATTTTATATAAGCTTTAACAAGTTACATTTTAAAAAAAGGCTAAGTTTATAAAAATTTTTATATTTTTTATTATTATTATTAAAATGATTACTGGTAATACTTCCACAGAAGATTCTTTGTTAAAGCTCCTCTTAGTATAGGACCCTAACTCATGGTCACATGGTGACCATGCCCACACATATTGCACGGAAATGGTCCACCATGGTGGCTGGTCTAGAACAATAATATGCAGCTGACACTGGCATTAAAGCAGAACTCAACATTTTACATAAAAGGGTAGACTTATATGTAAAGTAAAATGTGTGCAACACCCAAGACTGAATGGCAGCACAGAGCCTCCCGGGATACCTACGTCACACATCCCAGGAGGCTCTACCATTTTTTCCAATAAGGGAATAGAGATGCCGATCTCACACATGTGCAGTGAGATTGGCTCTCTTTTCTTCCTCTTTACGGGGGCTACATCACCGGATTTCTCACCTGCCCAGTGCTAAATTGGGTGACATAGCAAGAATACCTAAAGAGAAGATTGAAGATGGCAGTGCCCAGCACTTCCTCAGCGCCAGGACAAAGAGGAATTCTAGAACGTCATGAGACTGGATCAAGGGAAAGTCCAGCACCATTGAGGCATCTGCAAAGATAAGAAAAAAGACATAAGAGAATAGGAAAATCAATGTCCAATACAACCCATGTGGCTTGATAAAAATGTATTATATGGAAATATTTATTTAAAAATAATGTAAAATGTAGATAATAAACTGGCTTTTGTGAGCATTAATTTACATTATTTACTTACAGTGTTTTAGGATGTTGGTCTTTGTGAAGAATTGGTCATAAATTATGAATTTGGACAATAAAAAGTAATGTACGTTGCATCTATACGACATGTGAATATAATGCGGTTCATTTATTAGGGATAATATAAAAGAGATGGAGAGGGAGCACAATGCTGAGGGAGAAAATAAAAGGTTTGCTAGCTCTTCATCTTGAAAGCACAGAAAGCATATTTTTCATTAGGAATTTCTCTTATCCTCCATATGCTATGATTAAGAGAGAAGACAAAGTGATCAGCAAGTGTTCTGAGAGGAGCTATCTCTGAACATTAAAAAGTGCTTCTTGGACACGCTACCAACCCGTCCTCCAATTCTTTTAAGTACTAAAATAAATGCATTCTTTTAGCTAATAAAAACTCTGAGTCTAATTAATACTCCGTCAAATCGAGCAGAGTTTATTGAAGAGGAATCTAAAGGAGGAGCTGATAAAACACTTGCAAAAGAACCATTAATTGAAAGCTCAATTTGCAATGAATATGAAAGCGATATATCTTTTTCTTATTCCCATCCCCCACAGCTATTCTGGCGTTCGTCATTTATCAAAAAATAAGAACATTTTTGAAAGCTTCTGACATCAATGGCGTAATTGATAAAATAGTGCACGGGGTTGTAATGTGCAATAACCTTGCCTAATGGCAGCATTCACAATCTGCTTCATTAGTTTGGCATCAATTAGCTCATTTCTGATTGGGTATCATAGCACTTTGCAGTTTTTTTGTTTTCTTACAGTTAGAAATGTTTGTAGCAGAATTCACATTAAGGTAAATATTAGCAAAAGAGTTATATATTCTAGGATGTTGGCCACTGTAGACCAATCAATAACAACTAACTGATGTTTTACATAATAAAAAGGAACTAAATTTCTGCTTTGAAACTCAGCGATCAGCAGATACCTCTTCTGCAATAAAACTTACCTGCTTCTTCAAAAAGTTGAGCATATGCAGCTCAACATGGAATGACGGGATGGGACTTCTGGGACTATATAAACTCCTACACATCTGTGCTCTAGTTACACCATCCTGACCTGGCATATCAAGGTGGCTGAAGACCCAATTTCAGGAAGAAGACTGGGTGAAGATGGCAGCACCCACGTCAGAGCAAGGACTAGTAAGTGTTATAAAAAAATTGCAAATCAGGAAGTTGTTTTTTTGCAGAAGGGGCATCACTTTTCCCTTCTTAATAACGAACCTGTCTGGTCGCAGTTTTTACATTTTAGGGTTCTGTTCCACTTTATTGTAAGTTTAAAGCAATTTTCAATATTTTATAAGTTGCAACGTAATTGTTAGCACTGCAGGTCGTGCCGGCGCCACTGCTCCTAATCGCAGGCACGGGCGCCGGGTCCTATCTTTCAGGTAAACCACTACCTATGTTCCATGCCTGTGTTTCCTTCATGCTGAGACTTGCTCTGGTGTTTGAGCTGGGGTGGGTGTGTCTCTCCTAATCTATGGGGTAACATACACGCCCTCTGTTTTCTACAGCCTATGGCTGGTTTCCTGCAGGTATTTAAAGGCACCTCCTACTACAGGAAGTTGCCTGTAACTCTGCTAGGTGACTCTAGGTAACTCTAAGGTGTTTTCTGTTTTGCTTTGCTGTGTACCGGACTTTGCTTATGCTTTTGGACTCTGCCTGTTTGCTGCCTGACCCTGACCTCGGATTACGTTTCTTGGACTTTGCCTGTTTGCTGCCTGACCCTGACCTCGGATTACGTTTTTGGACTTTGCCTGATTGCCGCCTGACCTGATCTTGGATCCTTGTTTCTGGACTTCTTGGCCACTCAACTCCTGTGGTCAGCTGCCACTGTTTGAGCTGGCGTGGGTGTGTCTCTCCTAATCTATGAGGTAACACACACGCCCTCTGTTTTCTACAGCCTATGGCTGGTTTCCTGCAAGTATTTAAAGGCACCTCCTACTACAAGAAGTTGCCTGTAACTCTGCTAAGGTGTTTTCTGTTTTGCTTTGCTGTGTACCGGACTTTGCTTACGTTTTTGGACTCTGCCTGTTTGCTGCCTGTCCCTGACCTCGGATTACGTTTTTGGACTTTGCCTGATTGCCGCCTGACCTGATCTTGGATCCTGGTTTCTGGACTTCTTGGCCACGCAACTCCTGTGGTCAGCTGCCACTGGCCTGGAGATTGCTCTGGAGTGGCACCTGGCAGCTACCCCGCAGCCCAAACCTATCCTCACCATCAGAGGCTCTAGCGCAGACCTGGTAGCGGCTTAGTCACGCCCCTCTGGAGTATACCCAGTCAGTGGCACAGTGGGTCCACACCCGCTTGCATAACAGTAATGTTCAAAGTTAAAGTTCATTAAATTAATATCTAGTGAGCATAAAATGAAGGTCTTATACAGGCTAAATGGTGACAATTATGGATGAGCGAGCAAAATTTTAAAATTCCATCTCGCTGCAAAACGGGCCGTTCTCGCTTACCGAACATGTAAGCAAAAACCCCCTGTGTAAATTTAGCCGTCGAGATCACATTTTTTGGGACCTGCAGGAGCAATCAGCTCTTGAAACCCTATCCAAGAACACAGAAGTCCCGTGGCTGAGCTCATCATGAATGAATGCAGCTGTGGGAATCATCCTGTGCGTGATCCGCGGGCACTAGAGGTTAAATTAGGGCTTGCGGCATTTAACAGAATAATTGTTTTCTGCTTCATTGTGCTCCAAATTGCTCCCAACCCACAAATTTCAACTAAACCAATACATTTGTCTATGATAATAATATATAGTAAAGAATGCACAAATACCAAAAGACGAGAACCTTCTCTATAAACCCATATCATCCATTTTATATTTTCCCATTCACAAAAGCAGCACAGACAATTTACAAATATTTATTTTACTGGATCTTTCTGCTTCTTCTGCAAAACACCTTTCCGTCCTGCTGGCCATAATACAATAATTTTCCGAATGTAGAAATATTACAACACAACCCATGACTCACTGGAACATAATTCTACAACTTGTCACATTCAATAACTGTATTTATTTTTATTTTATTTTACCAAAACATATTAATAATTTCTTTTTCACATGGAATGTGCTGTGGAATGGAAACGATATGAAATTCATGATTTATGACCTCTGACCTACCCAACTGAGATCCACGTTCGTAACAGATTTATCCAACAAATGGCTGTTTTCAAAAACAGTTTTGCAGGTCGGAATAGGATTTGATGTTATTATGAAAGGACATGGAGGTATACATTCTGCTGGGCTGGACACAATCAAGTTCTGTATATGAACATGGCTGGAAAAGATCCAATGTGTTAAAGCTGAAGGTAAACCAATGAAATACATATATTGGAGTTATTTTACTTACCAAAGTATTTGTATTTATGTCTATCCATTCTGCAGTATAGCACATCTCAGTGTTTAGGGTAAAAGACCTGATTTTTTGCTGCTGCAATTCATTAGCACTTACAGGTCGTGTCCCTCCCCGGGCCTGTGATTGGACAGCATCGCTCCATGATAGCACCTGAGCACTGCAGAAAACTGTCTCCCTATTGTAAGGAATTTACTTAACCAGCCAGCCCGCGGCGTCCCTGGGGATCCCAGCCGCAGAGGGAGACGCCGCTGCAGCAGGCAGCATGGCCAAGGCTGCTGCCCTGCTGGCAGCATGTCTCTCTCTGCAGGCGGAGGGATCCATCCTGGCCAAAGTACTGTTCGGCCAGGCGGCATCCCTTGCATCTCTATGGACGTGATTACAGAAAGTCCTGTTCTCAGCACTCCCTTGGATGTGCAAAGTAGTGCACGTCCCAGGGGTGCTGTGGGAAGAGGTGTGCGCGCTACTACGCGTGTCTCTTGTACCCCCGAGGGCGTGGCACTCGGCTCTCTCGCCGCAGGGCAGGACATAGTTTGAATTCAGTTACTCTCCAACCAAATGGCGCCAGGTGGTGCAAGGTCATTGGTCACTCTGGCTGTTTAAGGAGAACCTGTCCTGTACACCATTGCCTGCTATAAGCCTCTGTGTACACAGTGTGCTTGGGTGCGTTCTTTGTGTTGGTTAACGTTTCTCTAATTGTCATTATAATAGCTACCTGGTCTGATACCTGACACTTGCCTGAACTCTGCCTGTCCTGACCTCGGATTGTTCCTGACCTGCCTTTGCCTTACCCTCCTGTACTACGCTTCGGACTTGATTTCTGTAAATACCCTGTCTTGTTTTATGACTACAATAAAACTTGATAAAAGGCCTTTTGGAGTTGGCTGTGGTTTCTGTGCCCAGGCGCATTACACCTATGCTGTTTCTTCACCTTCCAGTCTGAGATCTGCTGTGAAGTCGACTGAAGTGAGATTGTGACCCCGTTATCCATTTATCACACACTTGAACCACTTCCTCCTCTGAACTAAGAGAGCCTATTGAGAATGAATGTGAGAGGATATAAAATGTGCAAATGCTAGTTCTTTTGGAAGCAGGGAGCCAGTTACCAGCCATCCGGAGCTGTACAGGAACGGCTGTCAAAGAATAAAGTGAACATAGCTGCTCTTTTTATCCAACACCTACTTCTGTGATCCATTGTACCGTGCCACCTGGCTGCAAAGAGGCCAACTCAACATTTTAAATTTAATTTTCATCAAGTGGGATGTTTTTTTTTTTGGGCTGCACATTATTTGTACAAGTGCACAAAAGCATAATAATATACTCAATTGGTGATGAATACGGGGAAACCACATGTCAAACCTAAAAGTTATGTGTGCTGAAACAGCGACGAACTGTAGCTGCCCGAAATAGAATTCTTAAAAATCATTTGCTAATAGTTGGCTGGACCAGATCCTTTTCAGGTTTCCTAGATCACCCAGGTTCTCTCTACAAAGTCTTAGAGACTTTCATAAATCAGCCCCAATAAGCATTGTGTCGTTGTCATTTACCTACATGCATATGTATATGGGGTGAGCAAATGTAGTATATTTTACTCTCACTTTTTTAAATTGTAAACTTTTTTTTTACTTTATCACTACTTATTCCATTACAGGACAACAATAGGGGCCTCTCCTACTTTAAGAAACAAAGCGGTGTTGTAGGCGTGTCCTGTTGTAATGTAGCGGCTGGTGGGAGAAACCACAGCACCCATAGGGGACTTCCTATTCAACACAACTAAAAGTATTTCATAGCTGCAGGACCTGGAGCTCCTCATGTAAGGAAAGTTTAACACACCACCCAAAGGAAGGGTGAACCTTTTTCTCTTCTAGTATCCAATTTATCTTTTTAATTAGACTTTATTTTATTTTAGTGAGTTCCTCCTTTTTTCTTGGAATACAATAAAATAGAACATTTCCACTTGTAAACAATTCAGAGGCCTCAGCAGATATTATTTTTTTTTCAGTGCAGAGCATATGTCATGCTACAAATAAAAAGTGAATCTATAACCTACATAGGTATGCACAAATGTTTATTGCTGAACAAAAGAAATGAAATTTTATTCACTGGGAAGTGTCGGGGCAGACACAGTACAGCAATAATATTTCTTATCTTGACAATACACATTGAATGCATCCACCAATGTTACCTTTCAATTATGTACCTAATCCTAAATTGTAGGAAAAAATACATTGCAGAGATGGTGGACGGCCTGTGTTTCCCATTAAATTAGTAATGCAATTTCCCTCTGGAAGACAGTAACTGATTATAGAGGAAATTATATGCTTGCTCAGAATGTGTTTACTTACTCGACATGTCTTACAGAGAACTATAATTTAAAATCAACATAATGGCTTATTTTCTTGCAACGAGTTAGAGGGGAAAAAAGCTTGAGTAAGTAAAAAGTACAGAATGTGTCTGTGAAGTTATTTACTGCCTAAATTATTTTTTTTTTCCTGTATGGTGATTTAATTATCTTATTCTGCAGAGTTTATATTCTTGACAATTTTTAATGTGATTTTTTTTGTAGTTAGTAATTGAAGAATATCTAACGTATATAACGCCAAAACGTATATTTTTTAGTCTTAGATAGTGTAGAAATCATTTTGTCTTGGGGTGCCTTGGTTTTATAAAAGAACCAGTTGATTCTTTGAAGCTGACATAAATAAATGTATAAAGATCACTTACAAGAAAGGGAAGAAGGAAAAGGGTATATAGGAAAGGGAAGGGGTGTAGTTGTAAAAAAAAAGTGGGCATGGTACTATTCATGACGTGCCCGGCCCACTACACCCCTGCCTATGTGTCACTCAAAGGGGAAGAAACTTCCCCCAGAGTAACGTCATGGTACCAGAACTTGCCAACTCTCCCATCGCAGGTCTGAGTCTGTGAGTTGTGTTCAGACAGACAATCTGCCCACCCTCCTTGAGCCTGCAATTCCCAGGAGACGTGGTCCACGGTTCTGGCTGGTGCGCCCACCCCCAGCTGGGTCCTTTTCCTAACCCTGTTGGGGGGCAGACCGGTCAGAGCCGTGGACTACCAAAGAATTCTTTGTAAAATAAGGGTGGGCATGCGTGCCCATTCCCGAAAAAAGTGAGGGCACGGCGTTCCCACCCGTGCCCCCCCCCCCCCCACTACACCCCTGTAAAAGGGGTGGGAGAAGAAAGAGATCTAGTTCTATACCTAATACATGGACATTCTCTTTCTCAAAACCCCATAAGCCAATAACTTTTTGCTTTGTTCCACTTTATTATTGGCAGCTGTTTGAAGTTATATCAAAAATGGTGGCTATAAACTATAAGTTTTGCAATGACACTTATAGTTAGAAATTACTGCTGCAGCTCCCTATGGCACCCCCTGTATCCCACTCAAACCTATGCACAACCATTTCTCCCACTACACTGACTATGGGCTGGAAGGTGGCACAGGAATTCAGGTTGCTGCTGGAAAATGTATCAATATCAAATATAAAATAAGGAAAATGTAAGACGGCAAGCTTAATAAATGTCAAAGGTAAATCAAAATTCAGGCAAAGTTCCAAATCTATAATAATTCAAAATGTGTACTGAAAAAATGTGCTATAGTCCCCCATTCACCGTATGTTTCATTGTTTTCTTATACAGGTGCAGGAAGATGCAACTTAAGAAGAAACAACTATGGTGTATTATAGAATCCAACTGCAGCATAATGTCAGTCTATGTACACAATTCTGCATTTTTAGAAGTTATGTAAATACGTTGAAACCCATGAACTTCTCTACATATTTACATTTCCTTTGCATTTCCATGGCAGTTTATTAGCTAGCATTTCAAATTTGAGAAAACAATCCCGGCTCCCATGCTGTTTAATTTCCCATGAAGCGTTGTTACACCATTGTACTGTAAGTGTCTTTGTATTTGTAATGGATTCAAGGTTGTTCTGTATGCTTCTAATGGATTCAGTTGGAAATGTGCTAAATGATGAGTAATGCTTCGCCTTTGGGCACCTAAACTGATTCATAGGAATGTAGTAGTTTTCCCAGCTTCTGATCACCAGCTGTTTCATAAATGCTGAAGACTCAGTCATTAGGTATTTATCATTACCTCCAGGTGACTGTAAATAGTAACTAGATTTACAGTATGAATAAAAATACATCTTACACCACCAGTTCACAGTAAAATAGCGATGAAGCAGCCAGAGGTAGGTCAAAGTTAGGTCCTATCCTGATCAGAGGGAGAGCTCTATAAGTGACAAATAAAGCAATTTGAATGTGTTGTCATTTTATGTGTTGCTGTAGTCTGCCTAGCTTGTTTGCACTGCAATTAGAAGATAATCTTGCAAAAACATTAAACACTGACCTCAAATCAAGTATTTAAGTTTTGCACACTTCTGGCAGGGGCAGCTCAGAGATAATGGCACCAAGAAAGTTTTTTTTTCTTTAGAAAAGCTTTCTGATTATAGAAGTAATAATTCTGTGGCAAATCTTTAAGAACCGTTCAGAAATTACTATACCTTACCTGGTAAACTTGCCAAGAACACACATATAGGTTTATAAGAGAACACAGTTTACTAAACTCTCATATATGATTTATGTTCATTTTAACTTTAATATTATGGGTTTTTTTTGTAAATCTGCAGGGTGCATTAAAGTTACCTAATGATCCTGTAATGAAGGTTCAGGCACTCTCTGTTACAGTGTGACATTGATCTGTGTCATTCTTCATATTTAAATTCAACATTGTCACATGGGCCTCCAAAGGAGACCACAAGTTTGAAAATTCATATCTTGTCCCTAAAATAAAAAAAGTCTAATAAATGTCATGAAGTCATTCGCAGATATATAACCATTCACAGATCCATACATGGCTGGTAAATTATAAATATCACTGCTTTCCTTAAAAGGTGGCATTTACGCACATACATGCAAAAAAATCATACGGGATAGTAAAATTTCACTCTCCTCTGGAGATCACGGCACACTATAGATTCTTATAAAGTCTTCTCATTGCGGTGCTTCTATGGCCACCTGTATTAAAACACACAAAGCATGGAGCAATTTACCTTTGTTTGGGCACAGGAGAGATTAGTGGCTGTCAGGTAGTTCCAATGGTAATTATTTCTAACTCAAATCAGACCTATTCCGACCTCAAATCAGTTTATGAAATTGGAGCACTCTATGTTCTGATCTAACTTAAACTTTATTAACTATACTTGTCCACCTGACTTTGACAGCTGTCATCATCTGGTTACTGGGTTGGCTGATCCATGTTATACCTGTCAATAACAAAGCTATAGGTCGGCTCATTAAAAAATCTGGTTGTATTTCTCCACCAATCTTAGCACTTTAGAGTAGCTAGGGGGGTGTTTGTGTCACCCTTAATGTCTCTGACACTTTATGTCTCTGCAAGTTACCATCTACAGGTGCAAGCTACTGTCATTGCATCTTCTCATCCTCATTACTTTTACTATTGTGATCGGACGCGAAGGAAGAGTTGATGTGAGGGCAGTAACCGGCACCCTATATCAAGGAATGGAGTAATGCTGGAATATTGGGCAGGTGAAAGACAGTGGCATCCTCTTCAGCATTTGCAGCTGGCTCCCCTATTAAAAGCCCTAAAGGCAGAGCCCAGGGTCCATCCAAAGTCTTTATTGGGGTGCTCAGATTCTTATTTATGGCACTACTGAAGAGAATCACACTGCCCTCTATAACCAAAAGTACTGGGTATTTCCTTCAACTCAAGGCTCTTAAAAGAACAGCAGAGGCATGAAGGAAAGGAATAGGCTGCTGTTGACGGTGATCAAAACAAACTTGTTGCTTGATCATAATTGGGTCAGAAGTCAGATTTGCTTTAAAAAACATATCTAAACCCAAAAAATATATATAAAATACTGCATCTTACCAGTCCCTAGACGTAGGGGTTGCATTGGATTTCTTTCATTTCAACCCTCCTAGCGGTAATCTCGAGTGTGACTTGGGGTGGATTTTACATGCTAGAAGCTGTAATCCTGAGTCACACTCGGGGTCGCTAAAAACATTAAAAAAAAACACTTGCCTTGTTAAGTTGGCATCCCTCGGCGTCCTACTGGTCCCTGCAGGTCCTCAGGTTACGTCTTCTTTCTTCGATCTTCAGCCGGCGACTGCAGAGACATTCTCCGGGGTTTCCTGTTGATGTCGGTGCATGTGTCAGTGCGGGCGGGAGGAGCGGCAGGAAATTCAAAAGGTTTTGTATTGGATTCAATACAAAAAGGCTGTATTGAGTCCAATACAAAGAAATCTTTATATAATATAAATATATATATAAATATATATATATATCATACATGATAATGCACAGTTATATTACAGGTTTCTGTATTTGTTTTTTAACTGATTTTTGTGTTTTCTTTTTAAAGTTTATTATTAAATTTAATAAATATTGGACATATTTCGATGAGTTATGCATAAGAATTATAGGTCAACAATGTAAAATGAATTCCCATGCAAAAAAATGTAACGCTTTTTGCATGAAAATACGGACAGAATTAGAACACTAGGGGGTAATGTCCATGTGCCTCGCCCTCCATAAAGAATGTTGGATAAGACTCTGACAACGTAATTGGGTTTTATCTTCATTACACAGATTGTATTTAAGTAGAAGTATTAAAATACAAGTAACGCTGAACCTTTTTATTCCAAGTCCTGCAACTATTGGCCCATTTGCTCAAGCAAAAGAAATACTGCTTCTAAATATATTGATTTTGTGATTTGTGAAGCAGTCTGAACAACAGTCTACATCTCCGGTGCCGTGTAATCTTCTAATTAGGACTGGACTTAGTTTTAAAATAGGTGATTTGCAGTTAGTCTGACAATAGCAGGATCATGAATTACCAATTTTATTCAATACTTGTTTGGCTGTTCCTTCTTTTTACATTAGTGATCTCTGAGCCTTCTGAAATGTTAGATGGTTTCATTATATCCAGATAAATGTTGATTTAAATGTAAAATCTAGAGATAATAAAATGTAGATATTCTGTCATAAGAGGTGTCAGGACCCAATTCGAATCTAGTTTAGGCTAACTGAGTGTTCTGTACTTTTATTGTAATAGTCTTTTGCCATTTTGCCATCCCCTGGTATTACAATGAGTCAGCATTGTAAACCGATATAGGTTATAGTTCTCAAGGAGATCCTGGCTTGCTGTACTAATAGGAAAAAATGACACTTTGGGTTTATGTCAATGGACAAATGCAGTTTGCTTTTAGCTCCACTCCACTGGGATTTGATATCAGTTTGATATGCTTCTGAGATTATTCAAAATTAATTGATGGGTACATTTGGCTTGCTGTTGACCCTTTTTATATCAATTTGCTTTTGAATTGCCCTTGACTTGTATGGGGGAAGATATGAACAATGAATTTCAATATGAACAAAAACCTGTCAAAACAAGTTTATACACATTCTCTATTTATTCCCGCCCCAGTGACCTGTAAAACTATTAGATATCCGCTAAGGACAAGCAGTGAAGACAGATGTCTAAAATGATTGCAATTAAGGAGGTAATTCTAAAAAAGGGTTGTCAGACAGTTCCACCAGTTCTGACTTGGATTTTAGATTTTAGAACTCAGATCAGGAATCTGAACTGGAAAAATCTGTTTTTTGATCCAAATGAATATATAATATTAACCAATGACGTGATTGCATTGAACTAAGAGAGAAGAGGCCAATCACACAGTAATACGATTTGAAAAGATACCACTGGACTGGTTGCTTAGCCAAACAATAATCTTGCAGAATAGGAAAGGGGAGAAAAGTAGTGGCTCTTTTCCCCAAACAAAGCTCTAACATAGCTTAAAATATTTTATTCCATTCACTAAAATGTATTTTTAGAAACATCATTTATAAAAAGAGGCCATGGCAATTCTGGGCATAACTCAATAAAACATTCTCTGCTCATAGTCTCACCTAACGCATTTCACCCTCTTCCTCAGGGGATTATTGGGACCTTAGTATATTGACCTCAGGGGAAGAAAAACATGAGAGTACATTTACTTTCAATGATTTTTCTAAAAATACATTTTAGTGAATCGAATAAAGTTTTTTAAGCTATGTTGGACCTTTATTTGCCATAAAGAGCCACTATTTTTCTACCCTTCCCTTTTACTATGTGATTGCATTGGCCATCTTCTACAGAGAGCGTGAGGTCAGTGCAGACTTATTCTTAAGACACAGCACCACTAGACATGGTGCCATTTTATTCTACTGTGGTAGTGGGATTGGGACGCCATGGAACAGCTAACAGGTCGAGGTAGGAGTTTTGAAAAACACAGAGAAAGCAGACAGTGCTTGCCAAGTTGTTCTACTGTGCTAGTGAGACATGAATAGCTGAAAATGTGTTCATTTATAGTTTGCTTTGTTGCAGTTGTTACTTTTTTGTTTAGTTGCAACACTGCAAAATAATTTATATCAAGCTGTATATATAATAATTAGCACTTTGTAATATGTCATCACATAATTGTATGAATGTGAAAGAAAAAAAATGTTCCTAAGCATTTTGGATCTGATTCAAATGTCAATATACTTTGGCTTTAGAGAAATCAAATCTTTGAAAAAAGTTATTGTTGCCAAAGCTGGTATAGTACATGTATCAACAATTATATAGTGATTTCACTTGTGTGTGTATGTAAAATAGGTTTAAATGTATTTACTATTTTAACTGGATTGGTTTGTGGGGGAGAGTGATTAATCAAGTAAGTTTGCTTGGATGTTATGCATTGATGTGACTTTGTAATCCTCATTATTGTTAGTTTCATCTGTTGCTGCAATGTTTTTGTGCCTGTTTTAAAATGATGGTCTCTATTGGTTAGCAATTTTTCAACCTCTTTCTTACAATATATATGTAATAATTGTTAATTTAGGTTTTGTCATTTTACCCTTGAATACTTAGTACAAATGTATGCATGGTTTCCACTACAAACTGATACTTGGCCCCCTTGTTGCCTTTGTCCCATTCTCAGTCATATTGGCACATATTGGTATTTGAAAGTATTATGTAGGTTTTCAATTTATAAATTAATTGTCATGATTTTTATTTTTTAAATAGTCTGACATTTGCTGAATAAGCTGTGGTTTTCCTTTAACATAGTTCACTCATGTGGATCTGCCACCCTTCTACAGAGCTCCTCTGTTCATTTATAATAGTGTTTTAGCTTTGTTCTCATTGCACTGCCTTGTAGCTGCTGTGCTGCCTGATCTTAGCCCAATTTATACAAACACACTTCCACTTGCTGTCCAATCAGGTTGTCAGTTAGTTGTCCAGCTGAGTTGCATACTCATTCTAACACACCTGATGGTGATGGAAGGAGGTCCAGGTTGGGAAACACAACATCAAAGCACATTGATTGCCAAGCTCAAAGCAGGGTCAGACACTCCTAGAAATTAACAGATATTCTATTGTTGCTTAACTAAATTTTGCTCATTAAATACTAGAGTGTATGCATTATTTAGGTGTTTACATAAAACAAATAGTACTAGTATATGAAACTTCCAGAGACAAATACACACATATTTTCTTGCTTTTCCAGCCTTTCAGGGTGTCTCTGCAGGATTGAATGGCATTATAGATCTTGGCCCACTGTATACATTAAATACTCACCTCTTGCTTGGTAGTGGAAGCACATAAAGGTGGATTCTTCCTTTCACCAAAAGCAATATCCTTCATGAATATTGCTTGGAGCCAAGCCCATGACATCAGAAATCATAGGAAGAAATACGCAATCTTTTCATTTTGAACCATGTTAAGCAATATGCTAAAAAAAAACTCTTTGCCTATTTATATCTATATATATATATAGATATATATGCATGTATGTACAAAAATGATACAAAAAACAACTTTATTCAAAATAAACACATTTTCTCAAAAATCACAATAAAATATAGAGACCACACAGAGACCACTAAATTTACATGGCAAAATAAAAAAATAAATAAATACACACAAACACAAAACACATGTAAACCCACACTTCCATATAATGCCAAAATAGTTCAAAATGGCCCAAGAAATGTTGCATTAAAAAACTACTTACATAACCAATGCTACATTCATGTTGTGAGCACAGCCATGGGACTACTGACAGTGTGGGATCCCCAGGCACTAGGGGTAAATGAGGACAAGTCTCCCAATTCACCTCCAAACCAATTAAGCACATGCATTTATTAAATTAATTTAAAAAAAAAAACATTGTTTTCAATGGAAGCTTTCCTAAAAATCGCTTGTAAAAGTGCATAAAACACATATAAACATGCCAGAAACGTTTACGTGCATTTTTAAAACAGTCTGTTTAGACCCAGCCTAAATATAGTAATAGTATAGATATCTATGATACATATGTAAATGTATTTACATATTTATCATAGATATCTATACATGTATTTATATGTATATATGTGTTTTCTGTATATATATATATATATATATATATATATATATATATATATATATATATATATATATATATATATATATATATATATATATATATATATATGTATTTATAGATATATATATATACATTTATAGATAGATAGATATAAAGAAGCAAAATAGGTGGTTGGGTGGATAATCTAGTCCACTGGCAAAAGTGGGGTCTCACTAGAGTTTGCAGAAATTTATCACCAGGGGGTCCTCGGTCTGGCATTGTAAACGTTCAAATTGGTGCCTATGTAAACAGCTAAAAATTAGTTAACTTTTTCCGAACCTGAAAATATTAGGCCATTTAAATATAGGCTTATTTCTAAGCTAATATATATGTTTGAAACATTTGAACACATCATACATTTTTATTTAGGTCTAACTGAAAGATGTGTGCCATTTGAAAAAATGATTTTTTAGGGAAAGATTGACTTTTAATGCACGCTCACTAGTGTCAAGCTGTCGGAGATCCGCGCCTTGAAGCGCCAGATCATTTCAGTTGATAAATGTCGGGAGAATACAACAGCGTATTCTCCACGGCTGAAAATTGAGTTGACAAATAGGTTAGATGGGTCAGATGCCGGACTGTGAATACGCTTGCGCGAGTGAACTTCCGATTTTGCTTTATAAGTCAGGGCAATAGGAGAGATTAAAATTTCTACTCCAGCTGCTTTACTATTGATATTAATTCCTTTGGGGTTTCAAATGCAGCAACACAATTTATAGACTTTACATAATTGAATTATTGAAACAGAACCAGTATGCATTCCACCACCACATCCTCAAGCATGCTTGCAGTCTCTGACCATCTCCTTTAATGTGCCTGCAGTCTCTGACCATTTCTTTTAAACCATGTTCATAGCATGTCCACATGTCTACAGTCTCTGACCATTTCCTCCAATAAGCTTGAAGTCTCCTTAACATACCTGCAGTTTATAACTTGTAATCACCTGTAGATTCTCTGCAGGCTCCTACTGTCTCTATAGCATGTTCACATTCACTAACCATTTTCGTAGCATGCCCACAAATCTATAGTCTTTGACCATC
>NC_092867.1:14819882-14866830 GCF_032062135.1 Pyxicephalus adspersus | reverse complement strand
GCTCCCTCAGGAAGTAGTTTCAGCAACTACTATAGATTGCTTTAAGAAAAAGCTGGATGATTTCTAGAAGCACAGAATATAACTGGGGATTAAGGCTTTAAAGTAAAAAAAAATCAGTGACTGTTGATCCAGGGAACACCTGATTGCCTCATGGAATCAGGATGGATTTTTTTTCCCCTGTTGAAGCAAATTGTACCAGGGTTTTTTTTGCCTTCCTCTCGACCAACTATGTCTTATAGGGGTTTATATCTGGGATATTTTTATTTCCCTAGTGGTTTAACTTGATGGACTTAATGCAAACATGAACAGCTTAGACCTTAATGAGCCCTATAAACCTTTAAAAGTCCTACTTAAAGTTAGGCTTACTTGTCATTTGCAACCCCCACCATCACCCCCAGTCACATACCTAATCACTAATGGCTTCTCAGAAGACCTCTAAACTTTAACTGTGAAACTAAAAGTGAGAAGGTGCTTTGTTCAGGCATGGTAAAGTAACACATTCGCTGCCTTATGTGCAGCTATATATAAATGTGTTAAAGAGTACACAAGATTCTAGTACTTTATCATCTGTACTGTTCTTCAGCACATATTTTTTAGCAATAAAAGTTACTAAACTAAACAAATACAAATTGCTTATATACAAGCTTCTACAATTCTAAATCAAGCCTGAATATTAAAATTCTAGCATAAGCCAGACTGTAACTGGTTCTCTTTAAATCTAAAATAGGTTACACCAAGATGCCCCTTTTTTATCAAACCCCACCTAACCTTCAATTTATTTTAAGATTTAGTGGCCGAGTCCTACTCAAAAGAATTATCTAGCAATAGCAGCAGGTTGAAGAAGCCGGTAAATCACCTCAACCAAGCAAACTAAAACCATTAATTTTATTAGACCTCATAAAAGGTCCACAGTACCGGGAACATGAAAATAAATCTAAGACATTCTCTTCATTGTACAATGGCTGCTCGGTTAAAAAGATGGTCCTCGAGATTCTCAAATTCCAATAAGACCAATGCATTTTGTTATCAAGGCTCAAATTGGCAATTTTGAGACAACATACTAATAGCACAAAGTCTTTGCTCAAACGAAAAAAAAAATGGGAAATGGAAACAAATAACCTTGTGTAGAAGGGCGAACATTATGTGCTACTGAAACAGTGAAACAAGGAAATTGACTTTTTAAAAATGGCTGGGGATGGGAAAAGAAATTTTCGAATGTGCAAAAAGTTGATATGCGTCATTTATTAAAAGGCTGTATAACTTATAAGACACTGTAAGGGGGGAAGGAGATGAAGTGTCGTATTCAGGAAACAGTGTGTGAGGATCAATAGATTTATCACTGGATAACTTTTTGGCTTCACAATGCTGCTTTCTAGACAGGATTACTGTGAGGAAGAAAAAAGAGGAATTGTTAAGCTTTAACTGGCCTTGAAGTGGAAAAAATATCTTTTCAAACAGTTATAAGGACCATTACATGCCTGTAGATTGTTTCTTACATTACTCATCCTGTTGTATTTATGCTTTTGTTTTACAAGGCTTTTGGAACTGGATTTGTAATGATGGTCTTCATTTCCCAGTATCTTCTGTGGCTGAACAATTCTGTATTCCTTAAATAACACTAAAATTATTTTCTTAAAAGGTCAGACCATCCAGAACTAATATTTCATTTTGGCAGCTGCTGGAGAATTAAACCACCCAATATCGTCTTGGGGATTACTTGGAGACTCTACTGTGGAGAGATATCTGTGATGATTATTTTGGAATTAAACTCCTGCTGTGGCCATTCATCTCCCACTCTTTCTGCTGGTCTCTAGTGGGACTAAAATATGAGGAGATGACCACACACAGATGGGCAGAAATATTTAATACATCAAGTTGGGAAGTACCGGTAATAGGTCTCGAATTGTTGGTGCATGAAAGACTTAAGAAGCCAGAGGCAGCCTATCAGTTCCCGTTTAGATAAAATGTTATGTTTGGGTTGAGTAGCCTTCTAAAATATACAGTTGAGAGAAAAAAAATTACACCCCATGGGTACCATTACCATATTCCTTGCTTCTCTGGCCACCTGCTTCTTGCTCGAGAGTCTTTGGTTCCAATAGTCTCTCCCTCATGCTTTCATTCTACATCTACTAGCTACATTCTACCCATCCAAGGACCATGTGGTCCTTAGCAGCTTCTAAAATTATTCAAATCAAACTTTAGATTTTAAAAAAACACACAACTGATTCTACCGTTTTTTGTTTTTTTTCTTAAACAAAAAATAAAGCTGAATGGAGAGGTCATAAACCTCCAGTACACCCCGTGATTGAATAGCTTGTAGAAATTCACTTTTAGGAGCAATAACTTTAGGTAATTATTTTCTGTTGTGACTTTGTCAGTCTCCCACATCATGGTGAAATGCTTTTTTTCTTTAGTTCCTTGAGGTTTGTGGCCATTTTTATTACACACAGCTCTTTTAAAGTAGAACTAATGTCTTACTTTGAACTTTAGTGATTTAGGTAGGTGGTTATTGCAGAAAGGGACAGGTGATTGAGTTAAGTCATCCTGACATGGGAAGAAAAGAAGAAAAAGATGTTGGTGCCCCCTGAGAAAACTAGGATAGGTAAGACATTGTGGGTTTAATTCCACTTTAGGTCCTAGCACAGCATTTGGATCAGGTTGTTGACTGGACTTTTATTGGCCCATTCCAACACTATGTGTCTTTTCTCTTCATCCACTGTGTTGTAGAGATTTGCTGGTGTGCTTGGAATTATTATCCTGTTGCTTGGCCCTATTTCAGACAAACTTTAGTTGTCACACAGATGGCCTCACCTTTGACTCTAGATTAATGGTATAAGTTCTACTCAATGTCTGCAAGATGCCCAGGTCCTGTGGCTACAAAACAAGCCAAATCATCCCTCCTGCACCACCGTTCCTAACAGTTTGTCAAGGTGTTTGTGCTGATATGCTGTGTTTGGTTTTTACCAAATGTGACATACATTATGGTCAAACATCTCCTATTATGACCAGACAGCTTTTGTCTGTCAAAAATACATCATTGCAGAAGTTGTGTGCTTGTTTCAGGTGCAACTTTGCAAACCTAACCCATGCTTCCATGTTCTTTTTAGAAAGAAAACACATTCTCCTGGTAACCCTTCCAAACAAAACAGCTTGCATAAACCATTTGTGTGAACTCAACCTAAGAGTATTTGGTCCACTAGAAAAATCAAGTTCATCTGCTTCATTACTGGAAAATGGTCTCGGGTACTTCTTGTGTAGCCCAAAAAGCTCAAGTTTCAATTCAAACAGTTATTCAATCACTATTTATTTTACACGAAACAAGGTAATGTACAGTCGATGTAAATTTTATAAGTAATGCCCACCCCTTAGAAGGGGAAAACAGGCAACAATTAGTAACTACTAACAAATGGGGCTTCTTGTATCCCTTGGATTGCAACATAGGCCCCTTAATGTATGTAAATTCCAACACTGAACTACTTATATTTGCTAATTTGCCAGTAGTCTGTATGTTGTAGAGATTGTATTAATGGGCGATATTTAGTAGTTCAACCATCAACAGCCAGATGCTTTTATGTAGATCAACATTTATTTTATGTACTTTCGCTTTAAAGATCAAATACAAACCCTGCTCCTTGCTTTAGTTTTTAGAAATGCTGCAAAATCCTTTATTCTCTTTTTACAGGCAGGGTAAAGGGTAGAATGAGCACTGACCAGAAATAAATCTGGTTGCTCTTTTCTTTGATAAAGGCATCAGTCCTTACAAATAAACCACCTCTGTGGTCAGACTGTGCCTAGCAATGTCAGTGACAAGAATGGCCACAGGTTTCCTTTAATAGTGTAATATCTAAACCCATATGGGAGAGAATAAGAAGTGATGAGAATTTATTTATCAGCTTATTAGAGTTTTAAAGATTTGTTATCTGAATTTAGCCTTTGGAGCCATAGTATAAGTTCATCGCTGTTGCCTTACATGTATTCACTTGTCACCCTAATGAAGACATTTTTCATGCCACATTCAATGTCACAGCAACATCCGTCCGGAGTACTGTTCCGGCAAACATATATAAATATATTATACATTAAAACCTTTAAGAAATAACAATGAAAGATGAAGGCAATGTATTCTAAACTTGATACCATATTATTTCATGGTTAAACCTTGAGGATTTAATTTAATAGAAACGTTCTTGTCTGTAATGTACAGAACAGAGGACAGCAGTTATGAATCAACTTTGGCCTTCCTGGTTCTGTTTATGTTACACAACACATTACTTTGCTAAACTTTTCTATCAGAACTAAGCAGATCTGGTGAGAATTTTTGGTGTACATATATTTTCATTTAATAATGTTAAAAATTTTTCCTAACAATTCTCATATTGGGAGATGTTTGAAATCATTTCTATTCACTCTAACAGCTATGCAATTTACTACGGGGATTTAGATGCATGGCCTGTACTCCTATTTTATTGGCTTTAGATCATGGATAGTCTGTAATGGATAAATGGAAAGACCAGCCTTGAACCTTTGCCATTGGTGTGGTACTCATTACTGCAGGTCAGGACTTTTGGGTGCAAATTGGTCTCATTCATAGACTTTAAACTGGGCCAGTACTTCAATACCTCATCACCAGGTTCTTCTTTCATGTACCCCTTAAGCTGATCTATCACTTTGTCTCTCTCCTTCTTTATTTCTCTCTCCTCCATGCTTTTTTGACTCACCCTCTCCTTCTCTTTCTCTCAATGTTTCATGGATTTAAACTTCAGCCATTCATCCATGCAAGATCACTTTGATGTCTTTCATGTTCGCTTTCTCCAAACTCCTTTGATCCCATTCTAAGCTCAAGTCAAGCCTTTCATTCCTATTCACTCCTACGAAAACATATATTTTTGTGAACAAATATCCATGTATTTTAACCTTACTATCCATAAAACATCAATAAATGTAATTTATTTATGCAATCCAGGTACCTGAATTATAATGGTATCAGTCTCCTGCAGTGCCCGTACATAGGAGCTTAGACTAGGAGAAAGAAGTTCCAGAAGGGGACAGATAGCTGTGTTCCAGTGCTTTGTGCTATGTACAAGGGACATCCTTACAAGAGTGTAGGATGGCCAAGCAGAAATGCAAATCCTTAAAAAGTAAAAAAAAAAAAAACTATATGTATTTTATATGTATATTTAGCTGATTTACTTCAGTTTATCTTTAGGTTTAGATGTATGGGAGATGTACGCACATATTTTTTTTACATGTTTTCAGTTCTAAACCCCTGCTTAAGTATTAGTGTTATCTTCTTTCCTCTAAAAAACAACATTCTAAGTTTTTAAAGTTCCATAGAGTGGGGACATTGAACTAAAATAATACAGTAAGAAACAAAATCTCATCAATTTAGAAGTCCGTAAAAGGTTACAAACCTGAAACCATCAAGGCTGTCAGCATCATCCTCAGATTTAAATGACACAAATGTTCCCTACTTTCCAAGGTTGAAAATCTGCATGTGTTGCAGACCAATATATTGTTGTCATTTTGCACAGGTTTTATAAATCATCCTTTTTCATAAAAGCAGGAAATTCCATATCATATCATATTCCATATAAAATAAATAGAATATAATGCATATTCTACAGCATCCAACCTGTACAAAATTCTTTACTTCCAATTTATTACAGCCGCAACCTGCACTTAATAAACCGATGCAATGGCTAATCTAAATAACAGGTAATTAATTCAGTGCAAAGACTAAGCGGCAAACGTTATTGAAGAAAGAAGTCAGCGGGGTGGATAATATTGGGGGCATATGATTGTGAACAAGTCAGGTAAAAATAAAATGCATTTATATGGATTTATCCAGCATACCATTGCAATGCCAAAACATCTATGGCACACTCGAATAGGCATTGCAGTAAAGTTTATTGACAGAATGTCATCTCATTCACCTGCCAGAGCTCCACTTCTCTGACATGTTTCACTCCAAACAGAGCTTCATCATAGAGTGACTCGACTAACTGTGGGATTAAAGTGTTCTTTTTATTGTAAAGTGTCAGGGAGGATGAGCTGAGATTGTGGCAGCAGTTGTAGTGAAGAGATGAACCTGGAATAATGTTATGGCATTGTAGTGGTTTCATAAAATTAAAATTCTGCTTAGAGATTATGTACATAGGAGATGTTCTCTTCCTTTATCGGAGAATGGAGAGAATTTTAAACAAGGTCAGATCCTTGGTGGGTTTTAATTATTCTTTATTCTATTCAAAATAGATTTTAAAAAAAGTTCTGATATTTGGAAACCTGAGGTTCAAGGGACGTCAACACAGGTTCTGCTTTATTCACTGATGAAGAATCATATATTAGGCATATATTCATAGAAGGCGAAATTTACAACTATTTAGGTCCAAAAAATTGTCTAAACTAATTTCGACTTTTAACTTTTATTTGTTTAATTGTCCGTGAATAAAAACCAAGGGTTTGAGACCAACATTGTCTAAATCAGGCATGGGCAAACTACAGCCATATACGGCCCAATGGGGCCATACATACGTATACGGCCCAATGGGGATGTTTCTCTGGCCCTTTGGGTGTTTTGCGGCTCTGGCTGGTGCCATCCCAAGCAGGGTCAGGAGAAGGACCCCGCTGGGGGGCGCACTGGCTAGAGCCGTGGAACATGTCCCCAGATCTGTGCCTGCAATGGGAGAGTGGGCAGGTTGTGTGCAGTGTGTGTGGGGGAATGGGCGGGGTTTTGCCATCATGACATCACGGTCGGGGGCATCATGATAGCATAACCCTGCCAACTCTACCATCAACCCAGCCCCTCTGGCAATTTTTTTTTCAGATTGTGGCCCCTGACTAAAAAAGTTTGTCCACCCCTGGTCTAGAAGCATCTCTTAATGTTTTATCTGACATTGTGTACCATCTTCAAACTAACACTTTAAAATTGAACATTTATCTGTGTGAAGGTTCTCTTTTATTTTAAATTAGAACAGCCATGTCTAAACAAGGATGGGGCCTTTGAACACTATCCGTCTTCCACCTATAATGATGCTTTAACATCTCTACCCCAGCAAGCATTTTAACAACAATTCACACCTTCAGCCAAGTCATTTGAAAACTTTGCAGACTTCCAGACACCAAGAATTTATTTATGTTAAAAAAACAGGGTGGTCAAGCAAACAAAGTTTTACAACTCATTTTACAATCAACATCTGCAGTGTCAAATTTCTTGATGATTGGATTAGGGTGGCCTTTCTTGACCTTTATAACATGGGGGAACCCTTGAAAAAACTTTGAGGTCTTTAGGGAACCCCTTCTATAATTACTATACCCACAGCCCACAGTATATTAGTGTGGTCGTCATCATGAAGAATGTGTCGTACACATTCAATAACCCAACTATTTACTGTGCTGGCTGTGACAGCCCATAGACTTCTCTGGAAACATCACCAAATGTCTCCAACCTTTTTAGGTAGCACTATAGAAGTCTATGGGGCACAGATTCACAGGCATGTCTAGGACAATTAAATTTACAGACAACAGTGCCTAGCCTATTGGATCAAAGTGAGTATGTATTTGGAGTGCCTGAGTTGGATAGATTAGGTCTCTTGGTTTTCAAGTGAACTTCTTTTTTAAGCAGATGAAGATGTATTTTTTATTCTTTATGTATTATTTATTATATGTAGTATTTTCCAGAGAATAGCATTGCTTTAAACACAGTTGATAAATATGAACAGGGCAATGTAATACGCCGTGTGGCTGGGCTTGGGAATACTGCCATTACTCTATAATGTAATTGATGAATAGTCCTTTTATTGGCAGGGATACCTTAGTAAACATTAGATTGATCAGGCAGTAACAGTCAATTTTGTATCTCTGTTCTAGGCAGTGTTAGCTAACAATTTCCTTGATGTTTGCAGACGGTTATCTGCTTCATTTCACACACTGCACTTCAGCCCTCTTTCTAAGTGAGTCAATAGAGTATTCAGCACACAAAAAGAAGAGCTTGTCTTTCTGCCTGTGTACACTGACTGGTCAAACATCTGAGGTTTCCATTTCCTCTTCAATGTTCAGAGTCTCTACGGAAGCTTTGAAAAACATCACCTGTTTATGAGTCACAACCGGCGCTATATAGGAGCGTGCTGTATATTTGAAGCGCTTGTTTAACTCGCATCTCCCAGCAAATAATTCTGCTTTTCTTGCATGACTTTTTGTATTGTGGAAAATTAAATATGGGACAATGTTGTGTAGAGAAGTAAAATGAAAACATGTATTTTTCACTAGCGATTTATTTTAAGGTTATTGCTGTAAAGTTACAATCATCTTGAAACCACATCACAGTTTACAGGGCCTCTACATATTGTTGCTTTGTTATCTTTCCCTTGGCAACCAGGTTTATGTCTTTCCAGACTTTGCCCATGCTCTTTATTTCCTCTAGTATTTTATATGTTATGATGTTTACTTCAGCTTTGGATTCCAGTTTCGTTTTAGCAGTTTGACCAAGTCACCTTGTTGCTGCTGTTGAATCTTAATATTAATCTTTCTATTCTTCTTTTTCATTTTAACTTCATGTTTTTTTATTACATATAAATGCAAATACTGAATGACCTGAAAATCCCATTAAATAAAGAATTTATGTGTATACTCTGGTCACACCAGTAGATGGCACTGTGTGCCTATGTAAAGTGTGTAACAAACATGCCATTTTGGAGTTTGTTACACACGTTACAAGAGGTCACATCACCATCTACTGGTGACCAACAATAATGCACAAAAGATAATTTAGTAACTCAAAAGTACAATATACCTTACCCTATGAGGGGGGATATAAACAGACTAAGCGTGTGTGATTTTAGTTTTTGTTATCCTTTAAAAAAATGTTTTAAAAATAACACACGGGGGTTGTATTTATTTACATCAATTTTATGGAAACAAAGAACAGCGGCAAGCTCCCTTTGCTGACTGATCTATTAATATATATGCAAATTTGATAGACAGGGGATCTCTGAAGTTGAAACCTGGCCTGTCTGGTATGAGCTAACACTTCACTTTAACGATGAAAAACTAGTATCTTACCAGTGTCATTATTCAAATTGGTTGCCTTCTTTGGAATGGCTATGCCTTCAATTCCTTTAGGATCATCTCGTTTTCTCTTTCTGTATATATTTCCTTTAAACTGAGTTTATTCATTGATATTCTTGATGTGGTTTCAGTTTCTTATTGTTGTCACTTTCCTTCAGGGATCAGAGCAGAGAAAGTTTCATCTAGATGTTCTGCTGAATTTCGGTGCTATTTAGGGCTGACCTTGTATGTCTTCTAAGGCAATGTAAAGTCTTCAATGTTCTTTAGTTATACATGTATAAGACAACACATTGATGTACGGTAAATCTGTCTTAAAGTGTATCTAAACCCAAGAACAGAAATGTAATATATTGCAGCTTACCAGTCCTTAGATCTGGCGGCTGTATCAAATTTCTTTTGTTCCAGGCTTTTTTCCATAATTTTCATTAGGTGACTCAGCCAATATTACATTTCCTAAGATAAAAATACACACTTATTGCATCGTTGTCACTCAAGGACAGGAAAATGTTAGAAGGACAGAACTCTTTATAATAAGGAGTCTTTGGTCACCATTAACGAACAGGGCTGATATCACTGCTTGAAATAATTTCAGCGCACACAGGAACCTAAGATTCAAGGTATTTCTAGAAAGATCAACAGGTATTGTTAACAGGTATCAAACAAATATTATATCATTTTAAATAGAATATTAAAAAAAAGAAATCCAGTTATAGATAATAAAAATGAATAATCCATTAAATGATAAAACAACTAAACCATTTTGGCAATAATTATGATTTGTCTATATTCAACTTTATTCAGGCTCTTATGTCTTGAAAATCCAACATGTTTTGAAGTTTTAAAATTCCTCCCTTTTCATCAGGGTTCTGTATGGTTGAAAAGACTTACCTCTCAGGATCCCTCCACTGTTCATGGACTCTTTAAAAAACAAGGAATCTGACATTCCCTCAAACATTCCTTTAAAGCTGTCTTCCAAGTCTATGTGTTTCATTGGCAGTAATTGATTCCCATGAGGGAATGTCAGATTCCCTCAAATAGAGCCCATAGACAGTGCATTACAAATACAAAAAAATACAAAAAAAAATATACAACAAAGAAAACCATACAAAGGTGCAGAATAAAAGTGAAATCCCACCTCCTCACAAAACAGACTGTTTAATTAGAACAACAATGCAAAGTGTGAATACAGTGACAGGTAAATACCTTGAATGATAACATTGTATCGTGGTAAATGTACAGAGAGAAGAAGGTTATAGCAAATCTGGTCATTAGATGTTCTGTCATAGGATTCCTGCCTCCTCAAAAGTGAGCGGAGTGTCATTACATATATCACATTTAAGCTTAACATTTGCCATTATACAATAAGGTTCTAAAATATCTAAGAGAATAGATTTGTAGTTCCAGGCTTTCACCAGGGCTATACAGGCACCCACCAGAAATATTTGATCAGTCTATAATGGGTCTTGGGCAGAGGTGATCCCAGCATATTGCATAAAGCCATATCAGGAATTGGAACCAAATTAAGTCTTGTGGAGAGCAAGTGGAAGACCTGTGTTATTGGGCACGAGTACCACATATATACCAATATGATCACATAACCCAGAAACAAAGTGAATTGATACTCGAATTATAACAAAAGATTC
The DNA here is from genome assembly GCF_032062135.1 of Pyxicephalus adspersus. NCBI lineage: Eukaryota > Metazoa > Chordata > Amphibia > Anura > Pyxicephalidae > Pyxicephalus > Pyxicephalus adspersus. The sequence continues at coordinate 14,856,124 of NC_092867.1, read as the reverse complement.
TATCTGACTTTTATCAGTCTAATACACACTTCTTTAACTATACTAAGCCCTGATTAAGTGAGATCCTTTTAACTTATGAAGAATATTGGAGATAGGAGTCTGAATAAAACTGAATTTACCTTTGACTCTTTCCTTCTTGCTCACATCAATAAACCTTGACATGGGTTCCAATCCCAGCTCTATCCAAAACTACAAAAAAAGTATAGTCTTTAATACAACTAAAACAATTATTTATTAACTATTCATATGGATTATTAGTTAAGCATCCGTCAAATTTATTGTAGTTATTCTTCAATACTGGATAGATTTACAGCAGGGTTTTGAAGACAATAAAAGTATACAGTGAGTGCAATTCGTTTAAATGTAGGACAGTCCTTGTTCCCGACGCATTTTTCAAAAATGTGCTTCGCCAGGGTAATATGATTAGAATATATTTCAAAATGATTATATGGTAAAGTGGTTTCTCCACCTTACTTCGCCCTTTTTTCAATCTATCATATGTACCATTTACTTAGAATTCACTTTTATTGTCAAATGTCACTTTCTTTTCTAGTCCTGCTAAATCTAACATATTGGTATATGATAGATACTAAAAGGTTTGCACACCTGTGGCTAGCTTTGACAAGAGGGAGTCGCTCTCCTTGGTATATTTTTATTTTACATACGTACAGAGAATGGAAAAATATGTGGAGTAGAGTTGGGCTGGGTGAGATACATACCAAAAACTATGTAGGTCAGATCTCAGCACTAGAACTGCAGGAGATTTAGTGTATAAGAATTCTGTTAGAGAAATATCAATTTTGGGTAAAGGACCATTTATTAGCAGGCAAGGTATTACATGACTGGTTGTAAAATATTATTAGATTAGGTTTGGAGTTCCCAAAACACATTGGAATGAAGTCAGCATTCCTTTAATAGACCTAAATTCTAATGGAAAGAAAGATGTTTTATTTAATTTTGCAGGAAGATAAATTGTGGTTTCTCAGCACAACTCAGACCATATAAATATTCTGAAATTTGCTGTGCAAGGGGTCACCTCCATATGGTCTGTGTCATAAAACGGCAAGGAACAATAGTCTGTTAAGGTACATACTGATATTTCACAGCACTCTAGCACAGCTATAAAATCTCTCCGTATTCTTAATCAAGATGCTGAGTTGAAAGACCCTAGGGCATGCTATCTATATTTCTACTTTTTGCCCATGAAAAATAGACGTCTGCTGTGTGCAGCGATTCAGTAACTTTTTATCTTTTCTGGTTAAAATACAGCTATTAGAACTTTGAAAACTCAATTCCAAGTTGCTAATATGTGATAGCTATCAAGGAAAAGTTTAACATCCTAGCAAATATAAAAGGCAACAATGCTTTTTATTGTGAGATTCAGAATGACTGCAATGTGATAAAGGTATGCTCTATTCATAACTGAAAATTAAACCGTAAGATACATAAAGGGTGCATGGCCTGCTAAGTGCTTCACTTTTATATTCAGACATTGCAAAGTGCATTGGACCATCCCAGTTCATTATGTAATAATCTGGTGGGAACCCCCAGGTAAAAGCTGATCATTTATAGGAAAAGCATATTTTCATATAACATTTCTACAGCTTTGCTGTTGGATGTTAGCAAGGACAAAGTTAATATGCAGTCTACTACACGCTACGAAGCGGTGTCCATCCAAAAGCCTCCAGGCCATTTAAAGTAGACAAACAGGTATGCTTGTTTTGTTATGTGTTTGATGTTAAGGGTAAGTTCAGACCAGTGGTAAAAAAATAGCGGCTTTTACTGTTCCCAAACGTTTACATGTTACCGTTTGTTTTTTTTAAGCCTAGCTATGTGGCACCTTTTTTTCTTTTTCAAAGAAAGAAGACTAAACCCATCCATTCCAATATTGTTTTTTTTTTTTCTTAAGCAGTACTGTGTAGTTTATCCACACAGTACTGCCAATATGAATTTAAATTGTGTGGCAGTCCCCGTGACCCTATCCGGTGTTTCTATCTTATGGGTACGGGAAAAATACAAAGATTTAGGAATATAGTGACTCTGTAGCTGTTTTTAAATGGTGATAAAATGCAAACTCTACAAATTAAACTATTAATACTTACAGATTCCACTGCGCATACTGACCTACCCTGCGGAGACACTTACTGGAGTTAGATGCCCACTGTGCTCTGTGGTTTTATCTGCCAACCCCCATATTACTACAGGACATAGTAAGAACACAGAAGAAAGAATTACACTACAGGAGAGGAGGGAAGAACCAACCAATTGACACACCTACATCTTTTAGGCTTTTCTTTTTGCAGCAGCCAGTCCAAGCAAGGCTACCTTGGTTCACACCTCTAGTTTCCCTTTGGGAGGAAACCCAGCCTGTAGACGGAATGTGGACATAAATCCTAATACATAGTCAGCATTATTTGTCTCCAAATTCTTCCTACCACTGTTTGTTAGGTGTGGGAGCATATAAAACCAGGAGGGTGTCCTAATTTTTGTATGAAAAGAAAATCCTTATTAATTGTAGAGATTTTACTCCAAAAATTACCCAAAGGTAAAGTATCCAAACGGGGGTTTGAACTATTATTAACTAAAAGCAATAACACCAGATCACTTCTCCACCATGAGCTTGATATGAGACAATTTTGACTGTTGGATTATTATATGGTGGGACCCAAAAATTTTAAATAAGGAAGAAGTTACAGGTTAAAGATTAAAAAGTTACAGGAGAAGGTCTTACAAGAGAACCACAAGATCTTAGGCTATCACAAAAAAATGTAATTTTTAAAATAATTTTAGAAAATGCTCCCCCTATCTGCTGGGTGCATTACCTACCGGTAGCACTTTTCAGTAACCACCCATCTGTTTACAGTTGGTTAATAAAAAGTTGGGTCACAATACAGGGGCACTGGACAGTTGGGGCATAATACAAAGAAAATTAAAAATTTGACATACTAGGATGGTGGGCATTAGAAAGTTAGAATAAATCATGGGGGAGGGAAAAGAAAGCTAACATAATTATAGGGGGTTACTGGATATCTATGGCACAAACAACTGGGAACACTGAATTTGTCATGTGATTTCCAGGGAGGGGGGAACACTAATATTGCTGATGATGATGATGAATATATATTATATATATATATATATATATATATATATATATATATAAAATCATGAGTGAACAGTGTTCACCCCAGAAATGTTTTCAGCTGGGTGAGAAGAAGTTGTAACTGGGCTGTAGAAAAGTATATAAACTTTTTCATTTGTAACTACGTATTTTAAAGGGTATGCAGCACATGAGATGTTAATAGGAGGTGAGTTAGTACACTCTCTACACTAGCTTTATTATATATATATAAGACCCAAAGTCTTGTTTTGTTTCCTACTTTTACAAAAAAAAGAGTTGCTCTTTTTATTGTGAACCTGAAAATGCAGGCTTAAAATATTACATAAATAAATAACATAATAAGCCTTTTTAAAAATTACCCAATAACATTTTCTACACAAACCTTTTTTAAAACTGCTTATAAAAAGCCAGATATCATTTAAAATATTGTTGGGCCTTTAGGCTGTAGCTCATTTAGCCTATGCGCTTCACACTTATTGCATCTAACAATAGATTTCAATATTTCCTAATTAATACAAGGCTGCAGTCATTGTTGTTTTCTCTATATTCTCAGCAATAATGATGCTGTCATTTCTGCTGACATAAACGCTTTTAATGAACAGAAAATTCTGTTATGACTGCAGATATTAAACATATTCAAAATTGGCTTCAATCAATCATTTTAATGGTTATAGGACCTTTGTGCATGCTGTATTTTTTATCTTCTTTACATTGAATCATTTTTTTTTTAACTGCTCACAAAGTTCCGTAGAACTGGCCCATGACAAAGCGGAATACAATGACTTTAGCCAGAGCGATGGTATCCCGCTATTTTTAATCTGGATTCATACTGAGTACCCACCTGCAGATGATTCACTAGAGATTACTCTTAGGATAAGTCAAACTGCAGTTATTATTACATCTGTCTTTACTTTAGATATCTCCAATTTGAATTAAATTGTTTTGGTGTACATTCAGTCACAAATCCCAACCCACGAGAAGTGCTCCAGGAGAAAAGCTATTGTCTGCTGATACTCTTAGTAAATGGGGATTAGATTTAAAATAAGAAGATTTTATTTTATCTTTCTTGCCAACTGGTGTGGTTCAAGTGTATCTCCCGCAAAAAAAAACAACAACTTGTTTGTGTACTCGGATAGATTTGTAATGGTTAGGATCCCAGCCAATTATTCTTTTTTTTTGAGGGTCACATTGGGGAGATGTACTTCACCTCTTATTACAAAGACATAAAAAGTGAAAGTGAAAGAGATATTTTGGCATAGTTATCACCAGGACAGGTGTCCCCATTTTTATTGCCTTCTTACAATGACAGCCATATATTTTTGGATTTCCAGCACTTTTTGTTCCACTTACAATGATCATTAAGGATAATTTTTCCTAGGGCAGACAACAATAAAAGGTTGACATAGTAAAAGGATTTGCTTGTCCAACCAGAAAAGTGTAGGTGAAGGGGGTATTTTAAGAAGTAACATGGTTGGCTGGCGGTGGGGTTTGTCCCCGACATGTTACTACTACAGAAAAAGAATTGATTTCATTTACAGATTTTTATTACACAATCACGTGTGGGGTTTCTTACTTTGGATGATATTCATTGTATTTCTGTACTTTATTTGCACAGCTTGTTTTTGTATTTTATATACTATATTGATTATATGTTACACCTTCCCCATCTTACTGCCGAAGGCTGATCCTTATTTTACTCACCGCATCCTGTTGTGTTATTCATCATACGTGTGACCCATAAAACCTTGTTTAATAAAGAGTGCTTATCCTTAATGCCCAACCTAAGGTTTACCATATTGCTAGTTTGTGAACAGTGTGGTTTTATTAGGATATTTTGTCCAGTGTCATTTTTTAATTGAGCTCAGTTTTTTTAACCCGAGCCTACAACTACTATAGCTCTCATTTCACGGTTTACCTTAATGACCTTGTAGACCGTGGCTCATCAGTGAGCAGGAGGTTCGGTACGGCACTAAATTTTAAACCAAGGACTAATGAAACTCTATTGAATGTTCCCACCATCACACCGATGTATAATTTAAAAACTACTTTGCAGCAAAAAGGTATAGCAAACTATCCATGTGCCTTCCTCATTATCTGTAACTTATTAGTGCCAGTAAAGTCATTTAGGTCAGTGCTCAAAGGGGAACTCTTCTCAAGGCAGAACTACATAATATATAGCTATTTGCAGAAAACCAGGAACAACCATCTGTTCATTCATTATAGATCGTATTGAAGACTTGGAGTTTAACATTTTAGATTTCTTATTCTTGGAATCAAAGTACCAACTTAAATATGTAAGGAGACCAGTTCTTAAATAGGAATGATGCCATTGCTCACCTTCTTCTGAAATTGCAAGTTACCTGGATGGAAAGCTGATTATTTGGGTTCCATACTATTGGAGAAAAAAAGACAAGTACAAATTGAGGATTTTTTATTTTGGTATTTTCTGTTAAATAAGTAAAACCGAACCTGGAATTTTAAGGTTCACCAATGCAAGTCAATATATTTCTTCTTTACAACATGGACAATCAGTAGCCTATTAGAAATTTTGGGTTACATAGGGGAATATTATCAGTCACAAAATTTGTGAATGTGATATTAGTACTGGTAACCATTCTTACTGAGAATATCCAGAATTTTAAAGCTGTCACCTGATGTCACTGATGGAAATAAAGTGAAATAATATAACGGGGACACTTGTTGATGATGATGACACACTCCTTGTTACATCTTTGGGGTAAGGTAAAGTTCTCTCTAATGGTTTATAGACAGCCAAAAATATTGTATAAGCTTTTAACTAATTCCTATTCTTTCCAAAACTAAAGGAAATAGCTATGTATCCCCTTATTAACTCAAAGCAACCAACCTGAATTCACCCTGCACTGGTTTGACTTAGGCCATAGAATTCCTGAATGTATGAATAAGCATATCTTAGTAGTCACTATTATCTAACATACAGATTCAGTGGAGAAAGATCTACTAATATGCACATGAAAATATTGAACAGCAAGCAACTAAAATGTGAAAGCTCCAAAAAATAACTTTCTGGTAAATTTTACAATTATTCCAATCGGTATAATTTTATTATACATATATTATAAATCTCCTTTCTTCTTCTGCAAATTACATGCAATGTATGTCACCGGTTGTCTCTCCCTTCCAGGGTTGCAGCTCCCGTAATACTATTTGGTATTCAATGGTTCCTGGAGTGTTAGATAGAAAGTCGGATAATGCTATGATCCCTCCATTCATTAGATCACTGCTGTAATGATGTAAGGGCAAAGGATACCACAACACATGGCATGGGATACAGGTATCATACACTACAGAAACTGTCAAATTCCTTATGGAGGCTGCAACACTGAAACAGAGAGAAAATAGGGGACTCGTAGACACCAGAGGAGTCTGGAGCAAGGAACCTGCCATCGGGTTTTATTGTACCCTAATTGAGTTGCTTTAAGGTCTGCCTGTTAGTCACAAGCACATGACACCTTGCACTGTGACCATTACTGTCAAAAACCACATTTTACTTTAGTTTTTATACACTGCCTGGCCAAAAAAGGGTAAGTGTTATGATCTGAAGTTGCTTTAGTTGGTCAAGGGTAGGTCCAGCAATCTTATGTGCCCAAAAAGGTCAGCTGATGATTTGAATATACTGATTTACTAGGTTTTTCCATCAATTGATTTTTTTTCTTTTCTGATGGCATGGGCATATTCCAAAATTACAATGCCAGGATGTATCAGGTTCAATTTGTGAAACAGTGATTCATTGTCACACATGGATTGGCCACCTCATTGTTCCGACCCTAACCCTATTGAGAATCCTTGGGATGTGCTGGAGAAGACTTTATACGGGTGATCTGACATTTCCATCATCAATACAAGATTTTACCAAAAAAGTAATGCAACTCTGGATGAAAAGAATTGTTGTGACATTGCATAGGTCCACAGAACTGATATCAAGGTAAATGCATGGCATAATCAGAGCTAAAGGAGAAATAGTATGGGCCAGGCAGTGTATATTACACTTCCCACTATTATTCTATTGCTTTATACCCCAAATTAAAAGACATTCTAACATGCTGGACCTTTGGCATTAGTTGTCCAGCACAGTGAAAATGTGAAATTCATGCACGGTATTTGCTTTTGAATGACATATTATGAATTATTCACTTGAGTTGGCTTTAATAGCTTATTGTCCAGCACAGTGAAAATGTGAAATTCATGCACGGTATTTGCTTTTGAATGACATATTATGAATTATTCACTTGAGTTGGCTTTAATAGCTTAGCAAACGTGACCCACTATACTATATGCATAATTAAATTGCTTCTACATTATTTACTTAGAACTCAATAATACCATTCAATACCTTCCCCCACCAATGACGTTACTGTTGAAAAAGATTAAATGATGCAGTTTACCTTAATTAGAAAAGATCAATCATATACATTTTTCCTGAGCCGAATCAGATTGCATAATTAGTAATTATCTCTTTGCAAACAGTACACTCAAATATTACTGCAAGAATTGTTTAAACTGTGACACATTCATTCTTACCTTGAAGTGTTTAATATGTAGATTTTGAGTTACATGTTTTTTTTTTACCTTGTAGCAAAAAAAAAAATAATTATATTTCTTTTTTCTTAAAGCTCAACTTCAGCTGTAAGGAAAATACATTTTAATGCATAAATGCAGATCTGTGTTCATTAAAAATCATTAAAGATATTTATACATGCAACTAGTTTAAGTACCTTAATCGGTCTTATTTTAAATTCATTTCACAGCTGTAAAAAGTCTGGGTGGGTCGACAATAGAAGTTAATACAGTACTGCTTTATTGTAGATGAAGAGAAATGATCTTCAGTGTGAAAGGTTGGAGGCAGGGAGATGACCAACCTGCATTGCTTAATTGTAATAAAGAAATGTGAGGTCACCTGGCTGTGCTGTCTGGTATATATTAATATTGCCTGGGCAAAATTACAATTCATTTAGTAGGTACTAGAACCTATATATGTATTCCAATTGTGTATTTTATTAACATAAGGCTTTTTTTCCATTATAATGCTTATAGTGTATATATATATATATATATATATATATATATATATATATATATAAATATATATATATAGCAATTGTTTGAAGCTTTGGAGGATTACAAACCCTTGTCAAGTTTGTTTTTTATACTCTTTGTAGGCTCATCCTCTTGTAGGTTCATGTCTTCTTTGAGTACATTGCAATAGCTGGGTAATGGTTGCAGGTCAACATTTCTCAATGTGGTTATTTATTTTCAATTCGCCTTCTTTATTCTCACTTGTATCAACACTGCTATAATGTCAGTATAGCTTAAGGCTGACATGTGGTTTCTGGTTCAAATTTAAGTTTGCTTTGCTCTCTCATCAAGCATTGATTATTCAGGAAAGGCCAAAGCAGGCTAAAGTATTTGTATAGGTAGTAATCTTGGTCACTATTTTTCTTGTGGAGGCGTATACCAGAAAATGTTCTTAGCACTCATGGAAAGCTCCAAGGTTCCTACTGAACTTTACTTTCTTCTGCCATTGATTTATCTGTAACAGACAATGGCAGACTGAGGTATTTGCACAGGGATTAATCTTGGTCAATGTTCCATCCTATTTCCCACGCAGTGACTTATCCCTATGAATTTTTTTTAGCTGTCGTAGAAACCTCCAACGTTTTTTTCGAATTTACATTCCTCTTCTACCAAAACATTGGTTTGTCTTGAAAGGACCATGGCAGGCTGCAGTATTTGTACAGGGATTCATCTTGGTCAATGTTTTTCCTTATTACCCAGGTGGTGGCATATTCCTGAACATTTTCTTAATACTCATAGAAACCTTCAATATTTCTCTCAAACCTAATGTTCCTCTTTCACCCAACGTTGGTTTCCCTGGAAAGAGCCATAGCGGGCTGCAGTTTTTATACAAGCAGTCATATTGGTCATTACTTCTCATTGCTTCGAAAGTGGGGACATATTCCTGAAAATGTTCTTAGAAATCATGGAAGCGTCCAAGGTTTCTCATGAATTTTACTTTCCTCTTCCACCAAACATTGTTTTACCTGGAAAGGACCACGGCAAGCTGCAGTATTTGTACAGGGATTCATCTTGGTCACTGTTTCTTCTTACTTCGTAGGTGGGGGGTGTATCCCTAAAAATGTTAAATGTTACATGTTTTTTTTTTTACATTCTTTATTTTCAAAATTTTCAGGGTTTAACAAAGTAATAACATTAATGAAACAGGTAAAAACATGCAAAGAAACAAACATCACAAGGAGTATCACATAGCCCAATAAAAAGTCTGTGGTTAAATGAAAGAGATCAGTATTGGTGACATCAACATCATAAATAAACAACCTGAGAAGGAGTATCGAGATGATCTCCTCATTTATTGTCCAAAGAGTCCAGTAATGTGTAATAACATGAATATAACATTGATATCATATAAACGTGTCAAGAAAGAGCGGGGTGAGATCTTCCATTATCATGATGTCATTCACCTTGTGTAGCTATAGACTAACAGTTGGGGTAACCATTGATTTCCAATAAAGTGGAATACAAGAGTTGGCAGCAATAATGAGGTGCCTAATAATAGAGCCCTTATAGGCCTTCTCTTAAATTGTATTGTGGTGCAACAGAAAAAAACTGGGTTCGATTGGTATACTATGTGTGGTAACTTCCTAAAAATTTTCTTAGCATGAAAGCTCCCCAAAGTTTTTCTCGAACTTTACATTCCTCTTCGACCAAACATTTATTTATCTGAAAAAGACTATACCATGTGCAGTATTTGTACAGGAGTTTATATCGGTCAATGTTTCCCCTTACTTCCCAGGTGGGGTAACGCTCATGGAAAGCTCCAAGGTTTCTCTCATCCTTCCCATCAGACATAGGTATATCTGAAAAAGAGTCTTTTTTTAAAAAAAGACTATGGCATGTGCAGTACCTATACAGTCCGTCATCTTGGTACACGTTTCCCTTTACCTCCCAGGTGGTAGCATATCCCTATAAATTTTCTTAGCAGTCATAAAAGAGTCCAAGGTTTCTCTCGAACTTTACATTCCTGTTCTATCAAACATTGGTTTATCTGAAAACGACCATAGCATGTGCAGTATTTGTATAGTCAGTCATCTTGATCAATATTTCTCCTTACTTCCCTGGTAGAAGAATATCCTTTAAAGTTTTCTCAGCACTCATAGAAAGAACCAAGGTTTCTCCTGGACCCAACTGAGCCTTCCTTGTTTAAAAAGGGGTCTACATTGAGATTCAGGGAGAGACCTGAAGCGTAACTGTTGTTTAATTCCTTGTATACTGAACCAATGAACAATTCTTTCTTCTTCTTTCTTGTAGCCTGCTTATTGGTCTGGGTAGGGCCAACACTTTCCTCAAAAGCAAACCAATTTCATATTTTTTAATAACATGGCCAGATGCACATTAATACTATTGTTACACACATTCAAAAGATGACTGAAACATGAAAATAAGAGGATGTTTTAAATCCCAAATATAAAGTTCTTTTTAATTCTGAGGCTGTCACTTCTCCTCATCCTTGAGTCATTCTAGTTAGAAGGCTTTGGTTATATCTTTTTATTTTTTTGTTTGAATAAACATTATATGAGCACCGTAGACACTTTGCCACTCTGTGATGATAATAAGAAGGGTCAGGGGAAATAGATTTGTTCAGACACAGGTTTGTTTCATTTCCATCACTGTGTTGGCTCATGATTACTGTCATATTACAATGATTTCCAGCTGGGAACTGCTGTGCTCAATTCCCAGCTTCATCTCAATTATCAGCACTGTAAGTAACAGCCAAGTTTTAACAGTGATGGAGTGCATGTGAACGTGCGCATATACTGATTTATTCCTGCAAGTGCTAAGTGTGTGGTAATTGCACACACAAGCATGCAAAAAGCTAATAAATCCAGAGCTTTATAAAGATTAGGTACCCAGGAAAAAATTGTTTAACCAGACTATATGTCTAAAACTAATTTATTAATAGGAAAGAGGGGTCTGAGAACTGGAAAAGTGCACAGTTGCATATTCCTAGTTCACTGATGCAATTTTATTTAACATACTCTCTGAAGGACATTGTGTTGAAGGACAAGAATGGACTGCAGTCTATGGTTGTCTCTTACTGCCCTGCATTTCTGGATTTTAGGTTTGGAAAACATTGGCGCAAAACACATTTTTAACCACTTCTCCCCTGCAACTATCTGTTTAATATTGTTTCAAGCTAAGGGTACGTTAATAATTGTTATGCTTACTTTCAATCATCCTGGTTGCCCACGGACAATGAGAAACCAATCAGAGTTGTTCATGACTAGTGTTGGTGTTCGAATTCGGGTCCCTATATTCGGCCCGAAAATGGCTGTTCGATCCCGGGCAGACCCGACCCAAAAAACAAACTCCAGAGGTTAATTAACCTCTAGTGCCCCGGTATCACAGTGGAACAGCAGATGAACTCTCAATGGAGTTTCTCCATTGAAAGTTCATCTGCAGTTCAGTTCCCATGGTCACTGGGCTAAGTACAGCCCAGGGTGCGTGGGAACTTTGCGGTCACAGCTGATTGGAGGAGGCATGCGAATGCTTCAAATTAGCTGTGACTGCAGATGAACTGCTATTCCGAATGTGTTCTTGGATAGAGATTCTCTATCCAAGAACACATACTGCAGTTATGCTAGGGCTGCAAGAGCAATCAGGGGAGAGGAAACACGAATCCCCCCCCCCCCCCCTAGAGACTTTAATGGTGTTCGAATTCAGCGTTCAATCACCCAAAAAATATCAGAATATTTGATTGAATAGCTGCCGAATCAAACACTCAGCTGTTCGACCAACACTATTCATGACCATGCGTCATAGCAACGTAAATTACCCCCTTGAATAGAACATTAGCTTAGTAAAAGATCTGCTGACTTCAACCATCCAATCATGTGCAGGGAAAATCCTGTTTCTTTTTAGATTTCTTTGCGCATGATTGGGTATTCTTTTGCAAACTATCACCACATTCATAGTGGAAGCAGCATGACTGGGAATGGCTGGATGGTGCAAACTGTAACCTTCCCCCAAACCTAGAGTGCACATTGATATTGTGGTCACATGGGCACTGATAAAGAGGCAAGTTTTCTGTATTGTATAGAGTTATTCAAACATTATCCTAATAACATATTAAACTGAGTCCCTTAACTATAGAATGATTATTTGTAAATTGCACATATTCTTTAATATCTGTTAAAAATCAATTAACACATTTCTGATAGAAGTCTTCCTATTTCTATATGTTGCTCATTGATCCCCCAGCCTCTTATTTCATGTGACAGTTCTAGATATTCCAGCTCAGTATCCCAAGTAATAACAATATAATACATCTGAATACATAGATCTACCATTGAGGGGTTAAGTTCTAATGCATCCAATGCTCTAGCTTCCACCTAAGAGTGTTTACCCTACAGGGAAATAAAAGACAAATGATGGTCCTCTGCTGTCTACAGCCTAATATATATAATTCTCGTATTTAGCTCTTAACAGTAGGAATAATTCCATCTCGTGCTATATGCTTCCTCTGCCGCCGTCTATAGAGATTCCGGAATTCTTTTCACAATATACATGCCTGTCTTATAACAATCTCCAAAGTCTACTCGCTGGATTGCCAGAACAAGAGGCCTAATGGCGTTAAACTAATTTTCTTTTTCTTTTATTGCTATCGCAGAGTCGGCTGTGTAACCTTCAAATTCCCGAGAAGATATCACCTTTCTCAGATAATAAAACTTGTTTAATGGTGGCAGCAGGAAAACAAATTGTGGTCTTGCATATAATTCCCTATAGCGCCGTCTTTTTGCATTCCTCAAGCCTTTGTATCTCCTCCGGGAACAACGATGTAATGAAAGAAAGATCATTCAACCTTGCAGAAACATTTAATAGACCGCAACTGTCACATTACATTAACACGCATGTCCTGAAATTAATTTGATAAAATAATAATCTGTATTACAAAATGTGCTGCAAAACATCATTGTAAAAACTCATTGTAAAATCATTGTTGTGAATTTGATTCCACACTATCAACAATCTAATTGAAGCCATTTTCTCTCATTTTTTGGTTTTTTAATTCTCGCTTGGATCATGTTATGATTTTCTGCTGTTAAATGTAGTGTATTTTGAAGATATCAGTATTCTTGGAATGGTCATATCGCTGTAGATGGCCCCAAATGAGGATGCAAATGAGTCGTGCTTATAAGGGAATTTGTTATTAAAAAGGATTCTTTTTCCTATTTGAACTGCAGGCTGTACACTGTAGGAATATCTCTACGGATAATCCACAAAAGCAGCCATTTTTGACAGCTAGTGTGAAACGCAAAGAAGTACTTAGAGGATATTTTTCCAATACCTTAAGAGGATGTCATTTACTAACACTGCTTGTCTTTATCACAGGGGATTCACAGAATTAAAGTAAATACAGTGGTACCTCGGTATAAGTCCGCTTTGGAATAAGTCCAATTTGGTAAAAGTCCTGTTTGGGCACGAAAAATTTTGCTTGGTATACAACCTTTGTGCTAGAACTTGTATGGGTCAAAATTAGTCATAAGCGCCACCCTTATTTACCTCTCTGGAGACACAGCCACGTCTGCCCACGAGCATCAGTACGCCAGTTACCATTCAGTGAACAACCCGCGCTATAACTCTCTGTGAATTACATTACATCGCCTCCTCCTCCCTTCTCAGCACCATCCTAGTAGGCACTCGAATATTCTTAGCATGGTAAAGTGAGGTTAAATTTTCATTTATTTCATCTAATTGCTTTTGTATTGATGTATGTACAGCCCCATCAATGTATAATATGCCAATAAAATAGGACTTTTTTTTCATGGGAACGGATTCCCATTGAAAAAATTAATTATTTTCCTTTTATTTCTTATGGGAAAATTTGCTTGGTATAAGTCCTGTTTGGTATAAGTCCAAGGATCTGGAACAGATTAAGGACTTATACCAAGGTACCACTGTATTTAGCAATTTGTTTGCAATAAGATAAGAACCGCTCCTTATGAAGCATCACTGCGCCAGGTTGATGGGTGCCCCCAGCTTCTGTGCAAACAAGTGCCAATTTGGACACTTCCTACAGATTTACCAACTCAGTGGGGTTGCTTTACTATTTTTAAGCTGTTGATTCAGCAAAATGAATTGTCACACTGCAAAGGAATAACTATCTAATGAATGTTGCGGAATATTACTTTGCAAAGAATACCAAATTAAGTGCTAGAAAACACAAATAAACGTATGTTTTGCTTGTACAGAATTTGATGGTTGAGGTCAGCAGAGCTTCTCATTCATTAAGTTAGGTGATTAATTGCAGAGTGATAATTCACTTTGCTAAGTGAACAAACTAGTACATGTTTTTGACATTCTCAAGAACCCATACATTTGCTAAATCAGCTACCCCACACTAGTTTATTAACATTTTTACCATCTACATTGTGGTTATGACATCCTTGACTTTTCTGGAAAGGATTTCTATAGCCAAAAAAACTTGTGGGGTCAGGTACTAAGCCTGGGCAATAAGGCCTATCCAATATATTCCAACCATGTTCAGTAAAGTTGAGGTCAGGACTTTGCGTAGGCCCTGTAAAAAAATGTAGTTCACTTTGATATGTGAACAATTCATTATCCTTAAGTAAATCAATCCCTCTGTCCCAGGGTTTATGAACCTGATTTATTAAAGCTCTCCAAGACTGGAGAAGATAAATTATCAAGGGTTGACCTGGGTGATCCATAAAAATCTGGAATTTATCTGGTCCAGGATTAAAAACATTTGCAACAGATTTTAGGAAATCTTTTCCAGGTTTGCTGGATCATCCAAGTTTTCCTATGTTAGTCCATCTTCTCTGGTCTTATAGAGCTTTAATGAATCAGTCCCCATATGTAGGGTCTTACAAAGTCTAGCAGGACATTCCAACATTGGACTGGATTTATTAAAGCTCTCCAAGACTGGAGAGGATATTACCCAGTCAGTACCATTGCCTCACACTAACCTACTTCTTTTGGGGTGGGAGTGGCAGTTACATAGCAGCTACCTGGACACCAGGGGACCCGATGGAGGATCAATGTATTGAGAAGTTTGGCTTCTGTTCTAAAATAGCAGCAGCAAGGGTGTGGCAGACCTATTTTTTTTACTTTAGGTCCATGTGTTTAATTTTCAACTTTGCCAATCTGTTTATCTGCTGAAAAAGAACATTACTTTTTCCTGCTTCTCTTGTAAAACTGGATGCTTGTGGTGCCAACTTTAGGGTGTTTGGGGAATCCTTAAGCCCTGTATAGATGTCTGAAGGGTGTCAGATGATTGTCTCTGGAAACAGACTTTTGTGATCATTTCCAGTGACACATAAACTAATGACCACTGTACACACATCTCCATTCTGTTCTATGGAGAGAGGAGGGGAAAGGGAAGCCATTGGCATCCCACTGTGCTCTCCTCCATGGAAATGCACATTGATTATTTGTGATCAGTTGTTCAACAATCTAACATGTCAGATTTTTGCTCAGGACAAGTACGACCTTTTGTCCAGGGTGACAAATATCTGTATTCATAGCTTTAGCCTTATGTTACATTCAACCAAATCCGTTTGAAGCTTAAGCAGAGTTCCTGCTTCGGAAGATAAACAGGATGATAACAAAAAGGAAAGAGAAATATAACAGCATGACAGAATGTAATTAACTGAACCTTTTCCTTTGCCCTCCATGGGCAAAACACAGATTCACTTTAAGATTGTACCTTTGTTCTAGCACAATACATTCAGGTCGATATTACTGTCTCACCATTCTGCTGTTCCGTCCAGTTTGTTGAGTGCACTGTGCTCATTAATTAGTAAAATTTGGTTGTTTCATCTGACCACAACTTATTTCATGGTAAGAAATGGATAACTATACATTCATTTAAAGTTATCCCAGTGATTGCTGCCTTGAATTCAGTTTTTGAAACTCTAACTGTACTTTTAGAAAAGGCAAAGGTATTGAAAGGTTAAATTTAATTAATATTTACTCAACTGTAGATGAAGTTGTTTTAAAAGTATTTAAAAAGAACATAGAGATTTTATTTCCCAAACTAGCTACAAAATGCCTAATTAGCATAAAATGTATATTATGTAAAAAAGCTAACAGTAACACAAGTGCCCACATCTGTACAGAAATTTTAGATTTATTTGTTGTCCATGGGGGACTGTGCAATCTTTGTAAACTGTATTGTTATAAAAATAGGTACTACAATAAGAATTAGTTTTCTTTTATGATAATACTTTACCAAAATCATCTATGCATTTGCAAAATCTTTTCCACCAGATGATTGGTGAACATCTAGGCAACACATTTCTATAATCCATGCAATGGCATTTCACACACTCAAAAGCTTCCTATACAAGTTATATGTAACAATACCAATTAGTGCTGAATGCAGTCCACCAAGTATTGCCATGTATGTATATACCGTATATGGCCATTAAGGCCAAACCTAATGAATCAGTAAATAATGTACTCTCGACATGCTATTGAAACTAATAAAGAATTACTTTCTGTTCTGTTACATATCTTGATTTAAACCCAGTGATATTATCAATATATCTGTTTGATTCACTTTACAATGTTAGCAGATTTTGGTTCGTGGTAGCTTACTGGAAAAAAAAGCTAAAGCAGCAAACCATACATAATGTTCATTCTCTATGATTAAAAAAAAGCGAAATCCAGTGAATTAAAGGGGTGGTCCAGGGAGTAGGTCTTTAACTTACTACTGTGCCAATCTGTTCACTTGCTGGGGAGAATATGATATTTTGCCTATTTCTCATGATGCATCTCTGAATGCCTGATGGGCCAATTATCAAACCTCAGTCCCACCATATTGGGGTGTAGAAGGAACCCTTAGGTCATGTACAGACGCCCAATGGTTGGTTGATGGTGCTGGGTGTCCTCCAGCCAGAAAACGATGGGGTCTCACTTGCCTACATGGGGAGATAAAACTTGCTGCGGCTTCCAATGCACAGCTGACTCTGTATAGTGGAATTAAAGAAAGCAAATCCAGTAATCACAGGGCCAGAACTTTCACCAGGCCACCTGGGCCATGGTCTAGGAAGCCATGGACAATGGGTGGCATTTTTACTGCTATCACATCTCTCTTATTAGCACTGTAATGCATAAAAGTATATAGCATAGGGCTGTTCTTCCCACAGTCTTCAAGACTCCCACCAATGACCTCTTACAATCATCATAGCTGCCCTACCATATTTGTCCCTCAATCACAATGTAGCTGGCCTAGGGGAGAAAAAAGTACAAATCCAGTCATGTGTACAGGAAAAAAGCTTGTTTATATAGAGAATTAAGGTATGGCTAGACTTCCAATTTAAAAAGGAAACTAAGTAGTCTAAATGACTTTACACTAACTAATATGGCATCCAAAATAAAGCTGTTGTAAAAATGTACTTCCATCTAGTGAATGAGCCAGACACACATCTCCCCGTGAATGCTAAAGACTAGCTGTGAGAATGTCATTATTACTATAGAAAAAGTACTAATGAGAAAGAATAATGAAGTAGCAAACAGAGCAATGCTTAATAAGTGTACAAAAATTATTTTTTTTTACCAAAATACATGAGGATACTTTTAATGTATTTAAAATGTAAAATAAAAAAATAACAATACCAATATTTTTGCAGTAGGAAAAGAAACATGTTTTGAAAACAGACAGGAGACAGGGGTCTTAAAAAGCCTGCAGTGATGACATGCCAGGGAAACGTTTAATTAAAAAGCTAAATTCTAGGAAGGTATGAAAAAAAAAACATTTAATGCAGTCATGTATTCAAGAAGAAGGAATTATGTAAATGTATACACAGGACTACTATAAGGCCTACTGAATAATGAAAACACTCTCTAATGGTGATTCATTTCCTTGTTTGTAGCAAAAGTTTCCTGCAACTTTATTAAATGTGGAAAAGTAAAAAGTAAGGACTTGATTGGTTGATTGGAAAGTGCAAATACATTATATATGTAGGAATAAGTCATCTTCCTTCTGCAAACTATTACCCCCACCCCATGTAAAAAACATGAAGGCAGAAAAGGGTGTTCCAAGTTCCCAGGTGAACCCAGGTGACAATCACGTTTCCCTCATAGATAAAGTAACATGAGTAATCAAAACCATTTAGGGACAGGAAGTGTGGAGACATCTTACAACATGTCCCCAACCACAATAAGAAATGTCACAGAGGTCCCATCGCCACATGCTTGTGTTTTAATAAATGTGGCTACGACGTAAATGGACATTATTGCTAACAAAAAAGAATTGCAGATATCAAGAGACAAGGTACAAAATTAGAGGTCTTCTCCCAGTCCATGTAGGCTAGAGGTCTTTTCTAAATACATGTAGATTAGTGGCCATTGTAGGTACTAGGGGCTAGGGGCCCTTTCTTATTACATATAGGGTGTGGGACATTTCTCAGTATATGTAGGCTAGGGGCCTAATATACGTTGGATTGTTCTAGTACATATTAGATAGAGGTCATTTCTTAGAACATGGAGGCCTTTTTTCAGCATGGGTAAAATAATAATTTTTCTACGTACACATCCAGTAGACTAGAGCTTTTTTTCTTTAGCTGTAGACTATTAGCCTTTTGTAAATACATGTTGACCTTTTTCAATACATGTAGGCTACAGGCCAATTTTTAGTATACGCAAGTATAGTAGTATAGAGTAGAGGCATTTCTTAGAACATGTAGGCCAGAGGACTTCTCGCAGCCCATGTAGCTGGTGGCCTTTCAAATTACACAAACTATACATACACACAGACTAGAGCTTTTTTTTCAGAACAAGTAGGGTAGAGGACTTTTTCTAGTTGATGTAGGCTAGAGACCTTTTTTCTGTACATGTTGGCTTTTTCGGTACATGTAGGCTATAGACCATTTCTTAGGACGTGAAGGCTAGAGACCCTTTGGAAGTGCATGTAAGCTAGTGGCCTTTCTCAGTACACATAGGCCATTCTCAACCAGCAGTAAAGGGTTGACACATGCTTTTTCTCAGTATTTGTATTTTAGAGGCCTGTTTTAAGTATACGTAAGCTAAAGACTAGTGTTCTTTCTCAAATATGTGCTGTGGAGACTATGAGTTTTTTTTTAGGGGTACCATGATACCGTGTATTATATCAAGGTTTCTCTGGGGTTAAAGAGGTTGAGAAAAGCTAGGCTAGAGTTTTTTTTCTCATCACATGTAGGGTAGAAGTTATTTACTAGTATGTTGAGACCTTTCTAGTTATATGTTTTCTGGAGGCATTTTGTAGGGTAAGGGTATTTATCAGTACATGTAGGCAAGGGACCTTTTCTCATTAAGGCAAGGTGTAGAGGCCTTCTCCTAGCCATGTATGGCTGAGGATGTTTTTTAGTAGATGTAGACTAGATGTCCTCACCCAGTACATGTGGACTAAAGGTCTTTTCCTATTATGTATAGGCTGCAGGGCTTTTTGCATTCATGTAGGCTGGAGGCGTTTCCAGTATGTGCAGGGTAGACAGCTTTTCTAAGTATATGTACGCAAGAGGCATTTTTTCACATGTACGCTGGAGGCCTTTTCTCTTCACATGTCAGGTTAATGTGTGCCATAGACTTTCCT
The DNA here is from genome assembly GCF_032062135.1 of Pyxicephalus adspersus. NCBI lineage: Eukaryota > Metazoa > Chordata > Amphibia > Anura > Pyxicephalidae > Pyxicephalus > Pyxicephalus adspersus. Next base: position 14,836,355 of record NC_092867.1, on the reverse strand, counting down.
CAATATATGTGTCATTTTCTCAATCTGCATAACGTAAAGGGTTTTCTCAAAATATTTGATTATGGGATATTTTCCCAGAACAAGTTTGATTGAGGCTTTTTTCAAGTATACAGGAAGTCCCTAAATTAAGGACATCTGACATACGGATGACTCCTGGATATGAACCGGGCTTCCCTGCTGATTGTGTGCAGGAAGAAGGCTTGAAGGGAGGGGCGGTTCACATGACTTGCAGAAGAAATCTTTTGCTATTCTGCAACATCTTGTAACTCTTTAATGACCAAGACCAACTCTGCAGTTGTTTCTTTTTGCATATCAAAGCACAGCTTGCTCCAGAAGTTTATGAATGTCTAGGTTCCATAAAGCTTTTTTTTGCTGTGTTTGTGATTAGCTCACAGAGAGGATTTTATACAGTAACTGACACCACGCTGCCTAATAATATGTTGAGACAAATATCTGTCCTAAGTGCATTTATTAAAATAATGTACCTGTTCTGACTTACATACAAATTCAACTTAAGAACAAAACTACAGTCCTTTTTCGTATGTAACCCGGGGACTACCTATATATCTTCTGGAGGCCTTTTGTTTGTGCACATAGGGTAAAGCTATTTATCAGTACATGCAAGGTAAATGTGTACTAAGGGTATTTATCAGTAAATATAGACTAGAGGCCTTTTTGATTTATATATGATAGAGGGGACTTCTCCCAGCACATGTAGGGTTGAGGACGTAGATGTAGGATAGAGGTCTTACATACATGCAGAGTGGAGGCCTTTTCTCATTACATGAAGACTGCCAGGCTTTTTGTATTCATATAGGCTGTAGGCCTTTTGCCAGTATATGGAGGGTAGATAACTTTTCTAAGTATATGGACGCTACAGGTCTTTTTTAGTAAGTAGGGCTTTTTTGCAATTAGGCTAGAGGCCTTTTCTCTTTACAAGTCAAGTAAATGACTTTTCTGTAAGCCTGTTCTTTATACACATAAGGTAATGACCTCTCTTGTACATATAGGGTAGAGGCTTTTCTCAGTATATGTATGCCATAGACCTTTCTCAATATATGTGCTGTACAGTCATTTTCTCAATGCACATAATGATATATATGAAAATATCTAACATGGGGTATGTTTGGTTGATGCCTTTGTTAAGTATTTATCTTCTGGAGGCCTTTAGTTTGTACACACAGAGTAAAGGTATTTCTCAGAACATATAAAGTAGAGAACTTTTTTCATTATATGTATTCTGTAATCCTTTTCTTAGGATAGATGTGCTGTAATATCAAGAGACCCCATTAGGAAGGAGAAAGGTTCAATTTCTCTTCAGCCTAGATATTTATTACAAGACACTATTAGAAAAGGGAAGAGTCTCAGTTTCTATTGAGAAAAGCTGAAAAGGAAGCTATAACTACCTGATGATATATTCCAAAGTAATTTAACAGCCTGTAACACATAATATTAAGTGAAGGGTATGAGCTTAAGCTTAGCGTTCATTTTTAAAGTACATGGCATTTGCTGAATCAAGCTTCTATTATATTCAGTACATTTAACAAGTTACTTTTACATTACTTATTTAACACACAATTTGATCTGCAGGGAGAAAAGCAGAGTCTGATGAATGTTAGCCCACAGTGTCACTAACCTGCTTTCACGCCTACATTGTGTTCATCATTAACATGTCATGATTGCTAGGGTTAGAGGAAGTGAGGGAAAGGGGCTCCTGACGCACTTTTGAAGCTGAGTACAAGTCCTGGACCCAGCAGGGAGGGGTGTGAGAACTGCACTTGGCCTAAAATATCTCACACACAGAATAACAACACCAGAAGAAAAATAATTACAGAAAATACCCCCTAAGCCACCAATATGCTTCATTTCTTAAAATGTAACATCTTAAATCATTGTTTATTTTACCTTGATGTTCCAAAGCCCAACAGAATGGCATCCCCTTCCTTTCTACATGTACACCAGTGATGGTTTCAGGGTTGTTATAGGATGGATTCTAAAATGACAACATAACTAGAAACTTGATCGTGCAATATGAGAAATTTAAAGGAATTTATATAAAATGTTTTGTAGAAAAGAGATTACTTTTGTAGAAAAGAGAGGAATAAGTAGTATTGTAGAAAAGAGAGGAATAAGATTACTATGCAAATGTTGCAGAAAAATACCCTCATCTGCCACTTTTTTAAGTACACCTGTTCAAGTTCTTGTTCACGCATGTATCTTATCAGCCAATCATGTGACTGCAAATTAAGGTGGGCAGCACGGTGGCTCAGTGGTTAGCAGTCTGGCCTTTGCAGTACTAGGTCCCAGGTTCCATCCCCAGCCAGGACATTATCTGCATGGAGTTTGCAGGTTCTCCCCGTGTCTGCGTGGGTTTCATCCCAAAAAGATTGCAGTTTGGTTAATTGTCTTCTCCCTAACAATTGACCTTAGACTACATTCATCACCTATGACTATGGTAGGGACATTGTGAGCTCCTTTGAGGGACAGCTAGTGACACGACTATAGACTTTGTACAACGCTGTGTAATATGATGGTGCTATATAAATACTGTATAATAATTTAATGTAATTAGACACAAAAATGTCCTTCTGATGTTCAAACCAAGCATTAGAATGTGGAGGAAGGTATTTGATGTGACTTCAAATGTGGCAGCTTGTTTGTGCTAGGTGGGCTGATTTAAGTATTTCAGAATTTGCAGATCTGCTGGGATTTATGCACAGCCATCTCTGGGATTTATGGAGAATGGACTTTAAAGGGGAAAATATTCAGGGATTGGCAGTTCTCTGGTTGAAAATTTCTTTGTTGTTGGTCAGTGGAGAATGGCCATAGAAAAACATCTCTAATGGCTGAAAGAAAAACCTCTATACATGCACGGCACATCAAACTTTGATGTAGATGGGCTGAAGCAATAGGAGACCTCACCAAGTGCCACTGCTGTCAGGCACCTAGGGCTACAGTTTACACATAGCTGCCAAAATTGGAAAAGAGAAGGCTGGAAAAACATTTCCTGCTCTGTTGAGTCCTTATTTCCAGTGCAACATTCAAATGGTCAGATTTTGGCATCAACAACATGAAAGCATAACTCCATCCTTCCTTGTGTTATGATTTAGGATGGTGGTGATTTTATAATGGTGTAAGAGATATTTTTTGGCACTTTTTGGACCCCTTGGTAGCAGTCAAAATCCCAAAGAAATGTTCCCAGAACCTTGTTGAATTTATACCATAAAGACTTACAGCAGTTCTGAAGACAAAAGGTACTAGCAAGGTATACCTAATAAAGTGGCCAGTGTCTGTATGTTGGCATGTTTTACAAAAACACTATATAAAAGAATGATAAAAACTTTAGCTTACATTTAAATTAGTTGTTTCTTTGCTGCAGATCCCTCTAAAACTAAACAGCATCCAGCATACAATGACAAACATGATGTCTTTTTCACTTTGCAAAGGTTTGATTCTGAGAGGACAAATTAATGGCTGCTTTAGGTATGCCTGCTTAATATGACAATCAGTTTAGTGAATAAATCTCAGCCCATTATAAGTTTAATTAGGGTCCAGTATTTACTGATTTTTACTTGTATTAAACATACCGGTACATAAAATGCGCATTGTTGGGTGTACTTTAGAAGTTTGCCATTTCAAGTAATCTTTGTTTGATGCAGCCATGTTAATTTGCTTGGTTTCTGCTCCATGCTGCTTTGATATTAAAGCAAAGAATCCTGAGACATCCATACAGAATCATTGGATACATTGTGGTAACATGTTTCTAACAACACATTCCAATGTGAACTAAATTTGAGATGCATGTGGAGACTTAGCCGCCTGAACATAGGGAACATGCAATTTACATGGAACATTAGCATAATTCCTATGGAAAGCTGCATATGGGCTGCTATCTTTGTCCAAGTGCACTGCAGCTTTCTGAGCTAGTAAAGTCCCTAATGAATAGTTAACTGAGTTTTAGCTTAATGGTATATGTGTGCCTTAAAGCTGTAAACTCTATTATGGTTTCCCTTGACACTGTAAAAACAGAGACATAAAACCACTTCCCTTATAATGGCATTTTCCAAGGCAGGTTTCCTGACTATGGTGGAACAGGCATGCCTAATGTGTGCCGGAATGACTGCTTAAAGGCTTCACCGGAAAATCTTGTGATGAGAAGACAAAGCAAACAGGAGAGACCAGAAAATTGTCACAGGAACTGACTGAACAAACAATTTCATGTCTTTGAAACAGATAGTGTTGGACAACCTACTTTTTATATTGGTCACCGTTAGGTATGATCAGTGGTTCTTACAACATTGTTTGTGTGACAAAATTTGTAGTTTGCAATTGTAGTTTTCACTGTACAGGTTCCGAGATTTTACCAAAAACAAATTTCTCATTTTGCTCATCTACTTACCAAAACAAAAAGGTAAAGGGTAATAGTAATATAGGAACAAATGAACCAATGACTAAGAATGGGATTCTTCTTGGGGAGATTTCCATTTCCATTACCTATTCCCTACACTAAATATAATGTAATGCAGATAAAGTGGGTCAAGTTTTTCCCACATTTGAAATATAAAGAGCATATATTTTGTCTCTGATTCATTTCATCTGTGACTATTCTGTATACTAGTATGTAACAAAAAACATTGCATTAGACCTTATAGTTCCATGCTACCCCACACTGACAACATCTACCTTTGTGTATATGATCTATATCTATTTAGCTGAAATTAATTTTGTGCACACATTAAATTTACCTTATAGCTATGATGTGTTATGTGTTCCTAATGCTAAATATAATAGTTACATAGTTACATATAGTTACATATTAGCTTAGGTTGAAAAAAGACATAAGTCCATCAAGTTCAACCACTGGGGAAATAAACCTATCCCAGATATAAAACTCTATAAGACATAGTTGGTCTAGAGGAAGGCAAAAGAAAACCCCTGGTACAATTTGCTTTATTAGGGGAAAAAAATTCCTTCCTGATTCCATGAGGCAATCGGATATTCCCTGGATCAATGGTCACTGTTATTTTTACTTTAAAGCCTTAAAGTTAAATTTTAAAGTTATATTCTGTGCTTCTAGAAAAACATCCAGCTTTTTCCTAAAGCAATCTATAGTAGTTGCTGAAACTACTTCCTGAGGGAGCCGATTCCACATTTTCACAGACCTTACAGTGAAGAATCCCTTCCTTATCCACAGCTTAAACTTCTTTTCCTCCAGACACAAAGAGTGCCCTCTTGTTCTTTGTAATGATCTCATAGTGAATAATAAGGAAGATAGTTCTCTATATGGACCGTTTATATATTTATACAGGGTGATCATATCCCCTCTTAAACATCACTTCTCAAGGGAGAATGGATTCAGTTCAGCTAATCTCTCCTCATAGCTGAGCTCCTCCATTCCTTTTATTAGTTTAGTTGCCCTTCTCTGCACTCACTCTAATAACACAATGTCCTTTTTGTGAACTGGTGACCAAAACTGGACTGCATATTCCAGATGTGGTCTGACCAATGCTTTGTACAGGGGCAGGATTATGTCTCCATCTCTGCAGTCTATTCCTCTTTTAATACAAGAAAGTACTTTACTAGCTTTAGATCTTGCAGCTTGGCATTGCATGCTGTTATTAAGTCTATTATATACCAGAACCCCAGATCCTTTTCCATTTCTGACTCCCCCAAATGAATTCCCCCTAGACAGTATGAAGCATGCATGTTGTTAGCCCCCAAATGCATAACTTACATTTATCTATATTAAATGTAATTTGCCACTTGGCTGCCAATCAAACAGTACATCCAGGTCTGCTTGTAGATTATAGATATCCCGTATGGACCTAATTTCATTAGATAGTTTGGTATCATCTGCAAACACAGAAATGGTACTTGTGATCCCAAACTCTATATCATTTATAAAGATGTTAAACAGTAAAGGTCCCAACACTGAACCCTGGGGTACACCACTAATAACCTCAGACCATTCAGAGTATGAATCATTAATTACAACTCTCTGGAAACAATATTTAAGCCAGTTCTCCATCCATTTACAGATTGACTTTTCGAACCTAACTTGCATATTAACCATCTGTGGGGTACTGTGTCAAATGCTTTAGCAAAGTCCAAGTACACTATATCAACTGCTACTCCACTGTCTACCTGTTTACTTACTTCCTCATAAAAAGGGAGTAAATTTGTTTGACAACTTCTGTCTTTCTTGAAGCCAAAGATAATGATATTGCAGCTCTATAATCTTAAGTGAACCAACTAGATACACAGGGACCCCCTCCTTCCCAAAGATAAAAACACAGAAGATGAACTGAGAAGAGGCATGCTTGTACAGTCCTGCAATGATCCTTGGCTCTGCTGGGTGCTGCTCAGAGGTCCTGGTATTCATTGATAATTCAGAGATTGAACACCAACTAATAGTCATCTTTCCTTCCCCCTCTCCACCCCCAAGCTGCTTTTCATTTGTGCCTGAATCTGCTTGTCCATACAAGATATATGTCTCTTCCCTTGAGGAAAATTGAATTAATAATAAGAAGAACATAGCTGTTAGATTGTCAGTTCCATGACTTAAATATGTGTTTAGCCCTCCATCCTTAAGTCTTGCCCTCCTAGAACCAGAAATGATAGTTACACACCTACAGCTAGTATTCCCAAATTTGATTAATTTTATTATATGTTCATATCCTTTATAGCAGCAGTAGTAGTAGTAGGGAATGGTAGGGTGCCAAGTATTCAAAATATTGACTTATTCAAATTGGCACTGAGTTTTCTGTGTGTTTACCACTCCCTCATGTCAGGAAATGCTGCAGTAATCTTTACTTGTACCACTTTTTGCTGCCAGCTTTTAAATGTGCATACAATGGTTCTTTTTGAACCAGCGCTGCCGTGTGAATCCTTGAGCGGCTGGCAAGGTGCCAGCCATGGGGAGCCACACAAAACTGCGCACCCAAGTGGCAGGTGTAAACTGCGTGATTGCATGATACTATAATACCCAAGAACCTAACAGGAGGAGGGTATAGGAGGTTTAGGGGTGTCCTCATCAGTCTATAAGCTGGGGAAGGGTGGCGTTGGCAGTGTGTTCCTTAATTGAAGTTGAAATATTGGTATCGCTCTCATTTATATACTGTGTGCTAGCGCTGTGTAAATCTGGGGAATAATTGGATGAAAATACTAAACATTTGGAAGATAAAACGCGACTTGATTTTATGTGAGTATTTAGCTATTTCTCTGGAGTTTAACTTTGAAGGGGGAATTGTAAGTGTACAGCAGGAACAGTTAAGGACAGAAAATAGTGACTGCATTAAGAAGAGATTAAAGTTTATAAAAATAAAAAAAGAGTCTGCCGATGGTAATGCTAGAAAATTTATGTGTAAATTACTGGGCAGGGGTTTTTGAGACAATGTTTTTTCCCCCAATAACCATGCCACTGCGATAACACTATAGCTGGCCGCAGGCCCGAGATGACGGGGGTGCAGCCGGTACATTGCTCAGGGGGCCTATGAAGCTCAAGGGGGCCCATGAAGCCCAACACTTCCCATAATTTTTATTATAATTTGAACATATATTTATTTAATTTTTATTGTATTGCAAGAATGTTCGTGTACAAGATCGCAAAGCATTGAGTGAGCCCAAAGCAATAGAAGGCCGTGACAATGACAAAACACTTTTTAATGACATAATACGGTGCATTCAAGATTCAGCAAACAAAAACTTAGGAAAGTGACTATCAACAAGTGTTCTCACGTGTCCATTCCTAGCTTCAAATTTATTGCTCGGATTATTATTATTAATATTATAAATAAACAGGCTTTACTGTATATAGTACCAATATTTTACGCCACACTGTACATTAAATAGGAGTTGAAAATGACAGACAAATATAGACAGTGACACAGGAGGAGGAAGGGACACTGCCCCGAAGTGCTTGCAATCTAGGAGGTAGGGGAATTAACACACAATAGGAGGGGAGATATAGAGTGATGGGAAGTAGTGACGGTTTCAAAAGACAGAAGAAGATGGGTAGGCAAGTTTGAAAAAATTAGCTTTGAGTGCTCTTTTAAATGAGCAGAAAGTAGGAGCAAGCCGAATAGGAAGAGAAAGACCATATCAGAGAGTTGGGACAGCTCTAGAAAAGTCTGGTGAGCTAGGGGAGTAGTTTTCTACCAGGTCAGCAAGGTACGTGGGACAAGAACTGTGGAGGGATTTGAAGGCAAAGCACAGGAGCTTGAATTTGATTCTAAGGTGAAATGGAAGCCAATGAAGAGAACTACAAAGAGATGCAGCAGAAGAGGAGCGGCGGGAAGGATGAATGAGTCTGTCTGTAGCATTCATAATAGATTGTAGAGGAGAGAGTCGGGTTAGTGGAATACCAGAGAGGAGGAGGTTACAGCAGTCCAGACGAGAGAGATAAGAGTAGGTACAAAGAGTTTGGTGGTCTCAGGGGACAGGTAGGAGCAGATTTTGGAGATGTTGCGTAGGTGAAAGTGACAGGACCTGGAAATGTTCTGAATATGGGGGGTAAATGAGAGGGCAGAATCAAAGGTGACTCCAAGACAACGTGCCTGAGGGGAGGGACGAATAGCAATGTTGTTAACAGTTAGGAATATGTCAGGGAAAGATTTGGAATTTGAGGGCTGATTTATCATGGACTGCAACGAAGACTTTACAGGACAGCGAAGGAAGAAATAATTCCACATTTAAAGTTCCCTGTAAATGCTGTAATTGTAGCATAAAGGACCCACTGACATTGCATTGTCTACGTTATCGAGAGATTTGAAACTTTAAACGGCTTGGCGGTTAGCAGACTTTAGGTTAATACATTTATATCTATACATACTTATCTAAATGTATCAATGTCATCTATGATTGTTAGAAAAAAAAATATTATAAATACGTGTGTAGAATTTTGTATAAAGGCCCACAGACATTCTTTGTACTGGGGCCCGGATTGTCTCTCGCGGCCCTGGCTGGCAGCAGTACTGTCATCTGGGCCCCATAATGGGTACACTTCCTGAGTCCCCCACCTTGAGGTTTAAAGGTTGTAGCGCTGCAAAAGTCAAGATCTTTTGATCAGGGTCTGGTACAGAAATACTCCTTATTTCCATCCACCCGCCATGGTGGCTGTGGCTGGCACTAAGAGCTTCTGGGCATTATATAGTTACCTACATACCTCTAACCAGAAATCCCAGCAGACTGAAATCTTCTATCACTGACTTATTTAGGTCTGAGCTTTTATATGACCAAATGGCAGGGATTTCAAGAGAGGAAGCTGATGCTGTGAGATGCAAATCTGAACTTATAACAAAAGGGGTATTTGGTTATATCCCCCCCCCCCACACACACACAGGCCAAAGATTCCCAGTCTTGTCCTGCTTTAGGATACTCAAGTATCTGCTTTTAGAATACATTCACTAATTTAGATTCATTGTTTATGAATCCAGATTTTTCATGCTGCTATGAAATAGTTGAGGTCCGATTCTTCCTAAACACAATAGCTTTCCTTCTGCCAAACACCAGGAATTCTGGAGACTGACTGCAAACAATTTCCATAGAAATGGATGCTCTTTTCCATGCATATATTTGCATTTTGGTTCAGCGGTTTAAGCAAAGATATTCAATTAAGAATTTAATTTCTATTTATATGCAAATCATTCTGTTGTACACATGAATGGCTTTACAATTAATGAAACAGCACAGTAAAAGGCATATAGTTGTCTCATTGCGTTTTTATTGATGTCAACAATCTCCAATTTCTCTTTGTCTGTGATTAACCAATTAAATCCATTTTGTAAAAATGCTTCTCATTCTGTGGGTTTAGAGTACAAGTAAGGAAACAGGGAAATTTTGTAGATAAAAATTTAGGAATCAGACATGTTCTACACCACGTTGGCCGCCAAGGACAAATTTGACTTTAAAGCTTCTAAAAGAAGTCAAGGTAGTTTTTATTGTATATAGATTGCCACCTCTACAATGATTGCTGGGGACTCATATATGCACGCCTTCTGTGCATATGGCTGCCTATGTATGTCTTAGTTTACTGTGTGCTGCTTTTCGGCAGCTCATTAATTTGTATGGGCTGCCCAATGCACCAAAAAAATTGGACGTGTGCTATTTTCGAAAGTGCACCACAATGCACTTTGGCAGAGCACTGTACTCCAAAGACATATTGACATGATATGTTGTGCCGTGGTTTCTAAAAAAGAGTCTACACCAATAAGCATTGTGAAGGTTGCAATCTTTTTACAAAAAAAACTACTTCTTTCAGCACAGTAGGTCAGTACTAAACAAGGTTTCATGCAAACCACTAAATGAGAATGAATATTATGGTGAGGGAAGGGTGATAGCAGGACGCTAATGGCCAGATACAATTACACTCTTAAAATGGACTGTAGCATCATGAGATATGTAAGGCCAAGTGTTGTAGATATTTGGCAGCATCTTCAACTTTTTTACCTGAGAAAGAGATAAAAGGGACTGGATAGGGATGGGACTAATTGTGGTACTGTTATTTTGTGGCTCTTTATTTGGAACCCAGACTCAGACTGTCTTGGAAGGAATGGGAAGAGACACTCCATCCCTCTTCCAGCCCAGGGTGGGTAAGAAGAACCTGGCTGATGCTATTAAAATGGAGTGTGCTTGGAGACCAAATAGAGTTGGAGCCCGAGGCCAAGTGAGGTTCAGGGAGAGAAAGAGAAAGAGAGGCCTGAGTAACCTGAGTGGATGTGGGGGTTCAGGTGGGAAAACTAGGCAGCCGAGTTTCGAGCACAGACTCTGGGACCACAGTAGAAAGCACCCCTATAGCTACCCTTACTTTGGGACTTTTATCATGTGATGTTTGCCAGCTGGGGACTTTGTTTAGTTACCTGCCTGAAGCTTGTGATTTATGTTAACATACTGCTGAAGAAAAGCAAAGTTTGATCCTTCTATATGCTGACGAAAGCTTATTCTGCGTTTAATAAAACACTGTTTTTGTCATGTATGGCTGGGTCCTGTGTGATGCACTGATCACAGGACCCATGATGGATGACAGATCCCCTGTTCTATTCACCAAAGTTTAGGTTGGAAAAAAGAAAGCATTTCTAAAATCATGTCTTCAATAGACATCATCACAACTGGGTACAAGTAGAGCTATGTGAAACACTGACAAGTCAGGTCAAATAAACAATATAAAATATATAAAACAAAAATAAATAACATAACCAAAATCAAATAATATTTTTCAAAAAAGTTGCAACAAAATGACTTGACAAAGTCATTTGTGAGGCAGCTATACTTGTACTCTAGAATAAAGTTTTTATAGAAAATAAAAATATATAGGAAGAAATTGTTTTTGTTCCAATTAATTCCCAACAGTGCAAAGCTGTCAAACTATTCCTTCAATAACATAAAATAAAAGAGTTTCACGGTATACTTTTCCAATGTTTAATCCATTGCTGCTAGAACAGAGAACAATTTCAAGCTTTCTAATTTATAGCCCACTTGACAGATCGTACATCTGATCCTTCCATATCCAACGAAACTAATTAGAGACCTCTTACTTGCATAAAGTTCCCAAAATATTGACAAGCTGACCTTTCTCAGATGAGTGTCAGACATGAAATATGCACTTAGGCTTCACTTATGTGATCCGTGCCTCCATCAGTTCTGCATGTTTGTTTGTTCTTGCTTGAACACAATTTTAAATGTCAATTAAATACTTAAATTATCGGTTTCCAGATAAATGTTACCATGGAGGTTTATTAAGTAAAAGTGGAAGACTAAAGAGCCCATTACAGCAGCATTCTGAATCCATCTTGATATTTACAAAAAAATACCTGTGAGTTTTATAGTTCATATTGCCACCAAAGATACCTTAGTACTAGATGGAGTTCACCTTGGAACCTTTCTCACCATCACCTTCTGAGTACAGAAGTAATAATGTGGAGTGGGGGTATTAGTGTCTCAGAAGAAGGGCTGCAGGTCAGTACAGTAGCTCATTCAAGTTTCATTTGGCTTGACAAAGTTCTCTGAAACTGGAGAAGGTAAACTATCATGGGTGAACCTGGGTGTTCCTGCAAGCCTAGGGAGGACTAGTTACAGGATTGAAAACATTTACCAAATTATAGCAAATAATTTTAAGAAATCTGTTCCAGATTTTCTTGCTCCCCCAAGTTCTGACTTTATAGTCAATTTTCTCCGGTCTTGGAGAACCATATTAACCATATTGACAATTCTGTTACAGGTCTGCATGCAATGGACTATGATGGTATGGCAATTTTACTTTTGCATTTGCATCAAGTGTGTACAGCATTTGATTGGCTTTTTTGTAGTTGTTGTTAGCTTTAACAATTCATTAATTGACTTTGATCCTGAGGCTAATGCTCAAGTATAAACCAGAAAATAATGCAGATAAACATTCAAGGCTCATTTGAACTTCTCCAGCAAACATAGAATGGATCTGGTCCAGGATTGAAATCATTTACCATTTTACCATTTATCTTTTACCAAATAATATTTTTCTTGTGCTAAAAAGGGACGGCAACACCTACCACTGCCTTCAGGAACACTGCGTTAGTAACCACTATAAACATCTGTATGAACACCACATATGAATGTGATTCTTTATTCAAAGAAATAAGATATATAAGGAATCTAGTAAAACTAGAAACAAAACTGCACCCAAGATAATATTTGACCTCGGATGACGTGCTATGTACTTGGAAATGACCAAACATTGCATGTATGACTGGGCAAACCAAAACTAATTAAAGGTCCCAATGCCCCCCCCCCCCCTACACCCCATATACTTTATTACGTCTATTAGAAGGACTTCTATGAAAAATGTAATTTAACTATAAAAAGTGTCAGCTCCATGTGGTGATGTCTTTTGAGCAAGCAGCTCCCTTAGGTTTAACCACATGCAGCTCACCAATCAGATATTGAGGACAGATCATATAGGTGGTAATAACTGTATTGCACTATACTAAATGATGTCCCTCTTTATATATCCTTCCTCTAAATTGAATAATAGAAAGAGTGCTCTCCAGCAATCTGAACATACGCTTTCTTACTTTATGACCAAATAAAGAAAGTAAATTTAAAATATAACCACCTCCTGTCAGCTATTATGATGTCACTAACCTAAGAAAAAGGGAGCATTCCTTCTTATTAGGTTCATGAGATATTAATAGGAACTTAAAACGAGTGTATTACCATATAAACTCCAATATAAACCAAAATGTTCTCTAAAAAGAAAAAAAGAACATTGGTTTATATTTGGGTCACATGACTGTTGATGTGTTCCCTGTGCTGTGTTAATTATAGACATGGGTTTGTTACACACCTTACATGAAGACACATCACCATCTACTGTACATCTACAGTAATACAAAAAAGAAAATTTAGGAAAAAGTGACCCATCATACCTATTAAAAAGTATAAAATATTTAAACCTGTAAAAAAGTGGAAAAGATATACAGTCTGAGGCATTTGAGGCATTTACACATTTGATGTATTTATTCACATTAATTGTATTAGTGTGTAACAGCAATTACCAGTATTGTTTATTGATTATTGTTTTAAATGTTAGCAGTCACTGTTGCATTCTAGATTTATGCTCGAGCCAAGTTCGAATCTAACCCGGACACTATCTGTATGGAGTTTGCATGGTCTTCCTGTATTTGCGTGAGTTTTCTTCCACATTCAAAAAAGTTTGCAGTAAGGTCAACTGGCTTCCACCAAAAATTGGCTTTAGACTGTGTTAATAACATAAAACTGTGGTAGGGACATTAGACTGTGAGCCCCTTTGAGGGACAGCTAGTGACATGACTATGGACTGTTGTACAGCGCTGTTGGCATTATTTAAATGCAAGATAATAATACAAACAGATCACAAATATCAGACACTGTGAAAGGGATATTTAGGTCAGATTGGATGGCCTGCTTTGCGTGCTCGTAACATGTCCCACAACGTGTTTTAGTTTACACAGCTCACACATCATGTTATGTGTTTGACATTCCATATAAAGATAGATATATATATATATATATATATATATATATATATATATATATATATATTATAATCTGCTTGATGCCCACTTAATTTATTATATTAGAACTTGACTCCAGCAAGTCAACACCTTTGTTGTCTTTTATTGGTAAATTCTTGAACATGTATAGCATGTGTGATACTGGTGTTTATATCCATGTATGTGTCGATCACTGATATTAAGTAAACCCTACTGCTTATATTGTGCTTTTATCAAAAATAGATTACATTTGTTTGCTACTGGTTAATGGGTAACTGCTCTTTGACAACTGGTACAGAAGAAATATATAGGATTTCCATTGCAGAGCTGCCTGTTAGGTTGATCAAAAGTCTTCAATTCTCTCTGAGTCACTGACCTGAAAATGCTATGCAGACCAGAAGTTCTGTCCCCTCCAAACTTTCTTTTAGGTGAATGACTAACAGTAAAGTCAGACATAGAAAACGAGCAATTGCCACAGTTTCAGGATTGCAATGGTAGGCGCTCAAACTTGCATTTAACCAGGTGATAAGTTGTAAAACCTATAAAGTGTATAAGGTCAAACAAAAACTTGATGTTAAAATATCTTGGCTTATATATTTAATTGCAAAGTGTCCCTTGATGGGCTTTGTATCATCTCTCTAAATCATCTCTAGACTTTAGCTCAGGAAACACTTGTGGATTTCAGCTACATTTTGATTTTGCTCATTTTAGACTTTCAACAGGTCAGCCACTGCGCTGACATCGATATTGTTATTATTATTATCATGTGTTTACATGGATGACAGATCTCTGTTCTGCTGGTGAACAAAAAAAATGTGTGGTTGCTGTCTATGGTGCTGAAAATGAGCATTCAATATTTCAGCTACATTTCATTTGATATAGGTAAGCCCAGCTTTGCCTTAAATAGCTAGTTCACTTGTAAGTAATGTTTTACTTTTTGTCCTGGTGGAAACCCATGAAAAAGGTTCCTTTTCCCCCAGGGTTCTGGTGGTCACATTTTTGCTCCGGAGTTCTCTCACAGATCTCTGCAGGTCGAGGGGATCTGTGCCTCCTTCAATGCCACCCACCTTTCACTCCCCTGCTGCCAGCTCGGCTAAGGCATCATCTGGTCCAGGTCATGAGACTCCTAATCAGCTGCTCCACTACCACAGAGGACATCAGTGTTTAGCAGACATCCTCCCCCTGCTGGTGGAGATGTGAACACCACCAACCTCTAGTCTCCTGGACCCCCTCTGATGGTAGGATAGGATGCAGCAGGTCACATGGCTCCATTCATCACAGGCCCTGCCCTTAAAAGGAAGTGAAGGGCAACAGGAAGTTGCCTGAACAAGGAGTTTCTTTGGCTCTGCTTCCAGATTCCTTGTGTACCAACCTCGGCTTGTTTCCTGACAACTCCTGTTCGCTGCCTGTCCTGACCTTTTGCCTGTTTCCTGACAACCCTTGTTTGCTGCCCGCCCTGACCTTTGGCTCGTTTGACTACTCTTTTCGATTTCCCTCTGGCACTATGTTTTGGTTCCTGCTTGTTAGCAATCACCTGACTCTGCGTGCACGGGGGCCTCAACCAGGCAGTTGCCCACAGTGCAACACCGCCACCTCTAGAGGCTCTGGTGAAGACGGGGCAGCTGCTTAGACTCTGCTCCCTGTGCACTTATTTACCTAATGAGCTGGTGACACTGAGGGTCCACTATCCTGGTTTGCAGCTACCGTGACAAGTTCTGTGACCTGCATGTCTGCTACATCATTAATGATATATTTCACGTTTCCTTACCTGGAGCCTTAACTTGTTTTTGAATAAAGCAGAAGAAGTTGAGGTGTCCCAAAGTGGTTATAAACCTAAAAACATCCAATTTGGAAAGTACCAGACCCAGGAACTGTGACACATCATCATTCAAGTACAAGTAGTCCACAAGTTAAGGACATCCCACATATTGACTACTCCTGGATATGAATGGGGCTTTCCTGCTAGCTGGTGTGCAGGACAGAGGCATAATTGGGGGTGGGGGACGGTTTGCATGACTTGCAGAAGAAATCTTTTGCTAAACACAGTTGAGGTTTTGGGTGATCTTAAGAGTTGAGGCAAACTCTGCAGTTGTTTAAAGCACAACTTGCTCCAGAAGATTTTATACAGTAACTGACACCACACTGCCTAATAACATGTTGAGATAAAACATCTGTTCTAATTGCATTTATTAAAATAATATACGTGTTCTGACCTACATACAAATTCAACTTAGGAACAAACCTACAGTCCCTATCTCGTATGTAACCCAGAGACTACATGTATTAAAAGGAGTGCTATAGTCTTATAGTCTTGCTATAGTCATCAAAAGGTCAATTTCAAGGTGTACCAGAAAGTGGGGCTGGGTAGACACAACCACGTGGGGAGACTTGGAAAAGAGAGAAGATGGAGGAAAAATGAGGAGCAGAAATGGTCATGGCCAATCAAACATTTGAAGTCCCTCTTTTACAG
>NC_092867.1:14811873-14817657 GCF_032062135.1 Pyxicephalus adspersus | reverse complement strand
GGTGTGTTTCTATTGAAGTTTGTGGATGGATAATCTATGTCACAGGAGTCCTTTTGAAAATATTAAGATGAATCAAAGGAAATCATCAAGCTACTAGAAGCATTGACTTAAAATTAAAAAAAACATTTTAGTAAAGCAAGGCAACAATCAGTGTACCCAGAACATTAGAAACAGTGGTATGTTGTATCACCTTGGCTGCTATAGATAACTTGGCTCAAAATTTTATGAATCCTCACCAGTGTGTACTTTTATTTGGTCATGTAGCCTGTTTTCTGCAGTATTATTTCCCCTTCAGCTGAGAACTCGGATCCCGTAGGACCTACTCTCCAACTTCTAAGCCAATTAATGGTTATGTAAAACATTCCTTGACATTGCAATTTAGCTATAGTATAAACCCTCCCTTAAGTATACAAGGCAATATATTACCAAATCATTTTAAAATATGTGAAATGAGAGCGCTCCCCGATGGCTAATGGTTGTTTTCTTCTCAATCTATCATGGTAGTTTTCATATTAATAACTATCCGTATTGATTTTCTTTTGGAAATGTTTATTTTCTTATCTGACAGTCTATGAAAAAATCTAGCATAATTGCCTTGTTATTAGAGCAAAGATTTTAAAATAATGAGAACCTTTGTTTTACAGGAATTAATACATGTACATTTCTCACTTTTAGGACGAGGTTTGATAGCCACCCAACCTGCCACACTTGTGCCATCACACCAAGTAACAACACTCCTGTGATCTCACAGCTACCTAACAGCAAATAAAGGAAATATTGGTCTTTTTTATCTGTTATATTCAGGGCTGAATTACAATTGTTTATATAGTTATGTAATTGTAATGGCATTTAGGTCTCTGTAAGTTGAAAAGGACACATGTCCATTGAAACTAGGGATGAGCCTCCGGCATTCTCGCGAAAATTTCCTCGTAGTTCCGATGGGTCCGTGGAATTTCGGCTAAATTTTGCCAAACCACCGGAAATCACTATAGGAGGATTATCGCAGCTGCATTCATAAATACAGCCGTGGGAATCCTCCTGTCAGTAAGCGATAAATGCAGCCGCAATACTCCTTCTCCCCGAGTGAGTCACGCGCCTTGCGTTTATGAATAAATGCGGTCGTGGGAAAAATTAGAGGATTTTTCCCACGCTGCATTCATTCATGAGCATCCAGCCATGAGACTCGCACTGTGTTCCTGGATAGGGAAACTCTATCCAGGAACACATGGTACAGGACTGCAAGAGCAATCAGGGGAGCAGAGTTGACAAGTCCTCTCCCTTGATTGGTCTTTCAGATTCCAAAAATTCTGTCTAGACCGCCGAATTTACAAAGGCCGTTCTCGCCTACATGTTTGGTAAGCGAGAAAGGCCAAACTCGCTGCGAGACTGAATTTAATAAATAAACTTGCTCAACCCTAATTGAAACTAATTAAAAGTTAAAATATGTGTTTGTCATCCCTCTGCCCACACATCTTCCAGGTGTTACCCAGATTCCAATATGTAATTTACAGAATACACCAATAACGCATCTCTATGTATAACCATCAGATTAGCATCCATTTGTGATTGAATCTTTTTATGAATGGACTTTAGTAAAGAACTACAAATATCAGAATCGGGGCTCCAGCTGTTGTATAGAAACTAGATGTGGATTAGAAAAGCTCCCTATATCACTGCAGCAATAGGATGTCACATTCGGTTCCTGAAATAATAGATAAATTACCTAAAAGATGGTCCAAAATGATTGTCGCCTTGTTCTGCTCTCACAATGTCCCAAGATAATTTTTAGGATAAACTTTACAACATGAAGATTTACGTATTTGTAAAGGTATGTTTTGGACAGCCTGAGGAAGGCTTAGAATTTCTCTTGGGGTTTTTAATGCTGTCTGGGACCTTGCTAGGGAGACTATGGGGCATTTTTATACTTGCAGTTGACCACATCATTCTACTGCAGACTCATACGTTCTCCAAACTACTTCGTTCAACTGAATGGGAACAGTTGGCAATCAATTTGTGTGCGTTTGCACGTGGTTGTGTTTGCAGTGGATTATGGTACTATCTTCTGGGCTTCTTCTAGAAGAAGAACCAAACCATACACCAAACAACAAACTTTGCATTCTTTTTGCTGACAGCTGACCCTCTTTTGCATTTTAGAAAATTGGAGGGTATGCTTTACTAAATATCGTGCTCCTGCTTACAGAAGATTGGCATGGACCTGAGTTGGCATTTATCCTTGCTTAAAATAATGTATTTGTCTTGGCACAGTTTGTCATGTTTTGTCTGTCTGCAGAAAAATACTTTGACCTTTCTAAAGCCCAGTGACCTAACTTTCTCTTATGAGCTGGCAATACTACGTACTGAAATCCCAAGTGGACTGAGAACATTTTCCTCTAGTGTTACCAAATTATTGAGAGAGGCAGGGGAGAACTCAAATAGGGCTGTCAACCCTGCTGGGAGTTCAGTGTAGCAGAAGTAGCATTGTCAGGACCCTACAGAAAGTTAGTTTATTGGATTTTAGACAGGTCAATGTATTTTTATGTAGGTTGCAAAAAAAGTTACTAGCTGCTTGTTTACTGTTGATCTTTTCCCCAATCCTGACCTACCATGATCTCAAGTCTGGAAAAAATAGAATCTTATAGGAGAGCCAGCAAATCTAGAATGCACCTGGTCCAGGCCAACTAATAGCAAAATATTTTTAAGAAATCCATTTCTGGTTTGATTGATCACCCAGGTTCTCCCATGATAGTCTGTCTTCTCCAATCTTCGAGAATGTTAATAAATCAGACCCTGTGTTGGAGCTGGCTTCCTTGGTAGAGTGGAACTTTGTTTCTCCATGTCAAAGTCTCCAGCAAAGGGAACAGTGAATAGCACAATAGTAATCCCACCAAATCCTACTCCAAATCTCCTAAGACTAACAGTTAGAGGTAGCAGTGCTTTAGATCTCACACAGTGGATATACAACTATGAGGGTGTAAGTGTACCTTAGTCACGCTAGGTGCACTGCTAATTTTTAGGAGGACTTTTCAGCATATTAGCAGGCACATTTTCAGCATACTTCTTGGCAAACTCAACATTTCCAAATGTTCTCTATATCATAGCATATCTTCACTTTTTGAGTTCATGTCCACTTTACAAACCTATTCCCCAAATATAAGAATGCTTTTTCTATTCTGCTCATGCACTAACCCCAGCATAGCGTTCAGATAAAATGCATTTTAAAACCAAAAGATTAATTTTGCAGCCTTTCAGTACATCAGCATCCATAGCTCACCCTTATTAAATCTGGATACATCTTCTTGTATGAAGATATTTTTTTATTTGCTTCTGTCAACAAAAATAGGTTATGCCTTGATTAATCTTTAATCAAAGTGGTGTACGACGACTCTGTCACAATAGAATTAAAATCTGTAAATTTGTAGATTAAAGTAGATTGGCTGTGTGACTAAATTGAGTTTACAAGAGATGGCTCAAACATATATTGAAGGTTTTTATAGGGTACTGCATAAATGAGATGGTTAGATTTTCCCTTAGAAAACAATAGCATAAAAAGCCTAAGCTTATTTAATCAATAGCAAAGTTAATATTATAATACTTGAGGATTATTGAGTAAAAGCAACAATTTTAGACAAAAATAACATTTCCAGGGGCTTGGTAAGAATGTGTACCTATAATGCTGTTCAATCAGGTCTTTGTAATGTAATGCAGAAGATGATGTAAGTATTACTGAAAACCCTCTAAAAGAAACCCAATTGGTTCCCAACCACTTCTATGCATATGAATGGGAAGCAATAGGAAAACTGTGGTTTTCTGTAAGTCTGAAAAGGGCCTTAATCCTCAAGGGGATGCCATTATGCCTTTTGCATGTCATACCTCCATCTCCAGAATAAAATGATGGTACTTCAGACACCCAGGAGAAGTAATAATGTGTGTGTGGGCACATAGGATTGAATATTGGGTTTTAATGTAAAGAAATACAATTAAATAGAGATTGACTCCATGCACAGCATCCATTGTACATGTTGGCTGCAGTCCTTGTACTATCAGGCTGCTTGGAAATTAACAGCTGTTGCGATAAATAAACATGTTGGTTTGGTGTATGTAACACATATACAAAACAACAAAAGTATTGCAGTGGTTAAGATTAAAACACATAGTGCTGTGCATGAGTGGTCTGTGGGGTAGAAACATCTTCACATGCCAGATCTGCAGGCAAAAAAAATAAATAAATATATATACATTATTGGATAGGGTAGAAAAAGGTTAGAACACCTATAAGAATATAAATATTTCTTTTATTATTTTCTTGCCTTCTGTTTCTCATTTTCCTGCACGTCCACAAAAGGGAGTAAAGAGGAAATAACTTATTAGAAAACAATCTCCAGAATAAAATTTCTGTTGGGAGATTTTAACTCCTTATTCTACAAATAACAAAAATCTCTGATTTTTCTTCCATTTTGTTCATGGTCACAGGACATATATATTTATATATATATACATTTTTGATGTGAGTGCAGCCTTCTAATCTTTCCATTGAGTTCACCCCAAAGAGTAATAAAACTGTGAGTTTGTCTGTTTCCATTTTTTAATTGACGGCTCGGCAATCACCCAACAGAAAGTACTAGCTAGGACAATTATTGCTGTCTGATCTCCATTATTTCTTCTGTCTGCTCTTAGATTGTTAACTATTTATTATTGAGTTCCCCTTGCTAACATCTCATGTGTGTCTGCTTTAATATCATTGCTATATTTTTACTTATAAGGCACCATAGAAAATGATGATATAAATCAATGGTAATAATAATAATCTACACAAAGAAATGCCTGGGAGCTGGTTAGGGAATAACAAACAACCTCCAGCAGTCAGATATCATGAACAAAGGCCAACCACACTTAGTTCTCCGATACATGGGGAAACGTGAGTGACAGGAGTACAACATACGAACACTGCAAGGAATTCAAAAGGTTGCATATAAGACCGAAGGGAGAAATGCAAAGATAACAAGAATTGCCACTCTGTACGTTGATGATATAACAAGACAGTAACATATATTTTTTTTTTTTGCCAATTTATTTTCAAGATCATCTTCCAACATACACTTTTCATGACTTTGAAAGTCATATATGGAGTCTTTACTATGCGCCATGAATCACAATGTAAAGTTTTATTATAAATACATACCTCTAGAAATATTCAGTGTTGACTTTTTTGATTTTTCTAACAACCAAAGAACAAGGTGGAAATTAAATGCAGAGCAAAAGAAAAGTTTCTTCCAGCTAAACTTTGAATTGTCTGATTTCTACAAAAAAATTTATTAAAATAACTAATTTGTAAAAAAAAAATGAGTGTACTACCAATCGTGGATGTAATGATATGATTTGGCCATCTGTCATCTCCAAAATTTCAATTTCATTGATCAGTTGCATGCAAATTATGATACCATTAATTTACTTTTAAGTGTCTTCTAAATGAGTAAGGATACAAGAAAAGTAAATAATCACAAAATGGAATTAGTGTCCATTGAGACTAATCAGAATTTGTTTATGTGTTCCAGGAAATTGAACATTGAAATTCCAGGAAAAAAGTTCTTTTTTTCTCTAGAAATAGGAAGCTCTAGCTTTTTAGTGATTCTCAGTTGCTTGTATGGAAAGCCAGGAACGTGTTTTAAAACATTTGACAAAACAATGAAAAATTGAAATGAAAAAACATTTGGTCTGACAATTTGTTGGATAATTGGTGGTCCCATGGTAGAGTTGTCTAGCCACACGATCATCCCGCCATTCCCA
>NC_092867.1:14780139-14810992 GCF_032062135.1 Pyxicephalus adspersus | reverse complement strand
CAACCTTAACGTGTTACCTTAAACTTTTTGGCTGGAATGGAGAAGTGTTAGATCTACTGTATGTCCCAATGGGGTCAATATAACTTCACCACCATGGGAACCATTATTAATCGGGAAAGAGTGATGGGAAATCCAAAATGATGTCACCAGAAAAAAATAGGGTAAAGTGAGCTAATAGTTCTCTCATAATTGGGAAATAAATTAAGTGACAATATAGTAAGCGATACAAATCTGGAAGATCTTTTTACTTTCTATTTTTTTTAAAAACTGAAGCAAATATTTGGAACTAAACATATTGCAATCAGGTAATCACAGGTTTGCACACAGTGCCCAATATCTTGGCATACCAGTGGATGCCAAGAATGAATAAACTCCCACAAACATGTGTGAGAATTATGTCATTTCATCCTGCCCAGTCTAGATGAGCGAAGTTCCTGAACCTAGAAGAAGACTGGGTGAAGATGGAGGTGACCACATTGGGTTCAAGACAGGTAAATTTATTTAAAAAATGCATCAATCAGGTACTTTTATTTTATTTTATGTTTTAAGAAGAGAAAACTAGCTGGGATATGATCATCATGTGAAAGAGATAAGAAGTCCAGTTCCCTTTTTTTATATCTACCACTTGTTTATAAACAGACAACTGTTTCCTGTATAGAAAGGTGGTGGCCTTCCTTCTACCAGACCCAGGAGTCCTATACAAAATAATTGTTTTCAGCCCTGATAGTAAAACTTATAAGCCACAGAGGTATACAGGTTTTATGTCATCTTCAAATGTCCTTTTTAACTTTTGCTATTGTTTCTTTGTTTTTTTCATTTTTTATCTGTTCCCAATTTTCCTGAGCGAATTCCTAGCAGTAAGAAAGCTTTCTCTCCTTTCATGACGGTTTATACAATAGAAAAGTACCCATGTGAACACGTATACTAATGATGAGAATAATTAACACATTTCCTTTGAAACATAAATTAGGCTAATGGTTGCAAGTAATGAACCAGTTAATTAATACTGTCAAAGCAGCCATATCCCGTGTTGAAGCATAAATGTCAAAGAATGCAGGCCAGGGAAAGGTGTTTTCTGCAACAGTAGATTTCAATAGAAAATAGTGTGTTTTCACTATATACTTCCATGATAAAAATGTTCCCTAGGATGGACTTTACCAATCTCTCTTCTTCTTAAATGTCTCTTCTGGGTTTTCTAATTTGCATTAATTATAACTATGTGTTTTTTCTCTAGCACCCTTATATTGGTTTTCTACATTCATGAAGTGCAAAGTGCCTGATTTATTAAAGCCCTCCAAGACTGGAGAAGATATACTGTTATGGGAATACCTGGGTGATCCAGGAAACCTGAAATAGATCTGGCCCAGGACTGAAAACATTTGTCATCTAATAGCAAGTCATTTGTAAGAAATTCCACGATTGCTGGGTCGCCCAGGTTTTTCATGATAGTCTATCAGTCTTGGAGAGCTTTCACAAATCAGGTTCAATTAGTGAGCTATTTGCATTTGTAGTTTAACTAGGCCAGGTTCATATCCCTGCCACATAGTCAGGTGATTGATCTCACTGCACAATTTCTATACAATATCTACATATCTTTTCTTATGCTTAGTAATATAAAAAGAATGTGTTCTTCTCTGCAGCCACAGGTACACTATTAGACTTTGTGCACATTTCCCTCTCTTTTCTCTGCCTTTTGCTGCCTTGTTACAAAACTAAATAGCCCCTATTTAATGTACAGCGATGTGTAAAATGTTGGCACCATATAAATTCTGTTTATTATTATTAACAATAATAATACCAAACTAATATTCATATTTATTTGGAAAAGGATTACCTTTTCTGGGAGGTTTCATTTAAAAAGGTAGGTAGGTGACGCTGGATGCACAGACTGGGTCAGGCCCCGCAGGGTAATGTCAATTTTTTAAAACATTCTTTATTTGTAAGGAAAGGGTGTATTGGGGGGGTAGGACAAGTGGATAAGCATATAAAGATACAGAACATGGAGAACAATCAATTACATAAATAAGGGAGGTGAAAGATCAACAGGGTATAACCAGATATACAAATTATATTATTCTATATGTTCAAAGTATACGTAGCATTATACAAAGTAACAAGATCAGATCAATAGGGGTTTGTGACAGTCAATAAACATCTTATCCGACAATGAAACAATATATATTAGTATATATAATATTTTGTGTGTGCTTGGTAAGGAGGATGGTGTCTATGACAAGCTGTGGTAATAGTATGGTTTGTATGGTAGCCATGTGAGTATAGGTAGTGGCTCTGTTGGCGATCACTAGTATCTGCATAGAAGGTGCAGGTACCACAAATCTGTTGGGCAAGGGTAATGTGAATTTAATGGGTAGACATATAATAACACTGGGCAAGCAGCTGGAAATATACAGAAGGGTCTAAAAGAGCAGTTCACATCGAAGTAGGAAGAAGGCTGACCGCAGGTGTACTGTACTGAATGGAGAATCTCCATTGAGAGGTCATATGAGTTGAGTACGCCTGCGGTCACAGTTGATTGGAGGCCCTGTACCCACGTGCCTCCAATCATCTGTGACCTCAATATCCCACAGTCCAGGTTCCCACTGTCCCTGGGCAGTACTTATCATTGATAAGTACAGCCCAGGGACTGTGCAAACCCGAACCGTGGAAACCTGCTCTCACAGCTGATTGGAGGCATGTGGGTAAGGGCACGTGCCTCCAATCAGCTGTGACTTGTACCTGGGCTGTACTTATCATTGATAAGTACAGCCCAGGGACCATGCCAACCTGGACCATGTGAACCTGCGGTCACAGCTGATTGGGGGGGGGGGGGTAAAGAACAAGTGGATAATCATATAAAGATACAGAATATGGAGAACAATCAATTACATAAATAAGGGAGGGGAAAGAAGATCAACAGGGTATAACCAGATATACAAATTATATTATTCATTATGTTCAAAGTATACGTAGCATTATACAAAGTAACAAGATCAGATCAATAGGGGTTTGTGACAGTCAATAAACATCTTATCCGACAATGAAAAAATATATATTAGTATATATAATATTTTGTGTGTGCTTGGTAAGGAGGATGGTGTGTATGACAAGCTGTGGTAATAGTATGGTTTGTATGGTAGCCATGTGAGTATAGGTAGTGGCTCTGTTGGCAATCACTAGTATCTGCATAGAAGGTGCAGGTACCACAAATCTGCTGGGCAAGGGTAAAGTGAATTTAATGGGTAGACATATATTAACACTGGGCAAGCAGCTGGAAATATACAGAAGGGTCTAAAAGAGCAGTTCACATTGAAGTAGGAAGAAGGTTGACCGCAGGTGTACTGAACTCATATGACCTCTCAATGGAGAATCTCCATTGGGAGGTCATATGAGTTGAGTACGCCTGCGGTCACAGTTGATTGGAGGCACGTGCCCTGTACCCAAGTGCCTCCAATCAGCTGTGACCCCAATATCCCACAGTCCAGGTTCCCACTGTCCCTGGGCTGTACTTATCATTGAAAAGTACAGCCCAGGGACTGTGCAAACCCGAACCGTGCAAATCTGCTCTCACAGCTGATTGGAGGCATGTGGGTAAGGGCACGTGCCTCCAATCAGCTTTGACTTGTACCTGGGCTGTACTTATCATTGATAAGTACAGCCCAGGGACCATGCCAACCTGGACCATGTGAACCTGCGGTCACAGCTGATTGGGGGAACGTTGGCGCAGGGAGATTCTTCATTGAGAGGTCATATGAGTTCAGTACACCTTCCTGATTTTTTTCTTGCCTTGTACAGTGCTGTTGGAGTTTTAAATGTATCTGGAGGGTGTAGAAGCTCTACACAGTCTCGAAAAGTAACCCAAATTTTCCCTCCCATTGACATTAATTGTGTTTGAATTCGACGTTTGATAACCCGAAAAAAATCCGCCTATTCGATCGAATAGCTGTCGAATTGAATAGTGAGATATTTGACCAACACTAAAAATGAGTCTTGTGATTTTGCTTTTGAAGTTTTTGCTGTATTGGACCATTGTACACATCCGATAAGGAAGTGTTCTTACCCCTTCCTGACATTTTTAGCCTCAAAAATACTCCCACCTTGTTATACCTTCAGTACATTTTATTTTGTAAAGATGAATTGCTCACCTGTGCTTGCACCTACAGAGGTTAGAGATTGCGTGTTTTAAAGCTCATTTACGGCTTGTTAAAATATGTCAGTATGTCAATTACTTTGACTTCATAGCCTAGCCATTTTTTTTGTAATTTTAGAGTAAGATTGAACATTAGAATAGTAGAAAGAAAAAAAGTGATCTACCTATCCTCTAATATTGTAACATGTCATAATTAGCCAACCCAACAGGCAGGAATACATGAAAATAATAAAGGAAAGATTAGTTTTTTTTTTGTCAAACAAAATTGTATTAAGGTAAATTGTATTCAACATCATATAAAAGACATTAGTTTGTTTATAATACATGTGAACAACGTAAGTAGGTTAAACCCGAGTCATTGTCACTGGGATGAAAAAACTGATTTACTAGACACAGATATCCCTGATTACAAGAGTATTGTTGTCATTATTAATGTTTTATATTCTGACACGTTTCACCAATCTGCTTCTTCAGGGGATCTTGTGATGAGCGTTATGAACTGAGCATAGAGGTAACATGGTTGTGTCATGAATTGGTATCACATTTACATTGGAATATTTATCAAACATATCAAACGCCCATAATTGAGTTTTCTCTAGCAGGGGACCAAGCGCCCACCTATGGTTTGGCCAGCATAGCAGGAAAGGAGGAAATGGAGTTCTCCCTCCCGCCTGCTGTTTAGGCATTCTTCACTACTTCTTCTTCATCCATTTCAAAAGGGTTTTTCCTAAAAGAGATAGGTATGGCACTGTACAGTTTCCCTTCCTGCATACTGCTAACACGCAATAGTCTTCACCACCTTTTCCTCAAATATTCCTCCATAACCTTATACTGTTGAATATTGGATTGGTTAACTTGAACATATGTCCGACCTTCAGCTTTATAGCTCTTATTTATGTCCGTGTGCCATTTTCTATCAATGCAATAATAATAACTTTATCAGTATCAGAAAAGTAGCTGAGCGTGAGCAATCATTCCCTCTATCAGCATCTATGTCCCATCAATATCATTGCAAGTCACAAAAAATAAATTTGCCAAGATGTAGTGCAAAATCAATACCTAATTTCATCCTTAGTATAACTTTTTAAATTATTTCTCTGGAACAAATGGAGCCAAAGACAAATTGGCTTATAGGTGCCCTATAAAGGATTCCCCTTTGTTAGGAGAAAAATAGTTCTAATTAGGTGAGAGAAGTTGGTGCTAAACAGTTGTTCTATATATCACTTGTGATGCAATGAGCTATGTCTTCATTATCCCTGACAAGTACTCTCACTGCATAGTTATAGTCTGTGCACCAGCTATAAACTTGTCTGACTTCAGCTCCTTGTTAATGTGTACTTTTTATTAATATTTGGAAAAAAGAAAGCAAAATAACCCAAAATCTTACATCATTTGTGTGATTGCCCTGAGAAGAAAAAAAGAAAGTGCATTGCATTTTTAATTAATACATATTTAGGGTTCTATTTATAGAACAGGGAATCAGACATTCCCTCAAACATTCCCTCATGGGAATCTTCTAGGTCCATGTGTTTCAAGAGCAGTAATTGATTCCCATTTGGGAATGTCATATTCCCTGTTTTACTGGTTACTAAAAGAGTTTAGACTGTTTACTTAAGAAAATCTTTTGAAATATCACCCTGCAAGGAATAATTCACTTAGCCAAATGAATGAAATGAAGATCCACCAACTTCAGCCTTGCCAATCTAGTGGACGGATAATTTTATTTAAGAAAAGAGGGAAAAACATTGCAGTAACCATATTTTGGGCTTTTGGGTTGCAATATGTTATGGTTTCCCTGGTTTAGATATACTTTAAAGGGTAACTTGAAGGTCACTTTTGGTTTTCTTAAAATTTCCAATTTCCAATATATTTCCAATATTAAACACTTTAAAACTAAAGGAAGTTATATTAGCCAACCTTAATTTAAAAAAAAATATTTCTCTGTTTTTAAAGATAAATTTTCCCAATATAGAGTACTTTCACATAGAGCATTTTCATATATTACTAGTGACGTAAAGCTATTTGGGTGTATATTAACTCAATAAAACTGAAACATACAGGGATTTCCATGAGCACATTAAAAGTACTTACCAAATTATATGTTAAATCCTATCATATCCTTCAGTTTGCTCTGTTCCCCTTATAGGTAACATACACTTTTTATTCTATTTTATTCTATTTGTTTTATTGCTATGTACTAGGTATCTGAATTCCTAATGCATTGACCAATGCTAGGTTGTGTGTACTCGCAGTTTTAATATAGAGCAGCAGCCTTATTTTAACACTGCTGGTTACAAATCAGCTTCAAGTATACAATCTTTATGTGATGGGCGTTGTTCATTATTGTATGGAATTAAATTCTATTATAATTTTTGAGACATTTGATCCCTGCTGCAGGCCCCAACATTGTGTAACCTTATTTGTTTTTATTATTTTTTTTTTTGCTTTCAAATGATGATTTCAGAGGCAAGAAGCAGACACTGTTACTTAGAATTTCTCATTGTATTGTTACATAGTTACATTGTAGTTTAAAAAAAACATAAGTCTATTGGGTTCAACCACTAGGAAAATAAACATATCCCAGTTATAAAACATGAGTGATCAGAAGGGGAATGCCGGTATGAATGGCACATGAGTGATCAGAAGGGGAATAATCTTTCAGAATCTTTTTTTTCTAGATTTTTCTCCTTTAAAATTGGGGTGCGTCTTATATTCCGGAGCGTCTTATAGGGCGAAAAATACGGTAACTCCCATGCACCTGTTATGCCATCAAAGCCCGGTCAATCAAGATGGCCCAAAATCATCAGCAGAAAGAGAAGAAGAAGAAGAAAGGAGACGATGGCACTGCCCAGCAGGGGAACAGGGACTCCTCAAAGGCTGCTGATTCTGTAATGTGCTTTTACTGATGATGTCAGAGAGAAACTTAGGGGGACTGGTCATCACAAACAGTAAAAACAAAGGGGTAAGACTATGGGACCTTGGATTTAGGCAAGTAAAACTTTTTTTTTTTTTATTATTCCTTACAAATAGCCATAAATGTAAAGCTTATCCTGCTAATATTTTGCCTCCTCTGGTTCTCCATTTTCTCTCCCAACAACATTCTAATAAAATGATGAAGGAAAACCTTTCCTGATTTTATTACATATTTTATTTTTATTATTATTGCCACAAGGTCTTTGTTTTTTATGTCTGGTGGGAGGGTCAGTGGGGCAGTATACATAGTTCCTTCAAACTTTTGGTTTTGTTATAGGTGGAAGCTTGTTCTGTAATTCACAGTTGGGAACCAGGCAGATCTGAAAATAATGCTTGAAAATGTTAATGCAACACAGGAAGTTTTTAGCTCAAGGGATCAACACATATGTTTTGCACAAATCAAGCAGATATAAAAAATACTAATATAAGTATGTTCAACAGACCAAAGGGAGACAATACAAAAAGTTCCATATTCTATAAGGGTGCCCCCAATAATGCACATTTATGCAGTACTAGAGACAGAATGATATGCTTTTTATGCAAAGCAACTCGTCAACTGTACAGAGCACCAAATAAAAGAAATGGGTAATTATCCTAAATCCTACAGTGTGTCTTCAGACTTCTCTCACAATCTCCTTCATCCCTTTTCTCTTGTAATTTGCTGTAACCATTGATATACAAAGAGAACTAGAATATATAAAAAAAGAAAACACTAATTACAATTTTTTAATGATAGAAGTGGTTGCTAGTGTTGGTGAATATCTCACTATTCGATTTGATGGCTATTCAATCGAATAGGCCAATACTGATCAGGCGATCGAATGTCGAATTCGAACACTAATAAAGTCAATAGGGGGGAAAATTTGGGGTTTTTTTTCGGGACTGTGTAGAGCTTCTACAGCCTCCAAATACATTTAAAAAGACATGTCAAGACTCTTACAGCTCTGCACAACACTGTACAAGGCAAGAAGAAAATCAGAAAGGCATACTGAACTCATATGACCTCTCAATGGAGAATCTCCATTGAGAGGTCATATGAGTTCAGTACGTCTGTGGTCACAGCTGATTGCAGGCATATTCCCTGCACCCACGTGCCTCCAATCAGCTGTGACCACAGGTTCTCACGGTTCTGGGCTGTACTTATCAATGATAAGTACAGCCCAGGTACAAGTCACAGCTGATTGGGGGCACATGACCTGCACCCACGTGCCTCCAATCAGCGGTGACCGCAGGTTCCCATGGTCCCTGGGCTGTACTTATCAATAAATACAGGCCAGGGACCGTGG
This sequence comes from Pyxicephalus adspersus, assembly GCF_032062135.1. Lineage (NCBI taxonomy): Eukaryota > Metazoa > Chordata > Amphibia > Anura > Pyxicephalidae > Pyxicephalus > Pyxicephalus adspersus. The sequence continues at coordinate 14,802,586 of NC_092867.1, read as the reverse complement.
GAACCTCATTTCAGGTGAGTTACTTTGAAAAAAGGTAATTAATAAGTAAGAACACACAAATCACATTCATTTAATAAAGAATAAATTTCACAATAAAGTTTGAACTCATTATTTACACTTATATTTTAACCTTTCAGGGAACCAGTAAGGGGGGACCAGGGGTCAGTGACTTATTTGGGATCTGGAAGCCCCTTTTAACAAGGTGACTCCCAGATGTCCAACCATGGGGAATAAGTACAGGTGTACATAATACTATTATGTACCCCTGTACTTATTCCCCATGGTTGGACATCTAGGAGTCACCTTATTAAAGAGGGCTTCTGGAATTCGGAGCGCCCATTTTGCACCGTCGAATCCCGTGTTTTTTGGGTCGGGTCTTTCCGAATTCGAACAGCCATATTCGGATCAAATATAAGGACAACCTGAATTCGAACACCAACACTACTTGTTGCCAAGGGTGTGTTACGTATTTGACTTACATGGCAATATGTAAGTGGATACACATAGAAGTGCAGCATTTGGACTTTAGTGTGAACAGGTCCTACCAAAACCCTGGTATTGTCTTCAATCCATGCCTCTTGCTGCAATACAAAATGTAAAAAAAAAATACCCTCATTGTTAACAAATCACACCTAATCATCACAGGTCCCAATCTGGAGCAAATATTTATCTAACACTTGTTGCTGTTAAGGAATTTATTTTTAACCCTGAATGATGTGTATAAGAAGCCTATCCTGTTTTCTGCGCTCCCATTTTCATGCCCGCAGAGCATGTTGGGTTCTTTGGGATGCTTTTGTTATTCTTTATAATGGGATCTGCATACTGCACAGACATTTAGACTCCTAATGAGTTTTGCATGAGTGACAAGTTTATTTCACCAAGCTGCATCTGGGAGCACTGATAACCACGCCGGCACGGCACTCATCACTTTCCTAAACTGGGACCAGGCATCTCCCATTCAAATCCTGCTGCGCCATTAATATTGATTATCTGGAGTCAAAGTAAACAGCTGGTTAATTTCATTTGACTTCAGCTATCTGTCATACTAATTAGGTGGACATTCTAGGAAGTCATAATAAGTCCTCAGACAATTTCAGGCAGAAGGAATGAGTTATATAAGCAGATTTCTGAGCCTTAATTTGTTCATTAATACTCTTCGGTTAGCGGCTTCTGAGCGGAGTAGTCATGCAATCGTTGCCATAAGATTTATTCTGTTCCTAAAGGTGTATGCAGGTTGATGTAAAAGTTACATTAGTGTTGGCTGAATTGGTCTCTTTTTGTTCACCGACAGATTGCCCAAATGGATCCCAATATTCAGGTTTGATTCAGTAACCAAACTGAAGTCAATGTTCCTGATTAATTAAAGTTCTCCATGGCTGTAAGGGATAAACTTGGAAAGGATTTATTAAAAGTTGCATTCCAGGTTTTCTGGATCACTCAGGTTTACTGCTAAAGGGGATCCTCTTCAGCCTTGGTGTACCTTAAAAAATCAGACCAAATGATGGAAGCATATTTAACCAACACTACATAGTGTATGGCTCAGCCAATCCAGACTATGGTACATGAAAGCTATCATTGTGCTTCAGCCGGGTTGTCTAATGATGTGAAGGTGTTATAATGTTGATTGTGGGAGCCTGTCTGAGTTTCAGATTGATTTTTGGATATTTCAAATAACATGTACAGCATATTTACATTATGTGTGGTATATAACATCATGTATATGAGATATATACCAAAACATAAACTAATATATTTTGAGTTCAATAAGCCTGGATTGCACAAAAGTAGACTACAATAGACCATATTGGTAAGATCCCAGCCCCCCTATATATCACAGAGATCCAAGATCAGAATATTCATTTCAGGGGTAGTTCCTTTCCAGCATGGTAGTGTAATGCGCCTGGGCACACAAACCACAGCATAGAGCAGCTAATCACAGGGGCTCCAGGGGTGATTTATTTCACCCAAACAAGACAATTTTTCGAACCATGGTGAAAGCATTCACCATGAACCCACGAAAACATCACAAATACTTTTTCAAACAGAATATGTCATTGTCCAAATTTTCTGTAGCTGTTGTTGAAAAACAAATGTTTGTAATCCTTTAACCTTGCTCACCCTTTTGGATTGCAAAGAAAATGGGTTTGCAGCATTGGGGTTTGTGGAGTTTAAAAATGACTGCTCAAAATTTGTTTTACTGCCAATTGTTCTATATTGAAATCAAGAAAAGAATAATATGATTGTGTTATTTGATGAACTAACAACAAGGGCCGTTCAATTACTTTTGTACTAAATTAAAAAAAAACTCTTACAAACTTAACCTGCTTCCAAAGGGCCTTTGCACGCTGCCTATTTCTCCCTGTGGGGATTGCTTGCTTTCATAAATAAGCCTCCTTCAGATTTCATGGTCTCTGATAGTTTTCTGAAAGGCTCAGTATCATGGCTTATTACAGAGGATGCTGGAATGGAGGTCTCACAAAGCAATAATTGTACAACAACCTTGTCTCTTTCAAGCCTTCCGCAGTAAATATTTCCACAGCCGGCACTCAGATATTTGCAGTTAATACATAATGTCAGTCCTTGAAATGAGCACTTTAAGCTGAATGGATGCTTCTGGTTGTGATGATGAAATATCGGTATTTCTCTATGACAATATAATTGTTTACAGCTCTTGGTTTTTTGCCTCTGTCTGGATCCCACAGATGTTATTCTGTTCAGTAAAGCAAAGACAGAAGTATTGTGCCAATGCCGCTGCCATTCCAGGAGGTAGATCGTTTGTATTCATCTAGGAAAGCAGAGGCGGAGAGATTGCATCTAAACAGTTCTATGAGCCGAGAGGAAATTCATACCGCTGCTAAACCTCTGTGATTTTTGTTCATTAAAGGAAAATGTCAATTACGATAAAAATGATCAGTTGTTTTACCTAGTATCATGTGTATGTGAACTTTTCTAGAGTTTATTATTGAGGACAGCTATCTGAAAATGGCAGATTCAGGCCTCAAGGTTTATTCCAACACTGCTAGAGCCCATCTGCAGGCCAAAATTAACTTATGCCTTCCTTAACTCTTGCACATTCTTCTTGTGATGAAAGATATACTCACCATCCATATCCCTTGCCAACACCATTTTCATGTGCCGGGGATCCTTATTCCAGTGCTAAAAATATGACCATGATGGCTGATCCCCAATGGTGTTCTGGAATTGTTCTCTGTTACTGTGTCCTCTTCTAGATCCTGAAAGGTCCTAATTGATGGAAAACTAATAGGACGTGTCCATATCATGTGGGCGTTTTGTAGACTTGTGAATTGGGACCTCACCACTTGTACACAGTAACGAATGAATATTAAGTGTATGAGTGTAGTATGAGTAGTTCGCATGACCAAGGGTTATGGTAAAACTAAATGGTCTGCATGCAGTTAGAGGTGTATTGGGAAGGATTAGTGTAATCCCAGAAATCAGCTTTAAAATGTATTATCGTTTTTACTAGTTCAGGTTGATTCAGTGGGAGAAATATTCTGCAGTGCGTTCAGATGATTAAACCTCAGCCAATGACAGGTATAGCATATGGCCCAGCCAGTGCAGCAACAACAACATACTGGTCATTGCCCTGGGCACTGAATCCATTTTATTCTCTTCAGGCTGAATGACTGATCTATGGGTAGTATTTTAACACAGACCTAAAATAAAACACAAAGTCTAGTTATTACCAGAGGTCGCTGATTGATTTTTAGCATCTACCTGGTAGGTACAATTACAGTCTAATATGAAATTTGGATGCTTGCCTTCCTTCTTTTCATGAAACCCTAACAAAATCTGGAGGAATTCTGGTTGGGAAACATTGTTCTAAAGGTTACTTAGTATGAAATATATATGAAATATATATATCATACATATATATGTTTGAAATAAATCTTCAGTTCAAAAACATATCTTTTCAAAAGTACTTGCACAGACTTCTAAAACATAGGTCTGCCGTATGTCTGAATGCTTCAGACTAGAATTCAATAATAAAATGTTTGTAGAGAGAAAAATTGGTGATGTAGCCCACAGGAATATACCTCTTCAAATGTACTAGAATGCATGATAACATTTTTGATATTGTGATATATGTAATAGTTTTCAGGTTTGAATGATAACAATGGCAAGCAATTCTCAAAACACAAACAGTACATTGCAGTACCATTATATGTTTGTTTCTGGTTAATAAAAAACAATATTATCATTGGTACAGGCAGGAACAAGTTGGGAGATGTATAATGTATGCCCAAATTATACAACATACTTTGCAAAGTAGAAACCTCATCCTGCTGCTTTGGTTTAGAATTATGCAATCCCAGCTAAATGCCTTTTCTTCCTTTACAACCCAGAACATTCACTACACCAGTATAAAATATGGCAACCATTTAAGACAAGTTAAAATACGCTCAAAACATAGTAAAAAGGCCTCTTATACCAATATCATTTTATGCCATTTTAGAACATTCTCAGTGATAATGCAATTAAAGCATTATAAAAACAGGCACTTGTAGTCTTCATTGGAGGCCAATGTTACAAGGTGACAACTGAGAGTCCATATTTATATTAATGGGACTCTGAAGCATTTAAATCACTATCATATTCTATTTTATTAGGAAAAAATTCTGTTTGAGTTTCTTAAAAATGAGAGGCAAGTTATTTCTTCAGCAAATGAACCTTGGGTAATGCTGTCACCCTATTGTCTCAAACAATACATTCATGTAATAAATTCTTTATTTATTACATTGTTAAACACCCTTTATAGCAGTAAACTGAGGCTGGGACTTTGTTCCAACACGTTTCAAAGATCTTTGCCTGTGTCTTCAAGGAAAAATATATCTGGGTGCATCACATCTCTTTCCATTTTCAAAAAACATACTGAGTAGCCTATATTCAGGGGTGTAGTGGGGCGAGCATGGGTGGCAACGCCATGCACTCATTTTTTACAAGAATAGGCACACGTGCCCACTCTTATTTTGCAAAGAATTCTTTAGTGGTTTGCGGCCCTGGCCAGTCTACCCCCCTGAGGGGTCAGGAGAAGGACGCAGGGGGGCACACTGGCTAGAGACTCAGACCAGGTCTCCCGTATGGAATTGCAGGCTTGGGGCGTCGGGAAGGTTGTCTCTCTGAACACAACCCACCCACTCTCCCACCGCAGGTCTGAGTGGCGAGTTCTGGTATCATGATGTCACTCTGGGGGAAGTTTCTTCCCCTTTGAGTGACACATAGGCAGGGGTGTAGTGGGGTGGGCATGTTTACAAAACAATGTTGCTCATGTGTGCTCACCATGGATAGTACCGTGCCCCCTCATTTTTTCTTACGACTACACCCCTGCCTATATCTCAGTCTGCTGCTATTCTTACAAGTCCAAGAGAGCAAAAACCTGGCTAAAGGAGGGTTGTGGAACCACATGATGATCACGTCATTTAAAGACTAGATCAGTGATTCTCAACCAGGGTTCCTCCAGTTGTTGGGGGTTCCTTGAGAAATGAGTAATTTGAGTCAGTTACCACTGATACCAATGATCTTTTCAGCTGTATGTAAGGGTGACATTCTTCCCAATGGCCAGCAATGTAAGACACATTCTTCACAATGACCACCACACGGTGATATAGTATTTAAAGCAGGGGTTTCCCTGAAGACTTCAAAGTCATATAAAGATTTTGCAATGCTAAAAAGTTTGAGAAAGGCTGGCCTAGACCTTCTGAGCTGTTACTGGCTTGGTGATAAAGTCGGGGTCATGTTGTGTCATTGGAACTGTACCTTTATGCAGCCTGCTTTCTGATGACATTATTTACAAGACATCCATGCTATGTTATCGCAATGCCTTATGCACATTTATCTGACATGTTTCCATGCTCATCAATCATGTTTAGTTATTTTTATTTCCTCATATATTAAACAAGTTTACATTCCAAATCACTCCATTGCTAGTATCTTTTCTGCACTATTGCCATCTTCCAGGTGCCTTTTGTTTGTTTTCTTACCGTCTGAAAAATTCAAGAGAGCAATGGCCCATGATTTCCGCAACTCTAATCCTCTTGTATAGCTTTTTAATTAGGAAAATGCATAATTTGCCTGTAAGCTCCTGCCAGTTTAATTCATATTTCTGTAACGATGGCAGGTCCTCCTCCAATTTAATCATTTCTCAGTTTCTCAGTTTAAATGTCAGAGCAACCAACTTGTAAACATCCGCATGATCTAAACGGGTTTATTCAAAAAGGCAAACAGCAAAAAGTAATGTGTGAAGAAGACTTAGGCTTGGCAGCCAATCATGATTCACCCTTCACTGATCCTTCTACAATAAATGGGTTACTGCAAGGTAAAGCACATCACACATCGTTGTATGTTGTACCGGATATTTGTTGGCATACTCCATATTCCACAGACTGATTTTAATACTTGTTCCCAACCAATAGTTTTACAAGTATCATGTTTTTTTACATATTTTAGTGGTTTTTTTCATGAAATTCTGTAGGTCCTGTGCTCATATCTGGTAGTAGTAATTCACAAGTGGACTTGATCTTGTAATTTTCAAGACGTTTCGCAGCTCTCTAAATGGATTCATCAGTTCTGCTGCAAAATATCTTCAAGAACAAGTCTAGCTGAATATGACTATCTATTACTAGATATGTAATGATCTGGATAAATGGGAATCTTCATGCCCAAGAGATAAAAGCTGTACCTCTAAGGATATGGGTATTTCCAATTTTTACTTGTTTTATGATGTTCTGACTCCATATTCATATTATTCCTTTGGTACTTGCTAAATACCTAAGCTTGAACAAGTTTTTAAATCAAACTTTGAGATGATTCACCACCTACATGGTAGTTCCAGATTACTTACTTATTAAGTAATGAGATAAGGAAAGGATGGTACCAATGGCACCACTCCACATGGCCCACCACATTAGGCCTGATTTAATAAAGCTTTCCAAGACTGGAGAAAATTGACTTTAATTGTAGATCATGGGTGACCCAGACCTGGAAAGGATTTGTTCTATTATTGAAATCAGACCCATTTCTTTTAAATCTAGTCATGCTGAACACACTCCCTGTTTGGGCTGTATCCCTTTGTTTTAATATAAACAAGATATGCATTAATAAAGTCCCTGTACTACCCCGCCCCAAACAAAAATTCATCCTTGGTTTGTAATGATATTCATTACATCATTTATAAATCATGTTTTTGTAATTTTTTTATTTCAAGTCTAAAATACCTGTTGATCCTACCAGTGTTCCTATTTTCCTCAATGTACGTGACTATACAACATACAGGCTCTGTTCTGACTAAATATAGTCACATGCTCCTGCTATGTATTCTTTCAAAGTGCTTTCCTTCTCAGTGTGTGGTAGGTTGCTGAGAGTTTTCTAATGATTGCCAGTGGTTTCTGCATGAAGCCCCACTGTCGTGCAATAGAATAACATTACAACAGCACGCTGCCGATTATTAGGTTGGCCCATAGCAACGTCACAAACATACGTCATGCTGGGCTTTCATTGCAGACTGTGCTTGTAGCCATTTGACTTTAGTATATAATATATATTATAAAATATATTTCAGAGCCAGTATTCAATGCATTTGTGCATTGATGGTATATTGGAGCATATTAGTTTAAACCTGAAAGCAAAGTGGAGAAATCAACTTAGCAGCGTTTAGATTTGCTTCAAATCCAAACTTATATTACAAAAACTGCAAATATTGTACTTAGTGGTAGAGAGTGTGAGCATTTGTGATGTTCTATTTTCATATAAACAGATATGATAAAAAATCTTTTTCAGCTCCTATATTTTTAGCTAACCACATGTAAAGAAAAACTAAGTGTTTGTCTTCTCCAGCTACTGGTCCTTTTGGTGACTGGTGATGATGATAGACAATCTGGAAAAGGGGGTCTGGGATCATAATGTGCAACTCGTTGGGGGTTTGTAAAATAGTTAAAGTGGAACTATCAGTACCCATGGACCCAAGGGCGTCCAGTCTTCCCTCTTCGTTATGGCAGGGACACTAGGTGCCGCCATCTTCTTTCACTTTCATTCTTCCCATATCAATTGATCTCGCACTGAGCAGGCTCGAGATCGAGTGGCATAACTTCTAGAAAATGTAAAAAAAAAAAGTGCCAATCTCACTCTGCATGTAAGGAAAACTCAACATCTCGGACATACACAAAAGGAGCAGCGTGCAAACCCCCTGGGTTACATGGTGTATGTATCCCAGAAGGCTTTGGGTTTCCCATTCAGTCTTTACTGCACTGCAGTAAATACAGAAGGAGAGGGGTCTCCCCAGGTACAAAAAAAAGTATTAAAAAACCACATCCATCCTTTTATGTAAAGTAAAAATGTAGTGATAGAACACATTTGGGAAACCCCTTCTCGTCCTACAACGTGCTCACCAAGGAGTCAGATCTGAGCTAATGTAAACTCAAAAATAGTTTCAATGAAATGCTTATCTAGGCTTGGCCTAAACTAGAGTTTTTAGCAACTTAGTCAGTTAACCCTGTAGCACCCATATAAATTCACAAATGGCCGGTGACATTCATAGCCCCGTATGAGTGATGTTTTCTGCAGGCGATGAGCAATTCAGAGATTCTTTCAAATTAATGTTGAACTTGTCATGTCTGCAATTACACTCATAATTAGCTTTCTATAAAATGCATGGCTTTCCTGTAGGGCATTGACAGTCTAACATAGTTATCAAGCTTTTTTGCAGTCTCCTGAAGCTTCTCTTTCTCGCCAGCCTGCCTGTATGGCCATGAATTCCAAATCATTTTTGAAAACAATTGCTATCCCAGTGCACCCGTTTCTTCAAAATGAGACTTAAGTAACCTGAATAGAATAATTTAGCTATGGAGTCCTCTGCGCTCTTGCATAGCACCATTATCATTTTAATGTTTTACAAGGTTTCATCTTCTAATTAGCACGGAGACGGCGAGCTTTTCCCTGCCATCGTGTTATTTTGTAGCCTTGTTTGTTGTGACTTCAGCGCAGAGACTGCTGTTGATGGGGACATAAGGGAGAAAGCATTCATTTGTGGGAATGTAGACAATTATTGTTAATGGGACTTGCAATGCATTGAAGATGTACCTTTTAACATTCTCATTTAAATTCACAGCTAAAGTGCCTTGTGGCGGTATGGATTAATCCGCCATTTGGCTTCTTTGTAAAATGTGGCTGACTGCAGCGGAATTATGTATGGACGCTATAGCCAGCTGTAACAAGGGTGGCAAGTAGCGGTTATTCTCATGTAAGTGTTATAATAAGAACGTGAAAAAGTGTATTGGTTTTTTTTTATCACATAAAAATACAACTTCATTGGAAGCTAAATCTTTATTCTTGAATAAAAAAATTCCAAAATAATCACTAGGGAATGACAAATAAATTATAGATAGACCGATTGTTTGAATAAGGTTGATAGATAGACAGATAGATAGATAATTCAATATTATAGCAAGAATTATACATACCCTTTAGAGAAACCTTTGTCAGTCAGGGTTACTCCGGGGGTTTGAAGAGTTTGTTGAGCTCTGACAGAATAATCACCCACTAAATGTCACAGGGCGGAGCCTTTAGTCCCTTCTCTCAAATAAGTAACCACTGACACTAATAATATTTTACTAATGTCAGCATTCTTCTTAATGACCCTCAATGTAAGAGGCATTCTTCCCAGTGACAATAAATTAAGTAGCATTCTTCCCAATGACCATTAAGTAAGGGGCGATATTCTCAATGAACAATGTAAGGGACATTTTTTCCAATAACTTCTATTGTATGAGGGCCCCTTTTCCATAGGCCATGAAAGTAATGGGTTCTTCACCTGCCAATGTAATGGTGCCTTTCTTCTATTGATCATCAGTGTAGGTTGGCCATTCCCACTCTGCCCTACAAAATAAGAGCATACTTATCCACCAACCAATAATGTAAAAATAACTTTCTCCCACTGATTACCAATGCAAGGGGGCACTACGTTGATCATCAATATAAAAGCAGGCCTTTCTCTACTACCACCAACGTAAGAGGGCATTTCTTCCACTTGCTACCATGTAAATAGATCTACTAACCACTAACGTAACGGGGTCCAATTCTACTGACCATGGATTAAAGGTAATACTTCTCTACTTATCACCTACGGTATGTAAGAAACCATTTCATCACTGAGCACCATCATAAGTGGGCACTTCACCTCTGAGAACCAATGTAGGGGGGAGTTACACCATTGAGCACCAACTTAAGGGGGCACTTCATCACTGAGCACCACCTAAGGGGGCACTTCATCACTGAGCACCACTTAAGGGGATACTTCATATCTGAGCACGAATGTAAGGGGATACTTCATATCTAATCACCAATGTAAGGGGCACTTCAACACTGAATACCTACATAAGGGGGCACATCACTATTGAGCACTGACCTAATGGGACACTTTACCACTATACACCAGTGTAAAGGGGCATTTTACCACTGATCACCAATGTAAGGGACACTTCATTTCTGAGCACCAATAAAAGGGGCACTTCAGCACTTGACCACTTCAAAGACACAACTAGACTCAAAAGTCAGCATTTCAAAGTCTGCAAATCTTTTTTGGACACTATATTGTGTATTTTTAGTGTTGAAACATTTTATCATAGCTGTGAGGTGTGGAAAATAATCTACTCTTGGTAAAATAAGCCATGTACACCACATTTTTTCAGTTTTCAACTATCAGTTTGTATTTAAACTGAGCCTGTAATTTGCACCAAACAAGAATCTTTGAAAGGTGCTGTCAAACTTTTTTAAAGAACCTGGAGGAAAGGTTGTGGTACCACACAAAAGAATAAGAGTTGAAAGATATTCAAAGAGATATATTGAAAGATACTAAAAGTAGCTATCATGGGGGTGTTGGGGGTAACTCTTTTCAGGCTTTATACTGAATACATGTTTGTTCTTGATTATGATTCTCACTTGGTAACAAAGGCAACAACCCTGCAACCTGTACAAGTCATTCAATGTCACAGATTGACATTAACACTAATCTCCAGCTAGTGGTAGCTAATAGTGGGCCCCTGTGCAGAACTGACCTGAACTCCTCTCAAGCACATAACAGGGCTGCTGAAGGGGCCCCTATTGGTTGAGAAGGGTCTGGGGCCACCGTGCAGTGGAACACTATGCATCTCCTATGTCCGCCCCTGTCTCCTATTATTCTCATATCATACACCTCCTTTTCCCTAATGACTGCCAGGGCACCATAATGGAGTGGACCTTTTGCAATTGCTGGAACCTGGTTACAGGTAGGCATTATAAGCCGTTTCAGTTTTTTAACTTGGGTATAGGTATTGTATTGACTTATTTTAAAAACAGAGTTCCACTTTGTGTACCCTCACACTGTGCTTATTATTATAGCAGATAGGTGTACAGGAATTTAGCAAGGCTAAACATACACAGTTGTTGCCAACAACATTCAACCAGCTTTCATTATCCAGGCATGTGAAACACGCAATATGATTAGCCATTTTGGGCAACATTCCATATTGTTCCTGTTCACCCCTGTGTGTTATCATTGGACTTGGCCACCCGCTTGGCCTTTCCCGTGTCCTTAGCAGTGATGTCTGCAAACAAGAAGAGCTGATTAGGTGTTCCAAACATAATATACAACAATATAAATCCAAATGAAAATATTTGCCCATGATAAGAGCAGAATCATCTGCACAGAGAAATCTGGGTTACGGGGTTCATTGGTTAAGAGTTTCATTCTGTTCATCACAGATAATGAACTTATCCCTTCATTTAAATGGTCACAGTAAATTAAGTCAGAAAGGATTTGGCATTTTATATGCAAATTGCTAAACAGCAGCACAGTGTGCGCACCTCTGAAGTCCTATATTTATAACACACATTTTAATGCTGAGCTGAGTAAGGATGCTACATTACCTCCCTGCACATTATTACCAAGCAAATAAATGCTGCAGGCCAGGAAAGTTTGGCAATCTAGTATTCTCTGTGACCTTATGTGCTAGGAATTTGTTTAAAGGGCAACTCCAATTTACCACTGAAATGTCAGTGACCTGCTCAAGGTATTCTGCAAATGTTGAAGATGTGCAAAGCATTACCTTTATTATTACACAGTATTTATATAGCTTCATCATATTTCACAGCACTGTACAAAGTCCATAGTCGTGACACTAACTGTCCCTCAAGGGGGCTCACAATCTAACCTCTTCATATGTCTTTATTACAGTCAATATTTTTGTGGGAAGCCAATTAACTTAACTGCATGTTTTTGGAATGTGGGAAGAAACCGGAGTACCCGGAGGAAACCCACGCAGACACGGGAAGAACCTGCAAACTCCATGCAGATAGTGCCCTGGCTGGAATACGAACTTGGGGCCTAGCGCTGCAAAGGCCAGAGTGCTAACCTCTGAGCCATCATGCTGCCCACATTAACCAATTGTATCGTCATTCTGTAATCTATTGATTTTTTGATCTTCCAAGATCTTTAAACAGATGTTTTGTCCATACAGGAAAAAGATTTAATGACTCCGTCTAGAGTATCCCCTGAGTCTGGGACATTACCTGGCACTTCCAGGTATAAGAGAGCATTAAATCTTTTTCCCTGTTGTAGTCCCCAGCCCTAGCAGCCAATTACAGAATTAGGGAGCTGATGTAATGGTTGGCCCAGGTTGCAGACAAACATAACTTATCTCAGGCTGCAATGGATAAGGAACTGCCAGGGAACAAAGGTAAGGTAAGTATATGAGGGTTAGGGCATACGCTTTCTGAAGACATTGTCACCTTGGAAAAAAGTCTCTTAAAACATATTGGGAGGCTGCAGTTTCTGGACATATAACTTAGGGAATTGTATCCTTATTTTTTTTATACTTTATTTATTTTATAATATTGGTACTGAGCTTACAATGGGTGATAATAAAAGCCAATGACCTGGATATTCACTTGATTCGGCTAGAGAGTAATACTTCACTATGCCCTAAGGCAAGGCTTCTTCCCTCCTGCCCAAGGAATGGCTGGAACATTTCGGTTATCCTATGTAAACACATCTAGAGCCAATTATTAGAGCAGGGTAAATTCTATTTCCAGTTCATTCTGAGGTATACAGACCCAGAGTGGATAAAATACACAATACAACAACAAAAATATAGAACATCCACAGACAGCAGGAAGAAGTAGACAGTACAGTAGCTTGGAAACCTTTAAAACACATGGCGATGTAGACGGAGGGCTCCATGCTGTCCTCTGCCAGTCATGCCACCCTAGGTCTTTGCTTACATTAGCTATGCTAAAAGCCATCACTGCCTAGATAATCATTTCTTACAGCAAGGTAATGAATAATCAGTGGGGTAGCCAGGTACAACCATACCTGAGTGTATTTACCAAACCAAAAGTTAGCAAAAGAGAGCAGTTTATCCATAGTCATTGCATATAAATCAAACAAGATCTAAACCAATAATCCAGAATTTATTATATTGCATTTTACTAGTTCTAAGCTTTGGTGCTGCTTGTTTTTTTTTTTTTCTGATTCATGTTTATTTTTACCTAGTAATCCCATAGGTAACACACTTCTTGTCTCCAGGTGGCCAAGCTTTGACTTGGCTGAATCCATGAAGTGAGCCATGATCCCCACCCAGGCTGGACTTGCTGCTTGTTTGCTGTCTTGTTAAAGGGGCCCATTGTCTTTCCAGTGTTGCTATGAGATTTTCAAGTAGCCATGTTACATCTTTGCTTTTTGAACTTGAAACAAATCTGCCTTTGTCCATCACCTTTACAAGGGGTGGTAGTATTACTAAGCACAAAAATGTTGCACAAAAATGCTTTTGTTTCAAGATCATTGTACTGAAAAAAACATGGCATTTCTGTGTAATAGCCACAGGCAAAAAAAGTTCTTACCTTGAAAAAAAAACTAATGAAGTCACATTTAGGGACTGGTAGGTTGCAATGTATAACATTAGGTATCCTTAAAGTTATTTACAAGAACAACCTATCTCACGATCAGACACACACAGGTAAGAATGCCTACTATCATCTTTGTAATGTACATAATGGTTCTAGAATAGACTCTTTTTCACAGCAAGAGTTTCATTTTCATTTAGTACAATTCATTAACTTTAACATGCTCTGGTCATATGGATTAGAATATAAAGACTTCATTGAAGGCAATTATAGCAAGGTCATACCAGGGTAAGGTATAGAAGTTACTTTTAAAGACTTTTAGGATTCCTTGCATGGTATATTAAGGAAAGCCATCCAGATTCTCAGTACTCAGTGGCTCTTCCAATGTTAACAGGCTTTGGAAAAACTGTCACCATATCATCCAATATAAAGCTATTTTTATTCTGTGTATTGCATGGTTACATATAACCTCTCCCAGTAATACATTACCTGAATTCTATATTACAATAACACATAAAATAACATTCTTATAGAACATATATTTACCTGTATCAGACAATCTATTGATATAAATTACCTAGCTTCTCTGGAGCCTGGATCCTGCGACCCTTAACCCATCTCACAGTGACCTCCTGAAGGAATACACACAATGATGGTTTTATATTGGAGAACACATAATAGAATACTTTTATGGCATAGAGCAACAAATTAAATATTTTGTTTTATCGTATTGTGCTGTAATGATTCACCCTTAACTTAAATGACTCCCAAGTCTCTCCTAACCAAAGCAATTGCCACAGTAAATGAAGCAAAACATAAATGACCTTTTTTATAAGCACCCTAAGGCAAAGTATTTCTGGCACAAGCCTTAAAAATGAGATGTAAGCCCTTCCACAGACCTGAGATGAAATGTTAGGTTTGTTATATTGCAAAGGTGAAAAAATGTCCTGCAATGTAGATAAATGACGGAGAGGTAGTTCAATGGCAACGAATTTCTAGAATGATTGATATAGTTTTAGATAGAACCCAAGCAATTGTTTGTTAGACCAGATGAAAGTATCAGTAAACCCAAATACTGTATTAAAAAATAAAAGATAATAAATTAAAATAAAACAATTTATTTGATACCCTATTTAAGTGGTCTCCTCCATATCTTACATCTTTACTTATGAACTGTATAGATCAGTATTTTTCAACCAAGTTTGCATGGAAACTTGGGGTTCCTTCAGAGATTTCTAGGGGTTCCTTAGGCAATTATCAATTTGTTCAGGTCAGTTTAACTGACACCAATGATCTTTTTGGTTAATTGTAAGGGTGACATTTTTTCCAATGGCCAGTAATGTTCCATTGAAGCATTCTTTCCATTGATCACCTAGCTACTATACTGTGAGCTGTGGATAAAATATTTAATGATAAGTAAAGTTATTCCAAGGATTCCCCAATGTTAAAAAGGTTGACATTATAAGTTTAAAAAATACAATTTAAAATGCTGCCCAAGTCACTTTATAAAGGGAGCTACATTGGATCTCCATGGCCCATGCATGTGAGATGAAGTCACCCTCCTTGACACATTCCCAGTATGGACTATATGACTGCATGCCAACTCATCCATTCCTCTTCATTTAACCCGTTCATAAAATACCCACCCATTCTGCAGGGGGCTATTAGACTTACGGTGGGACTAAGTAAAGGCTCACCAAGCTTTTGTGTTGCACTACCCCTCTCCATTGATTTCTGCAGGTGCCCAGGCACACATGCATATTGAATGAAGCAGGTTCTGGTACGGATGAGACATAGATTGACGGGACCATAATATACATTCACGGCTTATACTTCAAAACTGAATGTTTGGTAAAAAAGGAAAGATTCAATAGGGTGAAAATGAGGTTATGGAACATTCAGGAATTAACCTTGTTGTTTAAAATCCTCTAGTTTTGGGTACTTAGATAAAAAATTACATTCTAGTTCAGCTGTTCTAAGACTGATTTTAGATAAACAAATCCCAGCACATACACATATATTGTAATTCTATATAGATGAGTATATGATTAATGGGTGTGTGCTATATATGAGAACTGGGTTTACTGCAATGAAAACTGAATAACTACAGTAAGTATCCATATTAATAATATTTTGAATAGAGCTGGGACGAGTTAAACCCTGTACTAGGCTCTTTCAGGCTCTGAATTCATTTATTTTGTGTCTTTGCCCACCTCACTTACCAGTTTGTATTGTTTCAGTCACTATATAGACACTTCCTAACTTCCTATGCTCCAGGGATACGTTATGTCTCACCTATGCTGATTAGGTAGGCTTTAGAGAATTGGCAGTCAGCTATTAAAAACAGGAGGCTCAAGTGTGGCTACAACATTACCATTATCACCACATATAACACTCAATGAATTTATTGTTACAGAAAGCAGTAAGAGAGCTCAGACATGCAACAGGAGATAATCAGAGACTATGAGCATGCTACACGAGATGGACATTTAGGAGCATGGAGAAAAGTTGTAGGAGACTACTGATAAGCACTGATATTACAGTGCTGTATAAATGATTGCTTTCACATTTTGCTCCCATCAGTCTTTAAAAATTACTTCATACTTAGAAAATAACACATGATATTTATCTTAGCAAACTTCATTATTAGTGAGATATTGTTCGGGTGATCGATGCCGGATTCGAAAACCATTGAAGTCAATGGTAGGAGAATTTGGGTTATTTTTAGGGACTATTAAGGGCTGCAAGAGCAATCAGATTGCTCTTGCAGCCCTTTACTAGTAGTATGTGTTCTTGTATTGAGTTTCCCTATCCAAGAACACAGGGCACTAGATGTGATGAATGGAACTTGTCCCCTCAACCTCTACCTGAATCTCTAGTGCCTGGGGATCGCCTGCAGTCACGACTGTGGGAACTGAGCTGCAGATAAACTCTGTAGTTCCACTACGATCCCCGGGACACTACTAATTAACCTGTAGGGCCCTGGAGATCGCACAGACTATGCTACAATTATTGACAAGATGGCGGCTGGCAAGTATCTCCTACTCTGTAACATGCACAGTAATATACATTTGTTAAATTTTTCTCGCAGTGGATAAAAGAAAAATGTAACAAATGTATTATAATATTTCTGTGTTGGAAAGTGTGTTACAGAGTAAGAGATATCATGTCATAAACACTTAATAAAAAAATTTACCATTCATTTTTTTTTATCCACATTTTTACCGTCAAATCTCATTTTTTTCGGGTCAGGTCAAACCAAATTCGAACAGCCATTCTCAGGTCAAATATAGGGATAACCCGAAATACCAACACTATTCATTATAAACCACCAAAAAAATTAGAAAATGAATGAACAGCACAGAAAAAGTAAGACAATCTAAGAAGAGTAAGAAATATACAAAACAATGTACCCACTAGAAACAAGTCTAATTCAGACATGGAGACCCAAGGGATGCAAAAAGGAAGTTGGGCACTAGGGCTTCAGAAATACCTGTATGTTCTCCACACAATAATCAAGAAACAAACATCCTTTGTATTAGATTAGACTGGAAAAAACTACATTTGATTTTTATTTAAAATCTCTTGGACATCCTCCAGATGCCATTGCCTGTGGATGTTGTGAAGTCAGCAAGTTGCCATACTTTCAACACTAACTGGGTCTAGGAAAGTATAGTTTGTCTTTTTGAGTTGAAAAACTTTTTGCTTTCATGGCAAGTGTAAAATCTTGGATTACCTATTACTTTTTTTCTTGGTAACAATAATCAGCAGGGCACACAAGGGTAAATTGCCTCAATGGGAACACGAATATCAATAATACATTGGTAGAGGGTGTAACACTTCTATACTGTATCCAAAACAAATAAAGGGGGAATTATTACTACTGCCAATGCCTAATGCCTACTTCAAGCACCAGGTACCGTGATGTTCCTCTGCTGTGAAAACTCTCTGAGCAATTGACTTGGTACAAGAGTGCAAAAAGTGACATTCATGACATTCATAGAATCACTATTTCACCTAAATGCTTTGATTTCCTGAAGAAGGGATCAGAAAAGTACTCTTTTTTTAATTGTAAGTGTATACCCAAGGGGACATTGGGGAAATACAGCCTTCTGTCTGCAACACAGTAAGATGACATTATTCTCATAGAATGTTTCACTGAGGCAGACAATATCAAAACAATTCCTTTTTAAAGAATTTTAAAAACTTTCTTTATAGTGGTAGAAGATACATTGGTTAATTAAATGTTTCTATATGTTGGAACACCTTCACAATTTATTCATTCAGATTAATTAAATTTACTGATTGGTCTATTTTGAAAAGCATAACAAGTTGTAATAAACTATACAGAATGACTAAATAGCACAGGCTGATAATGTCAATGGAATAGTGTTTTTTTTTCAGTTGCACTTTCACTTTTTAGGAAATCATGTGGAGGAAAATGGAATTCTCTGTAAGAGTGATGTGTGATTTCTAGACAGTAAACATTTATAGGGCAATATGTTAATTGCCTGTAAGAAAGGGAAATCAGCACGCACCCTGGGAGACTGTGTAAAGTCAATGATTGGCAGGTCTTTATAGCTGGTGGTGCTACAATCTGTCAGCGGAAATTAAAAGCAGGTAATGGAGAGCTGGAAGCTGCTAGGAAAATACTACAAAATGAACTAAATCCAAGCATATGTATTTTTTTTTAACTGCAGAGATGTAATACAACATTCATTCATATCCATGTAGTGTAAGAGTGATACAAGCTGGATCAAATGAAAGACCTATGAAAAGTAACAAAAGGGACAGTCCATGCAAAATGACTTTATTGCTGGGATATCTTATTTTGGGTTCCTGGGTCTTTATTCCTGTTCTGACCACTATGATGTCTCCAACAACAGAAATGTCTAAACATGTCGCTTGAACTGTTATGATGTCAGGGATGTGATTTGTGATGGTTTGTATGAATATTGAGTTTATTTCAAAGTGCACAAGGAAAGACAACAGAGAACTGCAAGTAATAGTAAAGATTATGTATAAGGACAGATAATAATAACATATAATAAATGAAACTTAAGTTCTATGGAGCCACACCATTTCAGGCTTGGCAGATGATCTCATGTACATGGCATATAGGGATGACCGAGCAAAATTTGTAATTACGATCCCGCAGCGAATCTGGCTTTTCTCGCTTACAATGTAAGCGAGAATGGCCCACGAGGTAGTGTTCTCGCTGAAGTTAGAGTCCATCTAAGTTCGCCTGCAGTCACAGCTAATTGGAGGCATCTCCGCGCCTCCAATCAGCTGTGACCACAGGTTCCCATGGTCACTGGGCTGTATTTATCAATGATAAGTACAGCCAAGTGACCGTGGGAACTGAACACAGATGAACTCGCCTGCATTCACAGCTGATTGGAGGCACACGGGTAACAGCCCAGTGACCGTGTGAAACTGCATCCTGGACTTCAATGGAATTTGCGAAATCGGTTCGCCAAAATTTCGCGGACACATTGGATGTTTTGGGAAGTTTACGCGAGACTGTCAGAGGCATTTTCTCTCCTGCAGATTAGGCGTGAAGCTATGTTTTAAATTCAACAAGGATTGAGACAATTTCTTGACCATGAGAGATTTCTTGACCACTAATGACCAAAGATCAACTATAACCAGCATCTCACCTTATAGGACTACCAAATAAAGAACATTAATCTATGCTGACCACATAAAACGTATATGTATATTGGTAAGACATTATTGTTGGTGAGACATAATTATTGATAAATTAAAATGTACCCACTCCAGGCTCCGGTCTATCAGAGCTCTCTGCTAGAACAGCAAAGGCCCACATGAATATGTTTCAGTATCTAGAATCCATAGAAATAATAGCCTTCATTATGGCGCTCTTCATATTAAAACTTTATTGCTTGCAATAGAGGAGACTCCCACCAGGATGAAATGTGTCCTCTGATGCATTTCACCCAAGTTCTTCAATAAACGAAACTAGACTGAGCTCAGAGATTATGTAAAATGCATGAAGGAGCCTGCATCTGTTGGGAAGATCATTTGTTGGTACCAATAAAGTTTTTATGAGAAGGGAATGGTAATGTGGTCTATTATAGTCTGAAAAAAGGGCCTTCATGGCAGGACCATTCTGTACCATATTAATAAAAATCTGTATTTATAAAAATAGTAACAACAAATGACATTAAAGGGAAAGTAGCACACTGGATAGCTCGTTCTCCTATCCTTATAGCCTTTGCACTGCAGCACAACTAAATGCCCCTGATTCATCAATAAAATCCGTGCTCGCTGGAAGCGCGAAAGTACGTTTAGGGCTATGGGTAATGTGTGTGCCATTAGAAAGAATGATTTTTTAGGGGAACAGTGACTTTTAATGCAAGCTCGCCAGTGTAAAGCTGGATGTGTACGGAGATGGCGTACGATTTCGGATCGCGAATACGAATGCGCGAGCGATAATCCGATTCTGCTTGATGAATCAGGGGCAATGACTCGTTGTGCCATTATTCCCTTTTCTTCTCTGAGTTCTGCTGTACAGGGACCATAAAAGGGAGAAACAAATCTAAATTCTGGTCCTTTTACTGCTTTTATTTATAGAAGTTGATTTATTATTTAAATCAAAACTCCTAACTTGCATATTTACATCAGGTTAGTATAACAGCTAGAGAAGTAGCACTAAAGAACAAGAATGGAGCACCAACACCCAAGAATATGACTCTCAGGACTCCAAAAGATTGAATTAAATAAAATGTATTTGTCTTTCCAATGTATTTCTGAAACCAAAACAGGGCTCCCTTTAACAGAGTTAGAATCAATCAATAATGTATCATCTATGAGAGTGAACTCAACCATGGGGTCTACCTCCACCAATCCAACCCACCTGTTTCGAGAAGAAGGCTGACTATACACAACCTATTGTTTGTCGTCTTTACAGATCAGAACAAAACACATTGTTGTACTAACAAGCACAGTTTCATTAAATGCCAAGAACACATTCTGAGAAGCAGATAAAAGGTGTCAAGTGTTTACCCTTACATGAATGCAGCTATAGTTCAAAACTAATACAATAAATTGAAGAAGGCTGAGAACAACTTTTTTGTTAAATAATAGGTGTCAGCAGGTACAAACAAATCTGTGCCATTAATCAGAAATTTTGTACATAATGTTCAGCAATTAAATAAGAAAACTTTTTTGCAGTGGATAGTAATGAACGGCTGATAGTAGTCTAGAGCAATCAGGTTGGGAAAGGAAGGAGTAGCACTGAGGGCCAGTAAAGTTTTGTGTTCATTTACTAGCAGTGAACATCTCTCCAGGTGGAAGGAGCAGAGTAAACCGTCGATCGTTGTGCTATCATTCCTTCATAGTCCAATCAGGAAGCTGGGATGTGTTCGGGTTCTGCTATAGTGCTCCTCTTGTATTTCCCAAACCTTGACATTCTTCCCGGATGGGGTGGCTGGATAATGAGTGAAGGCTTCACAGAATTACAAATCCTCAACTGTATCCACATATGTTTTTAACTCTTTTATTTCATTTATTTCCTCAATTGCAGATTTATGGTTTTTGGCAGGCAGAAATCTTTATGTCCATTTAGTAGGAATCCAAGCCACTGATATTTAATTATTATAATAACAGGAATAGAAAACCAATTTACTAGATTTAAACAATCTGCCTACAACAGAATAAATATTCTTGGCAAATGCCCAACCCTAAATCTATGTAAAAATATAAATAGATGTTCATTTATATTCATTATACAACAACAATCACCATGATTATAATAAAAAGTAAACATTCTTTATTAAAGAGGGCCAGAGGATAAAAATATGGAAGTTGCCTTTGTTGACTTGTTAGTCCAGGCTATTATCATTGCATCATGACCTAGCAAGTCAAAGACTTGAAACAAGCATGCAGTTAATGAAGTGTGAAGTCCCATGAGCAATGTTGTTCCAATTTATTGACTCACTTGTAGGGTTGAGCAGAGGGATTTAGCAGAACTTGATTTATTCGTCACCAAAATTTCATCCAAATAAGCCGCATATTTTACTATGGGGACTGCTTGGAGAATGTTTGCTTGGAAAAAAAAATTACCTGGCTTGGTTTTCTTACAATGTTATCACCATGTCAGCATTGATAGGATGATTAAAACCTTTGTTAAAGCTGGCCTAAACTAAAAAAGTAATTTAGATTATCAGTGGCCATACAATGGCCAAAAAGGAGAGTTCCTTGAAACTGAAAATCACCATAGAGCCAACGATAAAGATGGCAGAGGATGGGTTCCTGGCCTGACATTGCTGCATGGCTCCTGCACACAGTGTGCCATAATCAAAAATATGCTTTACATACTTGGTTATGGCAGAGGCTCACCACCAACCAATGAATACAACTGTAGGTATGGACCCCCTGTGAAATATAGTTTTAACAAGCAATAATTGAATTTTACCCTTAGCTGGTTGTACATATGACAATGAATGCAGAGCTCGTGTGAGGCTATATTAAAACTTGATTAAACTCCTATTAGTCCATCATGTTTTCTGATCAGATTGGTTGATTTAGC
>NC_092867.1:14749446-14779849 GCF_032062135.1 Pyxicephalus adspersus | reverse complement strand
ACCTGCTTTTATTCACTACAAAACAGGAACATAAAATAATAAATCAATGTTTTCCCTCGGCAATATCACAGTCAGAAAAATAACATTTCAGCCTCCTGGCAGTCCAACAGATCCAAACTTTGGGATACCCCGTTGGTTCTCCTAGTTCCCAGGCTTTTCACATCCTTCCTTCTTTCACACAGATCTCACGCAGCCTTCTGCCTGATACACCTGGCCCCAAGCTTCAACTCCCCTTAGTCTCAAGAACCTGCTTCCTTTTATTATCATTAGCCAAATACTTCATAGACCTCTTCAATCTCTGGCCTGGAAGAGGGATGGATGCCTATTGTATGTGTTTTTTACCAACCAGGGATACATTTTAAATATTTATCAAACTATAATATATATATTTGTTTTATTTACTGGCTTTACATGCAATTTAAACTTACTTGAATCCTAAAGATTAACCCTTAACATCTTGTTGCTTTGCTCATTCATCGAAATTGCAAGTTTGCTGCGAAAAACACACTATTGCTGAACTCTTCTTTAAACCAAAATCACATTCTGAAATTAAATCTAAAAGTCTAACCCTAATCTAACCCCTAACACTAAATTAACCCTTCCTAGTACTGTCACTTCTTCCTCCAAAGTTACAAAATATTGGATATGAATTGACTGTTCCAAGTCCAAGTCTATTCACCATTCTAATAGCTATGGCAAGCTTTACAGAATTAACCATTGGCTTTGAGCTAAAGAATATCATGATGCTGGGGTGTATATCATTCTTTGTTTTACGTTCTAGAGAGGGCTACGACCTTGGGAGAGGTGAAGAGCATCAGAGAGATATATTCTGATCTTTTAGCTGTAATTTACAGATCTTTTGACCATATGGATGTATTGACTTGTCATTGGAAATAAAGGTTTTGGAGTATTTTGATTTACCTTTATGTGTGGCTATAACTTTCTACATCGTACAAAACTACTTATCTATCTTCCAGGATCCACAGATTTTTTTCAGCTCTATGACACTGGTCATAAGACCAATGCCAAGGCACTGGCCACATGCATGAAGAGTAGAATCAGTTTAATAAAAGTGACAGATTATTTATATGACCAACACCAATGGGCTGTAGAACCCTGAGCATTCTCTGACACAGGTAACTAATTCAGCATTCTCTATACTTTTCTGAATTAACACATAGAACTAATTTTTTCTAGTAAAATTTAACCTCCCTAGTGGTAACCCCGAGTGTGACTCGGGGTAGAAAAAAGTTGCTGAAAGCGGTAACACCGAGTCACACTCGGGGTGTGTAAACCTCTGGAAGGTACCTACCTGATCCGCCGGCGCCCCGCCTCGTCCATCGCGGCGATCTCTGTGTTCTTTCTTCTTCCTCCGACCGGCTTTTGCACCTGATGAGTCACCAGGGAGTTCCCGGTGACGTCGGTGGGTCTGTACGTTGCTGGCGGGGCGGAGCGGGAAATTCTACATCCTATTGTTTTGCATTCAATACAAAATAACTGTATTGAATGCAATACATTGGATTTATATGTGTAAAAGCAGTACATTGTTTTCAAGAATATTTATTTTACAGTATATATAATAGTATGAGTATATTTTGTATTTTTTTTTTTTACATTTAAAAATAAATTTAAATTTTTTTTTTTAAATATATAGATTTTTAAATTTATTCAATTTATTGTTTTTACATATTTTTGGGGTTTCAAACTTTATTATACTATTATATTATACTGTAAAATTAAATTTCATGAAAAACAATGTACCGCTTTAAGACATATAAAACCGGAAAGAAATGAACTGCTAGGGAGGTTAAACATCGAGTGCAGGTCATCCTTAACCACCCGACCGTTAAGCCCGACCTTGGTTCGGGTCTATCGATTTTACAAAAATCGATAAACCCGAACTTTTCTCACTGTATGAAAATACAGTGAGAAAAGTTTGGGTTTATCGATCACTTACCTGGTCCCGCTGCGATCGTCCATCGGTCTTGTTCCAGCGTCGTCCTCCAGCGTCGGGTGTCCTCTCCGGGAAGGAGAAGCCTGCCGGCTTCTTCTTCTAAGCTGGCCGGCTTCTTCTTCTAAGCTGGCCGGCTTCTTCTCCCTCCGTGCGTGATGACGTCGGCGCGTGTGCGGGAAATTCAAACTGAAACTCATTCAAACACATTTTGTATTGGATTGAATACAAACTCCTGTATCCAATCCCATACAAAATGATAGAAAATATATTTATGTGGTTTTGTCTATAGGTATGTGACGGACACTAGGGAGGTGTTTTAGAAAAATATATTACTATACAGTATACGCATTTTCAGTATTTTTCATTTATTTATGTATTCTTGTTTAAGCTGATTTTTTGTGTCTTTTATTTAATTTTATTAAAAGTAATTTTTTTTTTATATGATTGTGTGTTTCAAACATTTTTTATATTCATGATATCTACTAGAACCCTTGTTTGGACATATTTCTGTAAGTTACAGGTCTACAATTAAAAAAAAAAAAATTTCATGAAAAACAGTGTAACGCTTTTGGAACAGAAATCTAGACCTCAGTGTAACGCCCAGGTGGTTAAAGTGACCCTGTCCCAAAGCAAAACACCTATGCAAGAGAAGAATGATGGAAGCAGCTATTTAGTTACTTGTGTCACTCACTAGTTACACAACATTGAAAGCTGAACCTAAATCAGCAAACAAAAGCTTCTATCTCCCGCCGATGTGTTCTTTTTTGTCACAATCCCTTTAAACGTGCTTGAGTTTTAGGTGGAAGAATAAAGAAAAAATGGGATCTTTGTTTTGTTTGGCTGAATCTTCTTTCCTGAAGGTAACTGTTTATTTGCTAAGCTCAGCCAGGCAGCAGGAAAACTGTGATAGCATCCTAAGACAGCTATGATTCTCAAATTGAACACATGGGATTCCAGAATACTCACCCAGGTGTCTCATGGACTTCAACTCTTCTACTTGAGAGCATCACTGAGCAGGCAAAAAAATGCCTCCCAAATCCTCTGTGGGTAAGGCTGCTGTTTGAAAGCCTCAGAATTCATTCAACTCCATCTTGTCCTACACAGTTTCTTTTCTCGCGTCTCCGGTGGGATCTTTGCGGTCTCAGAAGGATCTCCTACATTTGTCCTACTATTCTGCCATCTCCTAAAATGCAGCAAATGAGAACATTCATGTAACAGCATACAATTCCTTCAAGATTTCCATTATTTGTTGAATTCTCTTTAAAGAAAGGATATGAAACGTGCCGGGACTCAGGTTACAGACTGTGGATATCAAAGAAAATATGACAAAATATATTTTGTGTCTGCTATACATGTTCTTTCTATATCCAGCTAGATAACAAATACCCCTGAGGTTGCACAGACATTTATCTAACCGGAATGTAGGCAATCTATTCAAGGTACCATAATGCGTATATGGGATATATATTAGGATATATAAGGACTAAACTACTAAATAGCCTAACCGAAAGCAGAACTCTACAAACATTTTATTAATAATGAATAATGGTCGGCATCATTCAACCCACTTTCACTAAGTCTAGGCTGTCATGGACCCAGCCTATGGGCCTGATTTATTAAAGCTCTCCAAGGCTGGAGAGAATACACTTTCATGAGTGAAGCTGAGTAATCCAGCATAACTGGAATGGATTTCTTAAAAGTTGTTTGCTTTTTGTTAGCAAATGTTTTTAATCCAGATCCGTTGCAGGTTTGCTGCATCTCCCAGCTTCACTGATGAAAGTGTATTCTCTCCAGCCATGGAGCTTTTATAAATCCGTCCCATAGAGTGGACAGTGAATGATAAGCAGCACAGTGATAAACTTGTCTCTCTTTCTCTTTAAAGGACTACAAGCAGCTAATACCAAGTCAAATGTAGCTACACGTTTAATCAAATCTTTATAAGTACAGAACTGCATTATTTTGTGTACTTGCCTAGAATTTAGTTTTAAAACACCCATTTTCAATCAAAATCATCTGTTGTCCCCTTTCTGCTCACCCATTCCCCAGGCAATTTAATTTGTCTTGGAAATAAGCCTGTCTGGGTCACTTCTGCATGCTTCTGCAGAGGTCTGCTGGTTTGGCATTGCAAATGCACCGAAACCTGCTGACCCCCACCCATCACCTTCTTCTTCATTCACATAATACACAACCACTAGATGACCAATATGGAGTGTTCACATCACACAAGCTACAAAGTAGTTAACTCAAGAAGGAAAGTAAATAAAGGAAGAGAGAAGGATTGGGCCTGAAATATCACATAATAACTTTAGGTGGTTTAAACTGATTTTTATATGACAATGATGACGTTCTTTAAGTACATGATAAAAATGTGAATTCCTGGGTGACTCTGGAATTATTTTTGCTGGTTGTCTTCAAGATGAGTGAAAAACTACAGAAAAGATACGAAGCTGTGCAGAGTCCGCGATTTTCCTTGATTGATCACACAATGTCAGACCTGCGTTATCAATCTCAGATGATTGCGGGTCAGTTAAGGTAACATCCACTCATCTGACCATCATGATAGAAGTTAGCTTTATGGAGCAACTGATTGTAAGATTGTGCCATCAATCAAGGACAAGCTTGGGTTGTGTGGCTCATGAGACTAAAAGTCACTTAAGGATCATCTGTACATTTTAGGCTCCAAGGAATTACAGAGGGTGACCTTAAACAACACTGAAGCATGTGAAATTAGAGTTAGAACATGATCTTCGTACTTGATCTTCGTACGTGTTGTAGCTTAGCGTGAAAGCAGTTTTAAAAAAAAAAAAAGTTGTCAATGGAAGCCCATGATTTTCTGTATGAAAGGTTTTTATTAAACACTTTCTTTCCTTTAATGTTACTCCAGTAGTATCGGTAGTATTGGTAGTATCAGACTATCAGGAGTTCCAGAGGAAGGCAAAAAAAACAAATCAAGCTCATCCCTATCTGCTCCAAATTTCCTTCCAGATCCTTACATTGAATAATATCTAGATAAGTGTTTCTCAACTTTTTAACATGGGGAAACCTTGAAATAAATTCCAGGTCTTCAGGGACTCCTACTATGAATACTATATTCAAAGCTCACAGTATATTAGTGTGATGGAATGTCTCCTACATTGCTGGTCAATTTGAATAATGTCATCTTACAGATATTTAAAATGATAAACTGACCTGAGAAGCACAAATTGCCCATTGCCCAAAGAACCTCTGGAGGAACCTCGGTTGATGAACACTGCGCTATAGTGTCATGGCTGCACGTCAGATTGTGGTTCAGAGGTCCAAATTGGAAAGCACCAAATGGGTTGTAGAGGTTTCGAAAAACCTCACTAAGGACTATCCAGAGTAAGAGATACCCGTGGAGCCATGTGACTGTTGTAAAGACTTTGAAAGAAAGGTAGATATAGACAAATAGTATAAAATACAGCATGGGGGGCAAAAGGTAAGGAAGGATGGGGTGGAAAGGAAGGAGAGTTTGGAGCTTGGAGCTGAAGTGGAAGTAAAGTTCCACATTTAAAATCCATGATCAGTGGTCATTATGGAAGAAAAGGACAGGCGGTGTCTCTTCTGCAATAATCTATTCTACCTGCCTGATTACTCCAGGTTTTGGGTAAAAAGATGAGCTGTGCATGGGCAGCTTCAGCTTTGTGTGCCAGGGAAACTAACCAATTTTGGCTTCCCCTGCAGGTGGCATGAATATACACCTATGAAACACCAATGAAAAAAGTTACGTCATTCCAACCCGGCCAATCAAGATGGTCATAGATCATCCCCAGGAAG
Organism: Pyxicephalus adspersus; assembly: GCF_032062135.1. Taxonomy (NCBI): domain Eukaryota; kingdom Metazoa; phylum Chordata; class Amphibia; order Anura; family Pyxicephalidae; genus Pyxicephalus; species Pyxicephalus adspersus. The sequence continues at coordinate 14,774,100 of NC_092867.1, read as the reverse complement.
AGAAGAAAGAAGAAGATGGCAACGCGCTGCGAAGTAACGGGGACTGGTGGGTATAGTGGATTTAGTTCCACTTTAAGCTATAAACTACGTACACTTGTTAGACAGTTGTTGTTCAAAACAAACCACTTTTGATGAACAAACATTCTTAAGAACGGCATGTCAACTTACGATGCTTTACATATGGCAATGACAAGATCATTCGTAGCACTAGGCAGACCATCATACTGTTGCAGTTGCAATCAAATGTCTTATGGCCATGCATGGGTGGTTGCACGCATTGTCTAACATCTGTACACCTGATTACAGACAACAGACTTTTGACATCATTGGATGTTTTTTAGCAAATAATTGTTTTATTATATGTCAGCAATCATTTTATGAAATGAGGATTATCTAGAGCTTTAATCATGGAAGAAATCTGAGCAGCGACAGTCCCCCAAACCTCCCGAGTCTCTGTTAGTAGCAGCAGCCAAGCTGCCATGCAATATTGTGAATTAATGTATTTTCTCACTTACCACAAACATTTGATCAATATTAGTTTAAAAAATAATTTACAACTTGCTGTTTAGTGAATTGCAGCACCTTGGTCAAGGGAAAGAATTAATGAAGGCAGTCACAGCTAGTTACAGCGCAGAGATTTGTGAAGTTAAAGGTTGCTTATTTTCATTATTTGAAATGCTAAACACTGCACAGGTCTGAGGATTGGGGTTTCCTGTCTGCAGAACAAAAGTTTTTTAGATGGTGACCACAGGTAAAGGACATAATAAAGTGTTACTCTGCCAAAGTCTGATGTATAAAATAAAACTGACCTAAAAAACAAATGTGTATTTTCAGTTAGAATATTTTATTGTAGCGGTTACCCTAAAGCTACTTTACCACACTTTAAGGGCTTTTCTAGACCATTCAGTGATGTCATAGGACTTATGCTTTAGGGGTAGGTTGCCTTACAACTTAGAATAATACTCTCAGTCTGGGATGGTGTGATGACGCCACTCAATGTGATGAGTCCATGACAGCCAGGATTCAAAAGAAGTCAGTTTATTGACTGACTGTCATTCAACCTAGAAGACTGGTGACATCTAGTGGCAGAAAAGGATTACTGCAGGAAGCGTTCCATTTAAAAGAAATTTTTAATTTTCCTAGTCCTAATAGTTTCCTTATATTTTTTCATTTCTGTATTAAATGCTGATTTGAGATCCAGACAGCATTTTGATACTGGGAGGAAAAAAAATTTTTCATATTTTAGGATAGGTTTCTATTGCCACTTCCTAACCACAATCTGTAGAGTAATGTTACCAACACTGGGAGAACAATAACCTAAATTCCATTATAGCAGTCAGCTGTAAGTTCACCTTATCGCTGACAAGTCATGATCAAGAACCAATCAGTGTGATTCCTGGTCATGTGATAACCATAACAGCCAATCATGATCACAGTTCTCTTTTTGTAAAGAAGCTTCTTGTGTCTCTATGGGCACTCTCTCTGTACAGAGAAAAAACACAGTATTTAAAACATGTACAAAATGTATTATTTTCTGCTTATGTCAAAATAAAAATAACAATTAGCCTATACCCTAAAATCATAAAGGGCTATGGAGACCCTGTAGGTACAAGACCATACATGTTTAAGAATAGGGAATATACATGTTTTTCCAGTAGTCCATGCATTGAACTGCTACCATTGCCTTTCACTATTGCATGTACTCTATACTTCTAGGCCTGTGGAATACCTGCTCCCCCGCAACATGCAGTGGTTTCTCCCACCAGCTACTACACTACTATAGAACATATGAGCTGGCGGAAGGAACCACAGCATGCTACGGGGGTACACAATTATTCACCTGAGGGGCAAAAAATTTGAAAGAGGTGGGAAGAATTAAACCATCAGCATTTCATCACACAAGCTGCCAGAAAATATATTCAATCTTTATTAGGAGTGTAAAATTAATTTCTTTTACCACATGACAAACAAACATCTACATAAGCCCCAACAATCTGATTGACTACCTAGTAAATCTTTTTCTTAAGTACAAAGGGACTTTAGAATAAAAATTAGTCAGTCTATTAGAATTTTGAGCTTGCCATAGAAAGCTTTCAAACTGAAATCAGCTTTAGCTATAGTGTATGTTCTATTTTTTTTATTTTTATTATCGACCCCCGTCATTTACTTCTAATTGAATTTAAATCATGAATAAGTCTGATATAGAACAGAGGAGGGCGGCATGCTATTAGTGGAATAGTTGGTATTAGTTTTAGTCACAGCAAACAAAGAGACTAACCTTCATAATAGACAGAATAATGGATCAGTAATTACCAGGAATTTGATGTGTGTTTGCAGCACAGCAAATCCAAATAAATGAACTGAGAGTAATAAAAGCATTTAATTAGATGACCAATATAATCTATGGGACCTGTTTATGGTTATACTGCTCCAAAGAGACCTATTGTATCTATAGGTAGAGGAAAGTAAAAAAAATGTAATAAATATAAACATATTCCACAATAAAAAGCTGCAATTTGTATGATATTGTAAATGTAACCTTAGCAAATGCATAATGATATAATAAAAAGTATATAAACCTGTACATTGAACTTCCTTTTAGTTTAATAAAGCAGACCTATCACCAAAATATTACCTTTTTTGTTCCCCTCTCCCCCCTCACATGTTTTTTTTTAAAGGGGAAGCCCTCCCCTTCTGTCTTCACTGCCAGTGAACAGGAGCACAGAGCATCCTGGGATACCTATGTCACGTATTAGGCATGCGCAGTGAAATGGGCGCTCTTTTATCATACAGTTATAGCAGTATACCTTACCTGATCTGGTGCCTGCGCAGTGCGAGATCGGGTGACGTAGCCAGAAGAAGGAATGAGATGGAAGAAGATGGCGGAGCCCATTGCTTCCTCCTTGTTGGGAAAAATTAAGAATCCAGGAAGTGCCTCAAGTATAAACTCTGAAGTATAAAAGTCTGACTCAAGTATAAACCTTGGACACTTAATGTCTCATGCAGCAAGAGATTGTTGTACACATTACACAAGGACACAGCACCATCTAGTGGTGTGACACTATAAACTGAGATTCTTTTTCTAATGGCATTTTCATGCCACGATTAATCTCAGTTTTTACTAAAGTATATACAATGCATTAGGTAGATGGAGAAAGTAGAGTTGTTCTGTAATCATACAAGGGTGACATTGCTCTGTAGATACATATGGTAAGTAGGCATTGCCACCAAAGTTGGCATGTTATTGATAGAATTGTAAGGTGAAAATAAAAGAAAAAGCCACTACATCTACCTATGTACACGAAACAATGTGGTCAAAATAAGACTGCATTTTCTCAAGGGGCTTTATATTGAATTTCTGTGGTTTGTTAGTGTTGTGCTGGTTGGCAGATTCCCTAATATGTTACCCAAGCTATGGGGTTGGGGGTGACGTGTATGTTCAAACCGTTAGGCTAGGTTCAGATCTGGGGATCAAGTGATCCTGTGTGGCTCCCGGTGGCTTGCCAGCTGCTTGGTGTCTTGGTGCCACACTAGTATGGCTCACTGCTCCCCTATTTATTCTCTACGGGGCTGGCTATAGAAGCTACTTGTAATGTCCCCCCCAAGCAGTAATTCCTTGGCATGAAGAAGCAGAAACCACACAACGACCCTACCGCCAGTCTGACCACGGTCTAAAATTGCAACAAATAAATTACCACCAACAAAGCAATTTGCTTGTCCGCTGTGTCAATTAGTTTTCTTTAATAACTTTTATTGCACACCAAAAAAGCTTTTCTCCGGCAATTAGAGATATGTCAGTAATCATCGCTCTTGTTAGCGGAGTGACGGCGATGTTCACATGGGATGTAATAGGATGTGACATCGGGGTCATCGCAAAATTAAAATGTAATCAACACACTACATGTTTATACCGTCCACCGACAGATGGAATTATTGGGGTCATTTATACGGGTTTCCGCTATATTGTGCCGGCTTTCTGCAGTAGATGAAGAGACATGCTCTGATTACAGATATCTCCTGGTCTCTACCAATCCGGAATGGTAAAGAGAACCTGTCTCTGTGTTTTAGATATATAGCCATTCTGCATAGAAGGTAAGTAGGCACATCAGGGAACTCTCTGTCTGGAGCTATCACCTTTCTAACTATGAGGTGTTTATATAAAGCAGGTATGTTCAAAGTCCGGCTCAGGGGCCAATTGCAGCCCGTGTTCAGATTTCCACCACCCCGCAGCCTCTGTGATAAAATCAATAAGATGCGGCCCGCTAGCACTGTTGACCACAGTATAAAATAAAAGCACAGAAAAAAACTATTTTATATTTCATTAGAGTTGAGTTAGAGTTATCGGCCCGCTACTCGGCAGGACGGGAGTCCCCATGTCTGCACAGGGAATACCCTATGTCATAGTGGGCGTGCGCTGTGCAGGACCCGCGCAGACCACGCCCACTCTGATTCCAAGAACATGCTCTGCACCGATCCCACACTGACACCGGACTCTGTGCACAGGTAATCCTTCACGTCACCTTTGGAGGCATGTGATGAGCGGGACCCGCGCAAACCACGCCCACACTAACCCTTAATGTTATTGGTTCAAAGAATGTCAGACTGAATGGTCAGCCCTCACACATTTTCACCTCACCAAATCTGGCCCTCTTTGCAAAAAGTTTGGACACCCCTGATATAAAGCCTTGTACAGACATTGTCACTACAACATGTATATTTAAAAAAAAACAAGGCCAAACAAGGAAAAAGCAATATACCTCAATATATACCTCAAATATTTCATCATGCTAGAGACAGAGCCAGGAGAGATGAGTTAGCCAAACAGCCTAGGGGGCAAATCAGGACAAAGGTCTCCACCCTTAGGAATCTGACCTGTAATAAGAATTTGGGTATTTCAGGTAATCTTAAAACAAAACTTAACCTATATATAAAAACTTAAAGAAGGGACAGGCGGTGTCTTTTATAAACTTATATTTATTTAATATAATTTAATTTTTAATTATACTTTCTTTAGATTCCGGATCTTTAGCCATTATGATTGGTCAGAATGACGTAACTCCCACGCATAGGAGTTCAATGATTCCCAGCTATGCAAAGATCACACAGTGAGCTGCCATGGCATGTACATTTACCTTCCCATCACTGAAGGAAATGTGTATAAAATACTGGAGGAATCATTACACACAACCTCATTGCATTATGGCAAAACAAATCCATGTATTACGAGCAAAAAAAGGAAAAAAGAAAGCCTGCTCATTAGATTGTGAACAGGCAAGTAAGTTTGTCAATCTTTTTACGTTTAAATAAATTTTTTTACGTTTAAAGTAAATAATTTTTACGTTTATTTCCACTTTAAGACCAAAAATGTGCAACCTATATGTGCAAACAGCAAATATGTAACAGCAAAAGGGTTAAAAATATACAAAATAAGCAGCCTACCTTATCATGAAGAATACTATAAAGCAGGAAGAAATGAGAGATCCTGCTGCATATGAATCACATAAATACCAGGGAGATTCTCCCAGCTCCTGTTTCATATCTATTGCTCAAGGATTTTTTTTTTACAATATTCTGTAATGGAAATGTTCCTAATGTAATGAGGTATTTTCCAGCGTATATGCCTTGTGAGTGAAAAGGAAGTACATCTACAAATGCATTATGCCTAACATGAAATGCAAATGTAGCGGCAGCGGATGTTCCTGAATCTTATTTTCATTATGTTTTCCAGGCACATAGCATTGTACAGCTACCAGAGAGCCCACCACAGAAGGAAATGTGTACAAAACACCAGAGGAATCGTTATGCACAACGTCATCGCATTATGGCAAAACAAATCCATGTATAATGAGCGGAATGTGGAAAAAAAAGGAATCCTGCTCATTAGAATTACTAGGAGACTGAATTTCTGGGTTGGGAAAGCACACAGAAAGTAGCAGATGGTGTTTGGCACAATGGATAGTGAAAAGGGTTTGTGATAACAGGCTTCTCTCCCCCTTTGACTTGTCATATCTCTCAGAGCAGAACTAATATAAAAGTTTAGCTACTGAAAGTGACCTTCATTTCTGGATAAATTGTTGAATGCATCAATTTAAAGCTGAACTCTAGAAAGACACACTATATAAGACACAATTAAATGCAGGTCTCATGGCAAACTTTTTTCAGCGACAACTATTAGGTATCTGTATATGGCATCGAAATATATATAAACACTAACAATGGACATTACATGTCTTCACACTTAAATATAAATCAGGATTTTTTGCCCTCAGAATGAGCAAAATCTTTTTTTGTTCAGTTACACCATTAGATGGCACTGCACCCTCATGTAAAGTGTGTAACACTCTTACTATAGGAGACGCGCATTTGTTACACACTTTACGTTGGGGCACAGTGCCATCTAATGGTGGTGACTAGTAATAAACCATAATTTAAAGAGCATTATACAAACTCAAAAAACACAAAATACTTAATTTGTAAAAAATCTCTAAAAGGGAAAATGAGATATACAGAATTTCCTCACCCATTATTTTTTTTCTTTCAAATAAATGTTTTAAAAATGTATTTACTAGGATTTTTTGCCCTAAAAATCTTATTAGAACAAGAACCCCAGGCTTATACTTGGGTCACACCAGTAGATGGCACTGTGTCCTCATGTAAAGTGTGTAACAAACGCATGAATTATTTTTATATTTAGCATTCATTAGTATAATGTTAAGCATGTAATACTCAATAAAGGAAGGACTTTAAAGATTTGAGCGTTATTGAAGATTTCTGATGTATGTAGCTTCAGGACCATGGACAGCAGCAACCTCTACAGCATTTTGTATTAACCCTGGGGTCTATTCTCTGTAATGATAGGAGCCTCGCTCTTGGGGCAGACAGCTTCAAATGTTTTATTTTTTGAACAAGCGTCCACACAGCATTTCATGCTTCAAACTGGCAAGCACATCCAGCATATTTGAATTTCTAGCATTAAATAAACATAGGCGGAATTTCAAACATCAAACTGCACTGCATTTCCACATAAAATAGATCCAAGCCTGTCTGGCACTTTCTATCTAGTCCAAGTCCCTCTTAACCAAGGGACAGCCCGTGTCCAACAGCACAAAAAAATGGCTTGATTTATTGAAAAAGATTGCACATTCTCTCTGCAGACCATTATAGTGTGGCCGGGCTCCCCTAGGTATAAAGAGCAAACTCCAACTAAACAGTACAGCCACGTCTTTAGCATAGTGAAGCCTAATTAGGACATTTTGCAGGAAATCCTATAGGGGAAAATATACTGTATTGGAGCCAACCTGGTTTTGGAGTTTTACCACGTATGAGAAATATAAACACTTTCGACTTGAACTGCACTGCTTGCAAAAATAAAATGCATGAGTTCTTTATGGTAATTTTCTCATGCAATGTTTATTTCACAACTATAAATATTGCATAGATGTGGAATCTGTGTGCTTTCTAAATATTAAATAAATATATACTTTTGAAAGCCTCAGCACTTTTAGAATTTGTTTATCTGCTGAGCAGAAGGATACTGTCCATTCATAAAGTAAGACCAGTCCAGGATGACCAGGATGGGCCAGGGTTCTGCCAGATCCAGAAGTATTGTTAGGGATTCCTTGAGTAATGAGCAATTTGTGTCTCTCGGGTCAGTTTAACTGATACCAATGATTTTTTGGGGGTGATATTCTTCCTAATGGCCAAGTATACAAGCTGTGGTTATAGTAATTACTGTCAGTGGTTCTCTAGAACATGGTTCCCCAATGTTAACAAGGAAAAAGGTTAATGTAGAGAATATCCAATTCCTGGAGATAATTTTGTTGCATGTTTGAAGCAAATATGACATATGTGCATGATATGTTTTTTAACATCCTCTTGATTACCTGCAGGTTTAAGATTTTGAAAATCCAGATTTTGATGCATTTGTCACCTCTGGTTGATATAAAAAGATTTATGTGTATTCCAACCTATCTACTATGGCAATTAGAACTATCACTAAGACTTTACTATTACAACTTTTCGTTGTGAAAGCACAAAGAAAGTGGAGTGTTCCTTTAAGTACATATGCATAAAGCGCATTACTGCGCAGCTGATCCCATCTCCCATCTGCCCGTAGTGAACACATATCATTATAATGACAGTAGCAAAGCCTCCTGTAAGCAAATGCAGCCACAGCATTGAAATGTATCATCTCATCAGTTTACAATATTTCTGCTCGGTTGACTGTAAGATTGAGAGTAACAAAGTGTCTCTGGGAAAATAAGACACATGTGTCTCCCTTTTATTTCTCCATTTACACTTTCTGCTTGCGGCTCTGAGCCTTAATCATGATGGCGGCTCTGGGCATCAGATTATATTATATATGTAACCCAATTAACAAGTATTATTATTATAAAAGTGCAATCAGCATGGCTCAGTGCTCCAACTGATTAAACATAATGTGACTTGGAGTCCCCGAGCTGTCATTGCATTTCATGTGGCACATGCTGAGATATATATTGCACATCAGCCAGGTACTTTCTCACACTTAGCTGTTAAATGCCTTAGAGGATCAGAACAGTGTTCTAACATTAATCCAGCTGGGACCTAGCACAGGGTCACTACATTGTAGGGTCACTGATGGGTTTATGTACTCCACAACCCAACAATAATTCTAGCCTCTAAAGCTGAAGGTTAATCTTCCTATAATTTGTCTTCCCTTGTTCCACTTACCCCATTGGCCTTCCCATAGCCTATGACTGGGCACTGAAAGGAGCAGCAGCAAATTCTTTTTATTCTAGTTTTGCTTTCTGCCCCTATCCACAAGACTCTTTAATTCCACTTTAGCTCTGCTACAGCACAACGTACAGGCTCCTCACGCTGCTAAATCCTCTCCCAGTCTGGACCTGATGTACGGTAGATTGTAAAACTCATACCAAGTTCAGGTATCCACACTGCTTAGCTTTATATTGATGCATTTATGATTACAAAGCTGCATACGTGAACGGAGCTGGGTTATCCAAAGCAGAAGCGACTTTTAGTCAAAACCCCATTCTATGAAAAAATCACAATTGTATATGATACATGTTGCTCTAGAAAACTATCATCCTGATGGGGTTTACATGTACTTTATATTGTGGAATGAGCACTGGTCATCGCTGGGATGGAGACAGACTGGCCAACAGGCAGCTGAAGGGAGAACCAAGGGCTGTACATAGCCCCTGACCTATTCTGTATCAACATTGTCATTGTTGAAAGATGGAGATCTTAAATATAAATAAAAATATATCAATATATATATATATATATATATATATATATATATATATATATATATATATATATATATATATATATATATATATATTTATATTTATAATTATAAAGTAGTGCTCAGACTAGTCCGCACTTTATGGGTCACCAGAAAACCTTTGTTGGAGGAGAACACCATAGGCCACAATGGAGATCCCCACTCCTAACAGTAATACTCATGGATGGCTCAGTGGCTAGCACTCTGCAGCAGGAAGTCCTAGATTTGAATCCTGGCCAGGATGCTATCTGCAAGGAGTTGTGTGTTCCTGTGGGTTTTGCATTATTACTACAGTTTCCCCCACAACTCCAAAAAGGTTCAGCTTGATTAATGGTTCCTTCCGAAACTTTTGCTTGGTAATGCTAGAAAATATGCAGCGCAAGTGCAGTACCAGCTACTGGGTGTGAGTATAGTTAAAAAATAATAATAAAAGTTGGACCAACAGCAAAAAAATGAGTTTCTTAAAAAAAATTGAAGGTTATTACAGTGCAACATTCACTCACTGTAAAAAAAATGATTGCCCTATAATACTTGATGGGATTTTAAAAAAGCAGTGAAAACAAAGCGGAAGAAATATTTGACTACTTAATGGCCACTTCTTTATCCATGGTCCTCAAGGGATATCACAAGAGGTAGAGCAGATACACAGAGCAATACAAGCTCCTCATATCAATTCTCCTATAAAAATCAATCTGCTTTAATAAATCCAGCCTTATCCTTCTTGTGCACAATAATACGCCCTACGGAAAAAATTAGCATCTCGTATAGAAAACCATAATAGTACCCAATAATATGCAGTCATTCGATCAACACAATGGCGTAAGTGATCATTGACGGGGTGATTGCTCAGAGCCACTCACAGTGATTATAAACAGCTGTAAAGACTTTTCAGAAAATGTAATTCTAATAAAAAGCAGCCTACCTGCTCTCTGTCCCCAGAAACAAAGCAATACTTTTCTGAAAGGTCTGCTCTTTGCAGGTTGTAAATGAAGGAAGGTGGCTGTATTTAGGCACACGCTGGTAAATGTTACCCTGCGCTGACAGCGCGGAGCGTCAGAAATTCACAATAGCTTTAAAATCAGAAAAAAATAAATCAGTCTCTTTTCATGCTCGTTTCATGCTGTGGCATGTATTACCAACATCAGCAGGAGGGCGCAGGTCAATAGTAAATAACCTGATTTAATTAATACAAACAATAATCCTGCATGACAATTGAATTAGCAGGCCTGCCTGGCTTTCACATTTAGGTTTATGACAGGAGAAGAGAAGCTTTACACAGAAAAATTATAGTTTACAATATTTACAGTACAATTATTTATATATATCTTAATTAGGATAAATGAAATAAATCTTTTTATTATAACACTGCCTGGCCAAAAAAAGTTCCCAGGCCAGTGGGAGCAGTGTTTGGATCTGGGGTGCTTATGAGGTCAGTGTTATGATTTTGGGTACCTGTGGAGCAGTTTTATGATCTGGGCTTCCTTTGAGGTCAGTGCTATGATCTGGGAGGACAGTCTTATGACCTGAGGTGCCGACAGAAGCAGTGTTATGATCTAGGGTGTCTGTGGGGGCACTGTTATCATCTGGGGTGCCTGTGAGGGCAGTATTATGATCTGAGGTGCCTGTGGGGGCAGTGTTATGATCTGGGGTGCCTGTGGGGGCAGTTTTATGATCTGGGTGCCTGTGGGAGCAGTATTATGATCTGAGGTGCCTGTGGGGGCAGTGTTATGATCTGGGGTGCCTGTGGGGGCAGTGTTATGATCTGGGGTGTCTGTGGAGCAGTTTTATGATCCGGGCTGCCTTTGCAGTCAGTGTTATGATCTGGAGTACCTGTGGGGACAGTCTTATGATCTGAGGTGCCTGTGAGGGCAGTATCATGATATGAGGTGCCTGTGGGGGCAGTGGTATGATCTAGCGTGTCTGTGAGGGCAGTGTTATGATCCGGTGTGCCTGTGGGGGCAGTATTATGATCTAGGTGCCTGTGAGGTCAGTGTTATGATCTGGGGTGCCTGTGGGGGCAGTGTTATGATCTGGGGTGCCTGTGGGGGCAGTGTTATGATCTGGGGTGCCTGTGGGGGCAGTGTTATGATCTAGGGGAACCTGTGGGGGCAGTGTTATGACCTGGGATGCCTGTGAGGGCAGTGTTCTGATCTGCGAAGGCAGTGTTATGATCTGGAGTTACTTTAGTTGGTCTGGTCTAGGTTCAGAAATGTTATATGCCCAAATTAGTTCATTTGACTCCTTGAATATACTGAATGACCAGGTTTCTCCATCAATCAGCTAAAGATGTGCCAACGAATATTAGAATATTTTTTAGCCAGTGTATCTACATTAGAAAGATCACTATGTATCTTTTTTATTAATATACCATTGCCATGGGTTTATTCCCATCAAACCGTTTTCAACCATGACTTATTCAAAGTTTACCCAAAATTCACACATTTTTCATGTTGAATTCAGTAGGAAACATTATACATCATGAGTAAAAGATGATGCGTGCATTTTCATACTTATTCCAATGCGAAAAATGTGTACAAAGGTTGGTAAATTTTCTATCTTTCCCTTACCTTTCTAATGATTATGGAAGACCATCTCACTCCAGGACTTTTCAGTTGTAATACAAAGGGCACTGGCATCAAGATCAGAACTAAGGGAAGATATGGCATAGGTGTTTGCTTTAGATTTGCAATCCAAGTCCCATGATTATAATCTGGAATAACGGCAGGGTTTCCAGCAGTGTGAAATAATTTCCTTAAAGCCTCATAGAGACATTTAATGGACACCAGTGGATTTTCACTAGAAAAGATTCTTCGTCATTATTTCCAATTGAAGATCAATACATGTAGTCCCCGGGTTACGTACGAGATAGGAACTGTAGGTTTGTTCTTAATTTGATTTTGTATGTAAGTCGAAACAGGTACATTATTTTAATAAATGCAATTTCGACAGATGTTTGTCCTAACATATAATTAGGGAGCATGGTGTCAGTTACTGTATAAAATCCTCACTGTAAGCTAATCACAAACAAAGCAGAAAAAAAAAACTTTATGGAGCCTAGACATTTATTTAGTTCTGGACCAAGCTGTGCTTTGATATTCATAAAGAAACAACTGCAGAGTTTATCTTGGTCATTAAAGAGTTACAAGAGCTTGCAGAACAGCAAAAGATTTCTTCTGCAAGTCATGCAATTCCCCCTCAAGCCTCCATCATGCACATGAACGAGCAGCAAAGCCCCATTGGTATCAAGGAGTTGTCCTTATGTTGGATGTCCTACGGGGACTACCTGTAAATTAATATTGTACATTTAGCACCATTCATAGAATAAATCAGAAAGGAGGAGCAGATGCCTTGCATATTCCTAGTCGTCATTTGCTGTTACAGTGCAGACTACAGACAAGCTAAATGTAAGCACTGCAATGGTTACAACTGCTTAGGATATGTGTAGCTTTGGAGTACATGGTTATAGTTAAACAGAAATGAAAAGCATAGCAATCCCTAATCTCTTTTCTGCTGATCACATCTATGCTCCTAATGTGTGGTCCATGGGGAGTTGTCAGTGAACATGGTCGAAGCCAGTCAACAATGTAAATAATAATAGTGTAGCCAGCAGTCATGTGTTATCATCATATTGGCTGGTAAAGCAATGGTTACAGAGCCAGTAAATGACTAGACCTCTTACATATATCTTTATATAGTTAAAGGTTTGGTAAGAGAAGACAACATTGTGAGCGGTAGCACCATCCTCCATTACACCTGGACAGAAAAGTCCCCAACACTTTCCAAAGAAAACTCAAATATGCTGCCATTTCAAACTGTAATGCGCAGCCATATCAAGAGCCCAGCCTAATTATCTGTTACTTTCACTAAAGTCTAACTTTAAATATTTTTTCTACTAAATACTTGGTCTAAAAGTTCATCCATTATAATTCAGTTGTAGGCTGCGCAGAAAGATCATTATAGGAAAAAAAAATCTGTCTTTTACTTTATCACTCCCAGCACTTTATGATTTTAATGACCTTTTTACGGACCAGCAGATTAATGAGAACAAAATCAGCCAGTTAATGTAGTTCCATTAAGAACCCCGGCGGAAAATCCAAAAGAAAAATAGAAATCGCTAATTCATGGGGTCACGCATAGAGGGAAACCGTAATATATGCGTGGGGTGTCTGAACTCAACTTAAGACATGCCGATTGTTCAAACAGAACATGCTTAATGACGGGAGGCAGTGAATATATAACCCATCTAGGCACATTTGTAACCATGAAGAATTGACTGCTGGGAAACACTGCAAAAATAACTGAAGCATGTGAAAGTTTGTCGCAAATGTTTTAACAGAGGAAAAGTTAATTCTAATAACACTATTAAACAACAGATTATAAAAGAAGCGCATCTTGTAAAAATAAAAATAATGGTGTTGACGCCGTGGCGGCTTATAATAAGGGCGTCTTTGTGTAACGGTGCCGTATTCTCTTTGTGTGCTGTCTTGGGAAGTTCGGCTTCTGTATTTTTTGTTGCTTTGTGAAATCAGCTTGTAAAATAATAAAGCTTGGCATTAAAACCCGTTGCCCATGGGCATGCTGAAGTGTTGATTTGTAGCCAGAAGATCTGATTAACTTCCTGCAAAGTGTTATGGCCTCTCCAAACAGAGGTAATTTCTACTCCCTGAACTAAGGATAGCTTCAAAAGTAATAATTTCTGTTAATTAATTTAGAATTTACTTTTGTACATGGCTGAGCAAAATTCGCTGCAGAGGGAAAAAAGACCTCAAAGAGAACCAATCCTAACTGGGTTTGTAAGAATCTAAATATTCAGCCTTATACTATTCCAATTCTGTATGATGGCTTACTTTAGCTTTATTTTTTATTTTATTTTTTAAACATCAACTTAAGGTATGGGGTGAAAAGTTACCTGGGGACCAATAGTTGCTCTGTTGTCAATTGATTTACCTTACACACGCTCCCCCAGATTCTGAGTGTGTGCAGTGTGTAAGGTTAGAGTAGCCTTTCTCAACCATTTTACATGGATGGACCCATGAAATAACTTTCAGGTGTTTGGAAACCCTCTGCCAATCTTTCTAATATGCCAAATTTATGGTACATTACCCCAGTGGTCATTGAGAAGAATATCACCCCTACAAATACCCACATAGATCATTGGCCTCAGTGGTAACTGGTCTGAGTGACACAAATTGCTCACTGCTCAGGGAACCTATAGCAACTTCTGGAGGAGCACTAGCAAAGAAACACTGGGTTAGGGTATAGACAGATGGGGGGGGCACTTTACTCAATCAACCATTACTCACTGCCCCTGTTCATTGGTCACTAGACTTTAGCATGGCCTGATGATTGGAGGTTACACGGTCCTCCATACCCATAAATACTTTTTCGTCTTGAATACAACTGTAAGGTTCTATTGGCCTTCATCTTCCCACTGGGAAGATGTACCCTCATGTCAGCCCTGCGGGCCATACCGGAGCCGCTGTCCCTAACCGCAGGCACGGGTGCCGGGTCCTCTCTTTTCTCTTCTGCCACCATACTGACTTCGTGGGCAGCAGGTACTGTAACCCTGCTACCTGAGTCCCATGCCGGAGTTTCCTTCCTGCTGGAAACTTGCACTGGTGTTTGTGCTGGCGTGGATGTGTCCCTCTTCATCTACGAGGCAATTCATACACGCTCTCTGTTTCACCAGCCTATGGCTGGATCTCTGCAGGTATTTAAAGTCGCTTCCTACTACAGGAAGATGCCTGAGCAATCTCATGGTTTTAGCTAGTCTAACTCCTAGTGCAAGGGTGTTTTTTCTGTCTGCTTTACTGTGTACCGGATCTTGTTTAATGAACTCTTGGACTTTGCCTGATTGCCGCCTAACTCTGACCTCAGATCTTGTTTATGGACTTTTGCCGGTTTACCGCCTGCCCTTGATCTCGGATCTTGTTTATGGACTTTGTTTGATTGCCGCCTCGGCTGACCCATACCCTCCAAGCCACGCAAGCCCCCTCGATGCTTGCACCGAGTGCCCTGACCCCTCTGGTCAGCTGCCACTGACCCAGGGATTGCTTTGGAGTGGCACCTGGCAGCTACCCCGCGGCCCAAACCTATCCTCACCATCTGAGGTTCTAGTGAAGACCAGGTAGCGGCTTAATTACGCCCCTCCGGAGCATACCCAGTCAGTGGCACAGTGGGTCCACACCCACGTGCATTACACCTCAGAAACTATTCTCTCTGGTATAGAAAATATTTACAATCTCCCCAAGACAGGGAGAGAATTCTCCCCATAGACGGCAAACTAATAAAACATGATAGTAGTCTTAATCATGTCCTACTCCTACAAAACTAATAATAATTTGAGCTTTAGATACACTTTACTAATAAATAAGTATAGCAAGCCTTAAACTTGAACTTTCAAACTCAAGCCAGCAACAAAAGTTCCCCTTGTTCTGTCCTGACAGGTTCATTATAACAAGCACAGTAAAGAATCATCATTTTGTTGACAAGCTGCCCTCACTGTCTCCTCTACATATCCTGAATTTCTCTGTCTGTGAGACCCAGCCTGGAACGTGTTAATCAATGACAATGGATAGAACAGTGAGGAATAAAACAAAAAAAGTTAATCTAGGCTGAAAGATTATTAATTAAAGCTGGGAAGTGCCAGACTCAGGAGCAGAGAAATATTACTGAGCTTTGGAAGCAGAGACAGAACATTACTGGTACGCTCTGCTAAACTCTGATTGATTAGTCCCATGTTCTAATAAATGGCTTCCAGATTGTAAATGTAGGAGAGAGAATTCATATCACCGAGAAGAAACATTACCCGTATCTAGACTGCAGAAAATTGTACAGATCTTTTCTTTTACTGTAAATATATTAAGGTTGGGAAGGTTAAGTTTCTGTATTACCAAGATAAAGTTTTGCTAATGGGTCCATAACGTAATGTGAATTCCATAACGTAATGTGAAGACTAAGTTTGATTTTGTCTTTGGTGGGCTCTAGGAACTGTTCCCCCCTCTCGCTGCTCACCACCTCTCTTACATAGGTAACCCTCTTCCTCTGCCAATCAATGGTCAGTATAGGATGGTAAATTGGCTTCAAGTATTACTACTGCTGTCCATGTGGAACCGCAAGAGACTGCAATTGTGGGCACTGCTGGCCATTTTGAAGAAGCCCACTTGTCAGTAAGAGTAAGTGGTCTGTGAATTCAGTGTCCTACCTGGATAGCACTAGGTAGATTCAGGACAGGGATTGAGTACTACCACAATAGTGGAAGAAGTGTTTTACCTACAGGATCAGTAAGTGAAAATGAAAGGGAAAAAAAACCTAATGCAACAACTACATCTATGGACTAATGAGAGCAATATATTACATATATATTATATATTATATTTTTGGGGCACTATGAGTGCCAATGAAAAAAACAAATTCCCAGGTGTCTTAGTGTCCCCCACTGGGAGATTTTGTTCTTCTTGTTGCTATATTACTACAGTAATGATGGAGGCTGGGTCATTTTAAGCCTTGGGTCACACAGTGGTTAACGTTTGCAGCTACTTGGATGTCCCACCATTATACCATTGTAACCAGAGCTAGAAGCAAACACTTTGCTTACCCAAGGGCTATGGCTGGCCTCAATCATGTTAAGAAAAGTGCCTATCACTTGGGAAAGCTGGGGTTGAACAAGTGGTGACACCTGGCACTAACTAGAGTCAGAATGATGAGATGGCCAACTGAAAACTGCAAATTCATGCGAGTGCTGCAAATATATTTTGCAAAGGGTGCAGTCCAGCCCTTAATGGTAATCAATATTTGGTCTGTGAACTGTTACTGAATTTAGGAGCTGCCTGGTGCACATATCAAGAATGAAATGGAGCTACTAACAAACAGATAAATGTGTCAGCAGTAAGATAGATGATTTCACCAAATACTGTATGCCCAGCAGGTGCGGGGTACACAACTTGTTCCAGCATTAGCAAGGCATTGCAGTTCTGTCCAGACTGCTTTAACACTTCACAAATCCACCTATTAGATTGAATGCTAACCTGGAAAAAGATGTCTTAAAAATGAAAGTTGCAATTTGACTGCTGGCTGTGGATAACAATGACAGTTGTTGGCACTGACACTTTGATGGATGAGGCAGTGTGTGCTGGCAGATGAGGAAAATGTCATAATTGCTAGGAGCAACACAAGTCTCTGAGTAGTTCCTCTATATAATATGAGTTTATTAAAGGGATGATTCAGTTGAAGGAAGATTGGGTCGTAACATCCTTACAGCTTGCATAATAAAGCCCACTGTGTGCTCCCACTGCCTACTTTTGTTCCTTTTCCCCAAGTACAGTTATAAGGAAGATGTTTCAGAGAAACCTTTTCCTGATTATGATACACCAAGGTACACAGTTACCTTGCTATTTATTTAAGAAAAAAATAGAGAACATCCGTTCTCCAACCAACTACATCAAGTCCTACACAGTTCTGTTGAGGACTCTATAGGCACCAATACCAAGGCAGTTTCTAGGACCAAAGCAAGGCCCTTGAAGGTGTGCCAGTGCCTGGAAAATGGAACTGTTCAAAGGAAGCCATCCTTAGATTGATGAGATTTTGGGATTCGCCTGTGTTTTGGTTTTAGAATGGTGTTGTTGGGTTGCATTACCTTCCGGGTTCTTAGACCTTTCGTGGACACCACTGATAAGATTTCCCGCAAGAAAATACATCTTCAGCTCCTATCTCAATGTCTATCATCCCTTCTGCCATATCTATTCTCCATAATGGTAATATTAAGAAAAAGAAAAAAATGACCATGGGCCAGTTTGATGATTTTCGGAACCCCTGAAATTTTTTAAACTAAGGTATAAGACCAATACATTGCTCATTGCCAGTACACCAAAATGTTTCCTGATCTGATGTTCAATGTTTGTGGCCAAAAAAGATTCACTTTAATATCAATGGGCCTGATTTTTTAAAGGTTTCCAAGGCTGGAGATGATAGGCTTTCATGAATAAAGCTAGGTGATCCAGCAAACCTGGAATGGATTTCTTCAAAGTCATTTGCTATTTGCTAGCAAGTGTTTTGAATCCTGGACCAGTTACATTCCAGTTTTATTGGATCACCCAGCTTCACTGATGAAAGTGTATCCTCTCCAGCCTTGGAGAGCTTTATTAAATCAGGCCCAATGTTGGTGGGTAACCTTCTTGGCTTAAAGCCATAGAACTTTGATTCAACTTGTGACTTTATAATAAAATCAGAATATGGCACATTGGAAATTGAATGTTTGTATTGTTTATATCAGTGATGCATTTATCCCCAATTACATCAGGAAACATAGAAATTGAAAAGACCAGTTCTTTTGTTATAACAGAATGACATATGTGTGCTGCGCTCCTGATGCCATTCAACAATCGGCTCCTTTATCGAACGACGCAGCATTCGTTCTAAAGCTCTCCAACACCAATTAGCACTTGGAAATTGAACGGTGCTTTTATCTGAGGAAGTACACTCTTGGGAAAGAGGTGGCAGCACAAATTCTGGCAGCTTATGGAGTAGTGGGATCATTAGCTCCTCTATGTTTAGACTCAAGAGATTTAGTTTCACACTGAAGGAAACGCAGACATTACCAACAAATGAAAGTAATTGACATTGATGTTTTTCTGTACACTGCATTGCCTGTATCTGAGCTGGGGCCTGCCATCACCTTATAACATCCAGTCGTTTAGGGAAGAAGCTCAGTTTTTTAAATTGTCCTGCACAGGACTGGTTACTTGAAGTACACACAGGATCACTGCAACTCAGCTTCTATTTTAGGAAATTAGACCCAAAATCATTTAGTTTTGCAGCACTTAAACTCACTTTACTGCACTTCACACTTTGGCAAATAAGGATCAGTGTTTTTGCACCTACACCAGTGGCAATTGACAATTCTATAAATAAAAGGCAAAGAAAGAACAAAAATAGATTGTTTATAACCAATAAAACTTACAAGTGTCTATAAAAAAATAACTTAGAAGAGGAAACAATCCAACTTAAAAGAGGAGTAACTATTCAAAGTGAATGTTCAGATTCATTTAAAAGGCCATTGTGATCCAAGGGTTCCAGAGGCATTCCTTCATTAAAGTTTTGGAAAACAACTAGATGGAAATATAAATAATACCAAATTATTATTAATGTTTTTATTAGATTAATTTATACCTGAACACCTGCAGTTAGAGAATCTCTCTGCTCCCTCTTAATTTATTCAGCATATCTCTTCACCCCCTACTTTATTATTATTATTATTATTATTAATAATAATAATAATAAAAAACAGTATTTATATAGCGCCAACATATTATGCAGCACTGAACTTTTGTTCATTACTTCACCAGTCATCAAATCACCAGGTATCAAGTGAGTCCAGAGGGAAAAGCTCAATTACAGGGCCAACAATGCTGCACTACTCATGAATTTAATGAAAGGTTATCACTTATGTAAGCTGCGTCTGCTTTCAATACAGTGGGAGATGAAGATCTTGTGGTTTACATGGCTGTTCGCATTGTCACTGTGTGATTCAAAGGCCTGTAGCCTTGTCCAGCCCATTGCTTTGTGGATTGGCAGAATGATTGTGCTGCTGAAACCCTCCCACTATGTACTGCAGTGTCTGGGAGGGGGAGTATGTGGGACACAAATAAAGGAGGTACATATTTCATTATATGTTTCATAGGGTAGCTGGATTTGAGGCTTGTTTGGACTACCACATAGGCTTTGAATGTAGTGTAATGGTACCGGGTGCTCATCAAGTCTATAATCTGCCCTTAGACACTCTTTCATTTTCTTTCTGATTTAAGTAAAGACAGAATCACCTTCTTTTATTAAGCATCAGGTGCTGATCACACTCCAGTGGTACAGCACAATGTGTACTCATTGCTTAAGGCCTCTGATTTGTCATCACCAGCTGCCAACATCATACAGAACACATCGTGACTTGGCAGCACATCCTGCGCTCCTCCAGAGAGGGGATTGCTCAGGTAGTAATCTTTTATTAATACTTGAAAATGGTGAGGCTGCTTTTATTAAAAATTATTGAGAAAAGGAGGGGGAATCATTCAGATAGCAGTAATATGACTAAATAAACCACACAGCAATCCCTGCACCACCATTTAAATAGTTTTATCCCTGTGGTTGATGTGTGAAATTATCTCAGTAATACGTCCTATAAGTACAACCGGAGGACTCCAGGAACCCAGAACAGTCCCTAAATCAGTGCTGTGTTTTATGCAATATGCTCAGTAATGGTACAGTTTTTTTAGCAGAAGTTTTGGGTTCTATTACTTTTTCCTAAAGCTAACTGGTAACATAATAACAACTGCTTAAGACAATAAGGCTTCGACAGATGGGCAGTAAAGTTTCAACGAGCTGTAAGCTTACAGGGCTCCTACCGCTTCCTCATGCCCATGAAACTAGTGACGCTATAGGACTGATTTGTTACAGCTCACTAAGGCTGGAGAGGATACACCTTCATCAGTGAAGCTGGGTGATCCAGCAAACCTGAAATGAGTCTGGTTCAAGATTGAAAACATTTGCTAACAAATCGCAAAAGACTTTTAAGAAATCCATTCCGGGTTTGCTGGATCACCCAGCTTCACTGATGAATCCTCTTCAGCCTTGGAGAAGAATTAAGCTGCGTACACACTTCCAATTTTTATCGTTTGTAAACGAACGATGAACGATCCTGCACGATATCAGCGAACGATCGTATAGCACTGATCCTGTACATACAGATGACACTATCGTTCAAAGATATTGTACACACGTATATATACACACAGTATATATGAATATATATATATATATATATATATATACACACATACACTCACATACACAATACAGCCTGTATCAATCAAATGTTCGTTCATCGCGCATGCTCAGAACATGCACGATCACTGAACGACCGTACACACGATAGATGGTCAACGATCGTCGTCCAACCCGATCCGCAGGTCCGGTCGTTCATTTCCAATGACTATCCTCGTTCGTCGGCGTCGTTGGTTACTTTTTTTACAAACGATTTTTGGCCAATCGGTCGTTCGTCATTCGTTCGTCGTTCATTTCCAACGATAAAAATTGGACGTGTGTACGCAGCTTTAGGAATACTTGGCTGGGGCTCTGGAGATCTACCTAGGAATGCCTATCCCCAACGCTTGTCTGGTATTAAGGCAAAAGGTACAAACATTTATACTAACACTCATAGGTCCCTTTCAGACACGAGGTATAAAAACTGCACTTCTGGTGCATAAAAAACTGCTGCTGGGAGAGGCAAACCGCACTGCTGGCAACCGGACTGGCTCATGGCTGCAGATGAAGAACAAATCTTCTAGTAACTACCACACTGCCAAAAGTGACAAAGCCATGTGCAAAAAGCAGTTGGGACCACAGCTGAACCCGGGGCAGAACACTGCATCTCACTGTAGGTCTGAAATAGCCCATATTATTTACCAGAGTGATATTACTTGATGTATTTCTTATACTGAGAGATTATGAGAAATTTCTTTTAACTCCTCCTGTAACTCCTGTCTTATTCACATCCAGATGTGCTACTAGCGGCAATATACCTCTATAATGTTTAAGTGCTCTTTTATGTACCTCATGACTTACTACACAAAGCAAGATTACCATTTAAAGCAGAACTCAACCTCAAAAACAAAAACTGCAAGCAGATGAGTTCTTTATTACAGAAGGAACACACTATATATTTTCTGCAGTAAAATAAACTTACCCTCCTGCTCACAATCTTTTGTAGCTGTGCATGGGTACCATCCCGGTATAACTGGCTGCTGGGAACTAACTGCCGTGGAGTAAAGGAGAGGTGAGCTTAGTTCTGCTTGAAATGAAAACCAGTTGGTAAGAACCCCTTGAACGTAGAAAGCCGGTGATCCTAAAATGATCTAAAGCCATGATGACCATAAATGTAATACAATGTAGCCTATGTGTCCTTACATGGTGGTAGCTGACATTTGTTTAGGTATTGTTCCTTTTATTTTCACCTTATGATTCTGCTAAAATCACACTTCCAGTTCTAGGGTGTTAATACTAATTCATTGAACTTTGCTGGATTACCCAGAATCTCCCATGATAGTTGTTAAGGCGGTCTCCTACTGATCCCCGATCAGCTGTCCCTCTCTCTGATGGCTTCTGTTTACAGCAAATAATGGGAGAGCACGGAACACACACAACTCAATGTGTAGTTAGATCACTCTGAATACTTTATTGTTTGCATACTGCTTATATACTAGTTCAAAGGCATGATGAGTGCATGATCGCATTACTACAGACATCTAGCAGACATGACAAATGTCCTTGTGGTTCTGTCCTTGTGTCCTAAGGACAGGATATTCTTGTCAGGAGAACAGATAAATGGCCGAAGGGAGGAAGGGGAGAGGTTCAAGGCACAAAAAGGGGGAAGCAAACATTAGTTTACTGATAAGAAGAGTACAACTAGTTTCAACATAATTCAATCATCTACAAAACACAATAAAAGCACAAAAATTTTTTACTTCAAAATTCCACTTCTTACAATAGTTAATCCTCTCCAGTCTCCATGTCTTATGAATCAGGCCTAATGTTCCTATGAAAAAACAGAGTTGGTACTCACAGTGTGTTAGGAATACAGAATACTTCTCTTTTTTACCTTAACATAGTAGGGATGTGTTCCATACGAATTCATTATAGACAGACTTTCTAATTATTCAAAGCTGTATAGGAAAAAAGAAAAATACCCCTGGGGGAGTCAGAAATGGAAAAGGATCGAGGGGTTCTGGTAGACCATACACTTAATATTAGCATGCAATTATTCACAAAAAGGACATTGTGGAATTGGAGAGAGTGCAGAGAAGGGCAACTAAATTAATAAAAGGAATTACTTACCTCCCTTATACGTCTCTAGGAGCTCAGCTATGAGGAGAGATTAGCTGAACTGAATCTATTCTCCGTTGAGAAGAGACGTTTAGGGGGGATATGATCACCCTGTATAAATATATAAACAGTCCATATAGAGAACTCTCTTCCCCATTATTCACTTTGAGATCATTACAAAGAATAGGAGGACACTCTTTGCATCTGGAGGAAAGAAATACAGGATAAGGAATGGATTCTTTACTGTTAGGTCTAAAAAACTGTGGACTAATAGAAGTTTGAGCAAATTCTATAGATTGGTTTAGGGAAAAGCTGGATGCTAGAAGCACAGAATATAACTGGGCATTCAAGTTTTAAAGTAAAGACAATGGAGACTGTTGATCCAGGGAACATCCGATTACCTCATGGAATCAGGAAATTATTTTTTCCCCTGGTGGAGAAAATTGAGCTATGTTTTATAAAGTTTTTTTGCCTTCTTCTGGATAAGCTATGTAGATAATTTTTTATCTGGGATATGCTGGTTTGTAGGATGTTTATTACCTTGGTGGTTGAACTTGATGGAGTTGTATGTATTATTTCAACCTGACTAACCGATTTGCAGTGGGGTTACCCATGCACTGCAAAGAATTAGCTACCTGTTGAGGTCTAGAGGTTTGTTGAGGTCTAAACAGCACTTCACTTGTGGCCAGCTCACTCGTCTTCCATCTGACTAATATAGAATATTAGAAACTCCCTTCCCTTACAGTTTAGGGCTACTGCAGCCCATATATAAGTTTATAGATGAAGGAGGTGGAGACTGTGAAAATATAAAGGTAAAATATAAAAGGTAAATAAAAATCATGTTTACATCCCTCTAGATGAAAAACACACATTTAAACTCTTGCAGTACTGGGCAAGTCACACTTATAGAAAGGTTTATCTCTCGAACCTGGAGTTGATACTTAAGTTAAAACTGCAGAGTGCACAGCACTGGATTTCTAGCAGGATCAGTGGGTTATATCTTTTTCAACAGATGCTTTAAAAGTAATTAAATTCTTTAATTAGTAATTAGTAAAAGTTATCAAAAATAATTTGCTATGCTTAAATGATTTATGAATGATGATTTTAAATATACTGAGAAGATGAGCTCAATGAGTGTAAAAAGGGCAATTTCACAGCACTAAATAACTTTGAGGTGCGTCTCCATGCTGATATTTCCATTTTTAAACTCAGGGAAATAAAGTGTACATCAATCGCTCCAACAGCTAATAAGCTCATGACAGGCTTGTGGTTATCAACATAAACTTGGGCAGATGTCCAAGAACATGATGTTGCCAGGAAAGTGAAGTGCAGTCTTCCCCGAGGCAGAGAAGTGATGTAGAGACAAGTAGATTGGCATGATTATACGTTCTGGGTACAGTTCCGAGGGAGCAAGGTATAGTAATATGGTCAGCTTGGGAATAAAGACTTTTTGGATAGAAACTTTTCTTTTGTAGCATGCACCATTGATAAAATTA
>NC_092867.1:14720760-14749372 GCF_032062135.1 Pyxicephalus adspersus | reverse complement strand
ATCCTTCTGGAGAACACAGAAGATAAGGAGCATGTGAAGGCTGAGATCAATGTATGTCAAAGGAGAACACTGTATTCAGTTGTGTTGTTGTCCATGATGTCGTCATGTAGATCCTCCAGGAAGGAAGCATTTAGCATTGAGTCAGTCTGGACTGTGATTTGAAGAAGGGTCGACCTTCAATTTATTCTTCTTCTGCATAAGTCTTGGGTTCTTCCCGTTAAGATAAGGAGAATGTGAAGGCTGAGTTTAAATGTATGGCAAAGAAGCACCCTATATTCAGTTGTGTTGTTGGTCTACTAGGATGTATTCTTGAAGATCCTCGAGGAAGAAGACATTGAGTCAGGTGGGACAGTGTTTTTAAGAAATCTAGACCTTAAATTTTCCTTCTCCTGTAAAAGTCTGGGGTTCTTCCTATTAGATAGCCACTATGGTTTCCCATGTTCCTGGAGAAGTACGATTGTTATGCCATGCTCCTCCAGGTCCAGGGATGTTCCTTCTGGAGAACAAAGAAGGGGAAGAGTATGTGAAGGTTGAGTTTAAATATATGGCAAAGGAGCACCCTATATTCAGTTGTGTTGTTCAAAACTATTGTTGAAGATTCAAGAACCTGGCCATGATATATACTCTCAAATGCAATCCATTGTAGAAATGTTTTTCCTTGGCAATGGCAAAGAAGAAAATACTGTAAGAAAACCCTGTGGAAGGGGCATTAGCTGGTAAGACTTGAATATGGGAGCCCAGAAAATTCAGGGTAAGAAGGCAAAGCTCTGTGGAAGGCTTTAGATGTTCTAAACCTTTGAAAGCTCATTTACTGAAAGTGTGGAGTATGACCTGTGAATCCAATACCCAACACAGAGCTCTTGTCACAGATCCCTACTGGTCCAGGCGATCTGTGCCTCCTTCAGTGCCACCCACCTTACACTCCCCTGCTGCCAGCACCAGCTCTGCTAAGGCATCACCTCCTCAGCTCACTTCCTGGTCTAGGTCATTTGACTCCCAGTCAGCTGCTCCACTACTTCAGAGGACTAATGTGTTTCACAAACACGCTGCCCATGCTGGTGGAGATGTAAAAACCACCAACCTTTAGTCTCCTGGACCCCCTCTGGTGGTAGGAAAGGATGCAGCAGGTTACATGGCTCCATCCATCACATGACCTGCCCTTTAAAGGAAGTGAGGGGCAACAGGAAGTTGCCTGAACAAGGAGTTCCTTTGGCTCTGCTTCCAGGTTCTTGTTGTTTGTCTCTCTCATTCCTGACTCTTCATGTATTGACCTCGGCTTGACCTTGACTACTCCTGATGGCTGCCTGCCCTGACCTCTGGCTTCCCTAACTACTCTCTGCTCCTCGTTATGGTACCACGTGCTGTTTCTGCCGTCAGCGGTCACCTGTCTCTGTGTGCATGGGGGCTGCAACCTGGCGGTTGCCCACAGCGTTACACCCTCACCTCTAGAGGCTCTAGTGAAGACCGGGCAGCTGCTTAAACTCTGCGCCCTCTGCACGTCTCTACCTACTGAGCTGGTGACACAGAGGGTCCACTATCCTGCCTTGCAGCTACTGTGACAACTCCTCTGTGATTCACTAATGGTGCCTCGGACGGCAAAGTTTCTTGAGGTTCAAGTGTGTCAATAGGCTGCTTGGAGCCCCAAATCACATAAGAGGACCTACAAATTCAAGTCCAATGTGATCTGACAATAACAGACAAATGGCTACATTAGGGATCCCGATAGGCAAAATTTTAAAGACTTTACCCAAGAATAGGTTTATTAATTTTCAACTTTGTGAATGTAAAATTAAATGTCCGTTTTATTTTAAAAAAAAATTATAAGTATTGTTATTCTGGTGTTTTAGTTGAGTGTAAAGTGTCATTTTTCTTTTTTTCCAATGCAGTATGAGAGCATGAAAAAGCTTTCTTTATTTGCTGCAGGCTACGGGGACTTATTTTTCTTTTTATGTGTGATGTTCATTACAGTTTTTCAAATTTTTTTGATGTTCACAGAATTACAATACGTCACACAGTTGATCCAGCTGAACCTTACAAAAAAAAAACTAATACTGTATGGCAAACTATTCAGCTCTGTATGAGTGTATGAAAGCCCAAATTTTTTTTGTCAGCCAGCAGGTTTAAAAAAAGCAGCTCTGGATGCAATACCCACTTCCTTTCTGATGCTGTTTCATGCAGTAATTGCTTTGTGCCACTAGATTTCATTAGTCTTTGGTAGACGTCTGACACCCAGAGGATATAGGACATCCTGAAAGTACAGGGCATCATAGACTTGGCTCACGGGGTAAATGGGTAACTACCACAGTGTCCTATATAGAGGGGCACTGATGATACAAGTCCCTATTTAATAATCAATTAGAACAAACCAACATTATCATAATATTCAAAGACAGGCAGCTTGTACCCAGTCAGGATGCTGTAATTATAAAGTTTTCCATACAAAAGTTTCCAGGTACAGCCGCAATACAAAATCTGTGTGAGACACACGTCTGCACAAAACAAAAGAAAATATCTCTACCCTATGAAGTTCATTTCGTAGATAAAATCCCCTACAAGCTTTATAAATAAACAAGAGAATTAGGACTACAAAACAAGCTTCTTTTAACATTCCCCGCACTTGCATTGCTACAGGTAAACTTGCACGCCTCTTCTACGATGATTATGTTCGGTGTTTAGCGAGATTGAGCTACATATTTCTGCTTTGTGTTTGAAGTTGTCTGCCGAATGCCTGGGCTTGTTTATAAAATCCCCTTATCATTTCATGCAAAACAGTAAACCAAACCCCAAAGAAATCCATTCAAAGCGAATATGGAAATATAAAATAAAGTGCTGGCTTATTTAAATATCTCGTCCCTCCGTAGAAATTTTTACACTTTTTTTTTAACCTGTTGCAGGACTAAAATCATGCGACAAACCGGTGGACGTCTGGGTAGTGGCGGTATATTGATACTACCCGTGTATTACTAAAACATATGAGCAGGAGCGCCCTGTATTGTTCAGTCTCGCTTAAGTAACACCATGGGGTAAATGCGATCATTACATTTTCAAGTAATAGAAAATGGTATGGCAGGGCTGGATTTTAACTATAGAAGAAGAAAGCAAGGAATGCAAAGACCTAGTGGATTCAACAGGATAAGCTTTCACTATTTGATGCATTCCTGTCTATGATAATATATAAATAATGTTATAGGAGATCACCATTTCTACTGATGATTAAAAAAAATGAATGATTAACAGATATACAAGAGAACCATTTGCTTCTGCCACTTGCAGGCACAGGCCTACTGTGGCTAATGGGAAATTGAGTATGTATATGGGTATACATATGAGAAAGTGGGTTTGAATGGGTATACATATACAAAATCATGCCCTTCCCGTACACACTTCTGCTTTTCCCTGTACTCGCTCCAATGCACATTCCGGCACCAAAGTAAGTGACTTGTTTAAATGTCCATCATTCAGACCACAGCAGTGATCATTCCGCAATAGATTGTTACTATGTACAGCAGCTTATAGGAGCTGCTGTAGTTAGAGACCTTTTGTTTGAAAAAAAGTTCATGTTAAAAAAAAGGATGTATTCCTATTTAATGCAGAAATAAACCCCACTATACTTACCTGTCCTTGTTGCATCACAGTGCGCTGCCATTTTCTTCCTTCTTCTCTTCCTAGAAGCACTTTTTAGCCATCTTGATTGCATTGGCTGTGATCAAGACAAATCCTGGCATCTTCTGGGTATCAAAATAAATCAATGCCCATGTGTGGGAGTTACATCATTCCATGCCAATTAATCAAGATAGGCAAAGTTTCAGCAGCCAGATGAAGCTGGGGAAAAGATGGCTACACCAAAGAGGGAGCCTGAGGGCTTTGCATCACTGGAACAACACTGAGTATTTACTTTTGTAGGCAGTGTGAAAAGTGTTAAAACTTTTGCTGTAACTACCACCTGAAAAATTTTACCCTCGTTGTTTGTCCTGAGAACCACTGTCAGCAAAAAAAGTGACAGAAAATCAAAATTTCTACAGCCTTTACCGAAACAAGAATAGAGAAGACATGTCCATAAGCTGTATTGGGTCCAAGTCAGATGGGGCATTTTGTATCAGTGATTTATCACTTCTACAATTGGCTACCTGATATGACAAGAAGCAATTTGTTGCTGCTAAAAAGTAAACTTATCGAGCTTGTTTGCTCGCCCTCAGTGATTCGTAGCTAAGCCATAAAGGTAAAAGAAGGAATCATTGCTGGTGATCTCTCCACTGACCCGAAACACTGCTCAAACTCAACCCCTGAGGACCTAAGCTACAAATTGTTATAACAATAGCAAGTTAGCAATTCCATAGAGAATAGCTAGAATTTCCTTGGCGATAACTCTCTTTATTTAAAAAGATGATCACTGCAAAAAAAAAACCTGTATGATATGGATCTAAGAGACAGAAATATCTGTAAATTTCCTATCTACAGAAGCTGCCTATGGATTTTCAAACAGCACTCGGTATCAAAGCAAATGTATTGTATGTTTAGGAATCCCTTGATAAATAAATCATTGCAGATATTACACTGGAAATGTGTTTGATTCCCCTAGCACCCAGTTCTGTACATTTTTCCATATGTTATATAGAAGACCTTAAATAGAATACAGATTTACACAGGAAAACCTGCAGAGAGCCTTCTATCAATAACTGAAGCCACAGTGCTATGCAGAGTGTCTGTTTCATAACGGACAGATACGGCATAATGAATGTTTCCAGCCCTTAAGGCAATGGAAGATCAGTGCCAGCAAAACATCTGCGGCTTTCCAGACAGACTAGGAAATAATAGATTTTAGGAAAAAAAACACGCACAGGTTCTGAGAACATCATTGTGGATTTAGGAACAGATAGGTAAGAGAGAAAGTACAGTAATCATGATTATATGTTTCATTGTAAAATAATAATGATAATGTGTGTAAAGCAGTAATTAGGAAGGGATGCCAATCATCATAGCTTAATGCAGAAGGAATTAGAAAAGAAAGGTATGAAATTGGAATAAAAGACAGAGGATGGATGAACAGTCTTACTAAAGAAATATTAGACACCCAAAGACATAAAAAATGTCCCTAATCATGTATCTGCGATTGGCTGCCACTTTTTGGGGGTTTGGCAATTGGAGAGATTGGGAAGTCTACTGTGAAAATTGTTTTCCCAAGGTAAGATGGCACTGATAAAGTGTCGTATATGTAGTTTGCCACCCTATCCATATATCCAATATACACAAACACTCAGCTGAGCCAGATAAATGCCTGAGAGCAGACAGAATATGTCCAACAGCCTGCCTATGTTTTGTAGACACAATAAACATCACTATAAATATTGGGTGGCATAGATGGATTAGTGACTGGCACTCACTATTGAAGCTAGTCCTAGGTTCGAATCTCCTCCAAGGAGATTGCATGTTCTCCCCGTAGTTGCTTCCAACTCCAAAAACCTGCCGGTAGGTTCTTTGGCTTCCCTAGAAAATGTCCCTGTTGTGTGTGGAAAATAAGCAGCATAACCTAATTGCAGTACTGGCTGTTGGGCACAATAAACATGAAAAAAATCACTATTATATTCACTATGTTGAACAACATTTGGGCATTGGTAAGCATACTGCAGCTTTAAGACTTGGCCAGATAAGTACAGATCAGGAGTGTAAATTTGAGGGTGGTAAGTTATGACCGTACTTTACATCATCTTTTTATCTTGCTGCATCCTGTAGGTTAACAGAAGCTATATAGTGTGTATAGTATACTATACATTACATACTCCTTATGCTGTGCTGTACTGCACTTGTTCTAGATTGGTACACTATGTACACAAAATGTAGACTGTGATGTGCTTCATGTTATGTATGTTGGACCACTTTACTCTATACATCGTGTTGTACTCTATATACTTCAGACTGTATGAACACTATGCTGTACTTTTTTATTAATATGTAGACTGTGCTGTATTTTATATAGTTCACATTGTGCTATTCTCTACACTGTACTATACCACATTTGATGAATTCTCCCTGTTCTGTTACTCATCCTAACATTACCACCTTCTCTTAAGCTTCAAACCAGTAGGTTTAAAAGATTTGCTTGTCAAACCAGATAGACACAGAGCAAAGGATGATCTCTCGTGACAAGCACAGAGCCCCATGCTCCAAATACAGAACAGGACCCATGCTCAGAACAGCAGGCAACAACAGAGCTTTGAGCCCAACTATAGCAGGTTCAAGGTTGCCAACCTGTCAAGCCATCCAGTGCCCTTTAGTTGTGTCTATATTGTTACTATGCTGACATTGCACTTACTTTGGTGGCCCTGTGTAACGTGATTTTACAATGCACAAAGACTTGTAATTCAGCTTGGAGAACCTATTTCTTCAGCCCGAGTTCTTGGATTACAATTCTGGTGTTGACCTTTACACGGCTCTGTATGCATCAGGTAGTGTTGATCTCAGGTTGGCTCTAACTTCATTTAGTTTGGTATTGATCTGACCTTATATTAGTGTGATATTAATGTTAGTCATAGATGTTAGCTAATATGAAGGTCTGTCCATGTAAAAGATACCCTGCAGAGCTATAGATTCATAGAAATAGGCAGCCAAACTTGCAGGTTTATGCAGCAAACAGAAACCACTGAAGGAGCCATAAAAATCTGCACAAAACTATTAAATCCTGGGGAGAGACCAGTGAGCAGCATTGGACAAATAGTCTAGGGGTACAAAAAGTATAAACCAGCTTTATAGCCAAATGTTCTGTTACAGCTATTGGTCTATTGTTGACTTAAAGTGTATCTCTAGGCAAAGCTCCATTGGGATGATCCACCCATCTATATGCACTGGTGGTGACCAATGTAACTGAGAAAGGAAGTCAAATTATTTCAAAATCTTAGAGTTTCCCCCAGTACAACAAGTAAGACACCTTCCCAGGTGGAATCATTTAGAGATTTCCTCTAACTTCCCAGTTGATCTCCAGGACAGGAAATAAAGGGGAACTTCCTTAGTGGTGCACAAAAAGCAAAAAATAATTTAGTGTGGTTTTGAACCCTTACCTATGAAAAATTGTTTGGCTGTAGATACATATTTATGAATTGGCTGGGCCATCACATGAAAGGTTGTGGAATTCACATAACCAGGGGCATTACAAACATACGTTGAGTTTTGGCACCTTTGTCCAAAATCCTATTTGATGTAAGCAATCTTATCTGAGTGTCTGTCCTTGGCTAATCTCTTGTGGAAATATGAACACAGCACAGCGGATATCCTACATAGCTACGAAAGGTCATACAGCATTATCTTTAATGGATAGAATCGGATATGGAACACTACAGCACATCTCACATAATGGAAACTAGCCATCATCTGAGAAAGTATGTATTGATGAAGAATAACGTGTTTTATCATAGATCTCTGCTCACAGCCCCATAACTCCCCGGGGGATCAATATTCCTGACCACTGGGGACACTCAGGTAATAGGCATCATGCACCCTACTATGACCTGATCTGGAAAAATCAAGGACAATAAAGGGCATATATAATACAAAATATAAAGACCGATCCCTTGTAATAAAAATATTAGAGTCAAGGTGATCCTGAGTCTTCAAAACATTTGGAAGCACCAAGCCACAAATGTGCAAATCAGGAATTCTGGCTTTCTGTTCTGTTCACATTTGTGGTTTGGTGCTTCCAAATGTTTTGAAGATCCAGGAACACCTTGGCTGGACTAATATTTTTATTACAAGGGATCAGCCTTCATAATTCTTTAATTTAGATGCCCTTTAATGTTCTTGATTTTCCCAGATCATGTTATAGTGAGGTGCATGTTGCCTATTACCTGAGTGTCCCCAGTGAGCAGGAATATTGATCCCCAAACCAACAAAGGAACCCACTTAATCACATATTTTTACAGGTCACATAAAAAAACAAAAAGTCAATAATGTATATATAGTTAATAGAATAAAACTTGCAAAGGTGTTCCTGTTTGGGGAAACTGATAAATTACCAAATTCATAATCATTTTCTATCAATATATGTGTATGTATGTGGCACGAATGTACAACATAGTGTAAAGAGTGCAGCACTATGGATTTGAAAGGATGAAATTTTGAAATTTGGAGAGCACTTTTACAATGGTGGCAATCAGTGGAGAAGTGGTTAATGGGAAGACGTGCACCATTACATTGGTCACTATCTGTGCAGAAGTGCACTATTACCTAGGTCACTGTTTGGGGAGACATACGCTGTAATATTGTTAACACACAGCTTCATTGTAAGCAATCCATGGAGCAGTGTTTAATTACACTGGTGGTCATAGGCGGAGAAGTGCATTGGTAATTTGGTGCCAGTCAATGGAAAAGTAAAATATTACCCTGGTAGTATTCAGTAAAAAAAAGTGTTCTGCTACATTGTTGGTGATCAGTGAAGCAGTGTACTAATAAATTGGCAGAGGTTGGAACTCGAGTCGCGCGACTTGGACTCGAGTCTAACTTAAGTCGCCTAATGAACGACTTGCAACTCAACTTGGGGATTTTGCCCAGCAACTTGCAACTCGACTTTCGACTTGACTTCTCTGCTGACAGCTGAAGGGGATGAGGAGGAAGGCAGTGAGGCTTCTATAACCACACCTACCTCCTCGCCCCATTCAGCTGTCAGAGAAGAAAACTTAGAATGCAAGAAAGGTGGAGAGGATGGCAGCCTTTCTTGCATTCTAAGTCCATGGCTTTCTCTTCTGACAGCTGAAGGAGGCGGGGAGCAAGGCGGGGTTACAGAAGCCTCACTGCCTTCCTCCCTGTCCCCTTCAGATAAGCTGTCAGAGGAGAAAGCAGAACTTAGTAAACTTAGAATGCAAGAAGGAGTAGTAAACTTAGAATGCGGGGAGGAAAGCAGGGTTGCAGAAGCTTCACTGCCTGCCTCCCAACCTTTCTTGCACTTCAAGTCCACAGCTTTCTCCTCTGACAGCTGAAGGGAACGGGGAGGAGGGTGGTGTTACAGAAGCCTCACTGTTTTCATTCCTTGCCCCTTTAGCTGTCAGAGGAGAAAGCCATGGACTTTAAGTGCAATCCTGTGCTCAAGAACAGGATCAGAGCTCTGTTTCTATATGGGGACAAATGGGGATAAATGAAGTGACTTGACTTGGGACTAGACGTGGAAAAATTCTTGCTGACTTGAGACTTAACTTGGGACTTGACCTGGGACACGACTTGGACTTGAAGGGTGACGACTTCCAACCTCTGTAAATTGGTGGTTGTCAGTGGATCAGTGCACCATTACATTGGTGGCTTTTACTTCAGAAGCACAATATTAAATTGGTGGTGGTCAGCTGAGTGCTGTCATGTTGGTGGCAGTCAATGGAGCAGTATATTGTTACACTGGTGCCAGTCAGGGTAGCAGTTTGCCATATTAGTGGTGCCCAGTAGAGCAATCAGTGAAACAGTGCACAGTTACATCGGTGGCAGTCAGTGGAGTAGTGAGCCATTACATCACAGACGTTAAAAGGAACCTACAGTGTTTTCCTTATGGGTCCAGGGTGTTCTTTTCACCTTCTTCCCATGGTTATGTTGCTCCCTATTACACTGCTATCCTTATCAAGGTCAGAGCAAAAACAACTGATTGCAGACTTATAGTAGCCAATATACTGAGAGTAAGGAGGGGCTTCACTGCAAATCAATCAATGAAAACATTAAACCTGTATTTTTCACCTAAATAAAAAAAAATACAACTCAGAATCAATTATGTGTAAGACAACAAACCAACATTAGTCAATATTCTTATATTAACAAGTAACGCAGCTGGGAATGAATCTCATTACTTATTGATTAATCTCCTTCCCATGTGAATAAAAAATCTATTTTCCGAATTCAGCTTTATTTCTTGTTTGTTTTTCTATGTCACATGATATTGTATGGCAATCTAAAGTTCCATCTCAGAACTCCAGCAAAACATACAAGATAAAAAAGAAATAGCTCATTCATTGATAAAATTATTTGATGCAATATTTACCTCCAGTCCAGGAAATCCTTCTGCGGTACATTTTTCTGCCAATAGATGTCCTCAGTGTATTAACCAACATCACTTAACCCATTTCATCTGAGTCCAGGCTATCCTAAACCTACCCCTGCCTAGGAGAGGCCTCATTAATTAGCTTGTCTTCCTGTCATTCTGCTTTCTCCTATCACTATGCCCTCTACTATACCCATTTTCTTCTTGCTGCTTCTTTTCTTGTTCACTCCAGTTCTGCTGTACTGAAATGTCAAGAGACTGATACCAGGTCATATTCATACTTACAATACTTACACTGCCTAATATTTAAAACTCCATTTAATTATGTATTATCATTTACAAAGCTGCATTGATATCTGCTTAACCTTCACAAGAAACCCTCTAACACTCTAGTATTACATAGAGATGACAATGGTATTCATATATCTATTGATCCTCATTATGGTATGGCAATGTCTCATGGTTGATATTTCAATTTGTAGTATAACTGGGGTATACTTCTGTACATGCATCACCCCTGATGTGATCTAATGCCTGATCTTTATTCTTCTTCTTGTTAAATAATTAAACTAGTCACCAATCTGCAAACTCTCACAAATGTTAGAGATTCACGTTGATTTATAAAGAAAATTAGAGATTCATATTGAAAATTACTTTTGCTTACACATGTTTAAATCTCCTGAATCAAGTTAGATTGCTCTACCCCAATAAAAAATTATGGAAACCATAAAGCTACAGAATATAAAAAAGGATATATTCTTTGCAGATCTACATGCAGGTATTCAAGAGAATCGTCAAACGATCCATGACCCTCTTAATTAATTCAGCACTGATGACAATATATGTTGAGAATGTCCAGATAAAGATAAAATCCCTGTTCCTTCTTCAGGAAGGAACTTCAAATACTTTATTTATAAAACAGGGAATCTGACATTAGCTCCCACATTCCCTGGTGGGGATCAATTATGGTCATTAAAACACATGGACCTGGAAGATTCCCACCAGGGAATGTTTAAGGGAATGCCCAATTCCCTGTTTAATAAATAGAGCCCCAATAGTCATTTTTATAAATTAGGAATTTAGATTTACTGTTTCTTTAACCAAAACAGACATCTGTATCACTTTGTAACTCAATATATAAAAATGTGCAAAATCAGCAACTGCAAAAAAAAAAAAAATACAACAACTAAAAAGATCTCAGCCATGCCTCAGTGGAAAGCTTTAATCTGACACTATTGATGTATCATTGTAATATAACCACATTCCTCACAAAGACGTACTCATAATTAATGGGTGCAATTAAAAATAAATGATCTACATAGGAATGGTGTTTTTTTTTACTGGCTTGGAATAAATTCTTTTGCATAGTTAAAAAGTTGAGGGAAAGACACATGTGCATTTTGTATCAATGAATAATGGAAGGAATTACACGGGCGCTAAAAGTTTTATGTGGTCAGGCATTCATTTGTTCCAGATTTTCTTAGCACAAAGCTGATGAATTTGGCTATTCTGGGGTCTGTGTTTGGTATGTGTTCATTTTCATTATTTTTGTTTGTTATATAATTATCTGGGTTTTTGTTTCCAGTTCTTCATATTGCTGTCATTCTGGTCCCAAATTTAAATGTTCCCCACTTGTCTCTGTTATACTGTCTCCACGTCACTGTCATACTGACCCCACCCATTTCACATGTCACTGTCATACTGACTCCACCCATTTCACAATTTACTGTCATACTGACTCCACCCATTTCACTTGTCACTGTCATACTGACCCCACCCATTTATCAGCTCTTCCCTTGCAGGCTTAGCCCCACCCATTTTAAAGTTTCCCTCTTTGCTGTCATTTTGGCCCCACCCATATCACACTTCTTTAGAATACTTTCATTCTGGTCCCTCCCATTTTTCAGTTCTTTTCTTTCCAACTCCTGACCGCACATGTGGGGGAGCCGAGTGTCACTGAAAGGGGAGGAAACTTCCCCCCAGAATGACGTCATGATGCCAGAACCCGCCCACAGAGACGCAAGCCGCCCACTTCCCTGAGCCTGTGATCCATACGGGGGACTTCGAGCGGATCTGCCTTTTAAGCAGTTATAGCAGCAAGTTTCCTGTAAACATAATAAAACCCTGAGAATAAAAGCTGATCATTGTCAGCTCTGCCGGGAGTGTTTGTCCTAATGGCTCTTTTTGTGAACAGTTTGGTCTGTAAGTGTAAAAAATATATAAAGCTGAGGCCAAAACACCTGAAAATGAGAATAGGAATCCTTTACTGGACCGCAATAAGTAATGGGAGCCTCCAAGGCACTGTGCCTGATTTATTAAACTTCTCCAAAACTGAAGGTACACTGTAATGGGAGAACCTGGGTGATCCAGAAATTCTGGAATGGATTTCCTAAAATTATTTATTAGTTGACAAATGTTTTTAACCCTGGACCAGATTGATTCCAAGTTGCACACATGATAGATAATCTATCTTCTCCAGTCTTGTAGAGCGTAATATATCAGGCCCATTACAAGTATTAACTCAATACTGTTAGCGGAGTATAATATTTTGATAGTGTGGTCCTTTAAACTTAGGGAGGTTTAACTCTTCTCTGAAACATGGGTCTCCCAGATCAGCTTCCCTTTGGTGCGCTCTCCATTGCAGGCAATGTGACATCTCCATGTGTAATGCAGGACCGGGGCTCCTGCAGTGTGAGGATGCGGCAGACCCAGAACGTCGGAAAGAAAAGGAGAGCACCGGCTGCCAGCATTGTTAGAGATAAAATAAGCTAAAGTGCTTCCAACAGTACCCTGGAGGAAATGAGCATTTAACCCTTTCAGTGCAAGGGAAGCCCTACTGTAGGGGTACTTTTAAAATGACACCAAAGTTCACCTTTCAGTTGCAGTGAATCTCCAATCCTGATCTTGGAGGACCACTTTTGATCTCCCTAAGCTTTATTCATATAGGCGTACCTTGCCCCTTCTATTACAACGGGGTCTCCCTTTTCTCCCTTTTATTTTCATCTTTTTTACATTGTGCAAAATAAAGATGGAGATCCTAAATAAAATAAAAATAGACCAGCTGGGGAACTCCTCACCTGTAAATAACATATGGGTTTTAGGAGGAATGGCCCTTTAACCCTTTCTCCATACAAGAGGAATAATATTTTGTTTCGGAACTCTTTCTATTCTACAACATTTTAAAATAACAACAAGAATTGGAAGATGCTACAGTTCTGACTGGAGGCACTTAACCTATCTCACCTGCGTTATCTATACAAATAGATTTTTAATGAATTATTCATTGCGCTAAATTTTTATCATCAACGGATTATGTGGGAACTGGCATTGCAGTCATCTTCTGCTGCACACTGATTGTGAGAACTGACAACACTTATCAGAAATGTGATTCAGGACATGTGGAGCTGGAGCTCCCCCCAGTGGTATATATGAACATACACAGGTACACATATTTTACCTATAGACACAGATCCCCATAAAAGGGAATGGTATACCAAATGACTCATTTATAAAATGGGGGCAGCTTTTTGGCATATATATTTAATTTCTACAAAAAATTAAATAAATTGATGGAAACTGGAAAAGGAAACTGTAACCTGATCCTATTGGCTCTTTACCAAAATCTGAACTGTAGGCAAGTTTAGCTAACATATGTGACTTTGTAAAAAAATGGCCACATTGGTTAATAGATGTATCATACAAAAGAGGGTTTTCCTATGGATATTCCGTGATTTAATGTTATTTTACAACAAAACATGGGGGTGACCATTTTATTTTTAAGAACTGACAGTA
The DNA here is from genome assembly GCF_032062135.1 of Pyxicephalus adspersus. Lineage (NCBI taxonomy): Eukaryota > Metazoa > Chordata > Amphibia > Anura > Pyxicephalidae > Pyxicephalus > Pyxicephalus adspersus. Next base: position 14,735,580 of record NC_092867.1, on the reverse strand, counting down.
ATTCAATATTTAACGGAGAGGCTGTCAGGGGTGAAATATGTTATAAAAAGGAATTTGCCCCAGGCCATCTATAGATTCCTGAAGTTACGCAGAGAGAAATCCCGGTTCTTGGAGTTGTCTAGGCAATTGCGGATTCATCCGTGCGATAACATGCATAAAATACCAATAATGAGCCAATTAATCGGAGTCTTTGATATCGTAACTCTGTGATAATTACTCTGAGAATTAGCACTTATTACAGATTCCGGTGGCAGCATACTTATGTAGATGTTTGATATGACACTTATAACTCTTCTAATCAAAGCCGTATCTCAAGCTACATTGTGACCTCAGGCTGACTCTTGGTTTTCTTTTAAGATATGAAAGCAAATCCAAAGCTCAAACATGGGAAAGAAAGGAACTTCTGATTGGTCCCTTTGGTTTTAATTCATACATCACAGCTGCAAAAAGAATTGGAAATTCCAAACGCCATAAAGTGACCATTGAGATGTATTCATCCCTTCTACAATCTTCTCATAAATGTTCCAAGCTAGAGTCCTGTTGGGTTTAATCTAGGCTGATGGACATATTTAATAATTACATTTCAGGAGTTTTGTGGTTGTGTCTGACTTACAGACCTGGAATAAGCCTGGTGTAGGAATTCCTCATTTCTGTAATTGTTTTGGGTCAGCAGCTCAACCAGCCAAACAATTAACATTCTTATAGGAGAGTTCAGCAATGGCAGCCGTCATAATCTCTCATGAGAACGTCCCTTTAAGGGTCACCTGCTTATCATTTACCAAAGATAAAAAAGTCACCTTTTGGTCCAAAAGAACACTTTGCTGTGTGTAATTGAATAATTTTGAGATGGAAAAAGAATAGATTGTATGTTGATTTACACACATAAAGAAGTAAATTCATCCAGAAGCCTTCAACATTCAACACCAGCTACAAAACATAAAAAAAGACTTTTTGAATAGTTGTAGTGGCAAAAGTCAAATTCTATTCATTCATTATGATCTGACTCTACTAACTCCTTGATCCACTAATACCTATGTAGTGCAAGGGTTTGTTTAATTGGATATAATGTGATTTGTAAAGCCCAGCTACCGGCACCAAGATTTTCCGCATTTTAGAAGTCTACTCTATGCAACTGATTGTCCAACCGCAGTACTAATAAAGAACTCATTGTGTTTCCTGCCTGCTTCAGATAAAAGCATTGCATGGATCTCAATGCTGCCATCCAGTCTTCTATGCTTGCTCTCTTTGGCCATTCGCAAGACACAAGGCTGCAAGTTGCATTTTGCCAATGGCCAAGGGGAGAAGGGAGACGTGATGATTGCAAAATGGAGAGAGAGATGGAATGGTGACTTTAGTGCTGGTAAAACTTTGATCCTTTAGCCCAATGATACAGCTGCATGATCCTGAATCAGACAATATTGGGAGATCATGACATGAGTATAAATGAAGCAGTTTGTGGCATTTTATAGAAGAATCAGCGGCTGCTTGGAGAGAAGGAAGTGCCAAGTTTATTGAGAAAAGCAATGCACATGCGCTAAGTTCTTTAAATAAATGTGAATATCCTAGATTGTAAGCTCTTCGGGACAGGGTCCTCTCTTCCTCCTGTATCACTGTCTGTATTTATCTGTCATTTGCAACCCCTATTTAATGTACAGCGTAATATGTTGGTGATATATAAATCCTGTTTAATAATAATATCCAAGTGCACTAAAGGCAACATAGAGACCTTAAAGTGGAACACATACTTCTGCAATAATAGATTCTTACCTACTAATTAACAAACCTGTTGACACTTTGCATTGAATACAAATGACAAAATTGCAAAATTTTCAGTAAGGCTTCCCCAAACATTGGCCTTGGAGTGTGTTAATGACATATGACTATAGTAGGGACATTACATGATAAGCTGCTTTGAGGGACAGTTAATGACTTCCTAATATATAAATGCAGATTATTAATAATATTAAGCAAGTACAAAGAATAACAGAAGAGGAGGAGAGGACGCAGCCCAATATTCCATATTTTTCTAAATACAGATAACATTATAGTTCCTTTATCTGTGCCTGGTCTGGTTTGGCTTTGAATGCCAGATAGACTAGTTAGATTTGTCATTATTGCAGAAGTATTATGATAAATATCTGTATGAAGGTAAAACCAAATGTAAAAGATAATCTAATAAAAACATAAAAAATAGTGAACTTTAATGAGCAAGAATTCTAAAGAGCAGTGAATGAATTTGGTTGCATTACTTTCAATGCCTGATCTGGGCAATCACCAAGGAAATTAGGAATACTAGGATCTGTGCCAGTTATAATATTAATTCCATCATCTTTATATTCATTAAATTAGGATAAAGATATAAGTAAATTATACTTTGTATTACAACACTGCTAGCATGTTTTACAGATCCCTATGGCTGTATAGATTATGATGAGTTAAATTGGATCAGACTGCTAAGAATTACACCCCAGCATGCTGATTTCTATACACTACTGCCATCTGGTGCCATGTACTATGAACTGCATCCATTTTATCTTTTTGGCAGTAGCACCACCCTGTGGAGATCTTTAGTAATTCTTTTTATTCTTTAAAGAAAAGAAACATTAAAAAAGTATTCACTGAGGTAGTAGTGCCCAGCGGCAGACATGATTCACTATTTGGGCACCCATTAATGATCTGAATAGAACATGCTCTATAGCTTCTGAAATATTCATGCCGGTTAACTTTCTTCTCCTGTAAAAAATGATTCAGCTTCAAGGAAGATTTGAAATATTTTGGATCGTGAGATAAATCCATTTATAACTACCTCATCTGAAACATAATAAAATCCATATGCTGCAACTGAGGAAATAATTATTAGCAACTACTGCCTACTAGGACTAAGCTGCTAAAATATTTGCATGTAGATATAGCAGACTTTTACAACTTCTTAACATAGGGGAACCCCTAAAATAACTTTCAGGTCTTCAGGGAACGCCCGGCTCTAATTCCTATATCCACAGCTCAGAATTTATTAGTGTGGTGGTCAGTAGGAAGAATGCCTCTTACATTGCTGGCCAGTGAGAAGAATGTCATCCTGACAGCTCCGCTCCCCTGATTGCTCTTGCAGCCCTGTAGTATGTGTTCGTGGATAGAGATTCTCTAGGGAGTCCAGCTGCTGTGCTCATCATGAATGAATGCAGCCGTGGGAATCCTCCTGTTTGCGACCCCCGGACTTGCCCTCTTTGACTTCTAGTGATCAGGGATCGTGCACAGGAGGATTCCCACGGCTGCATTGTAAAGATTTCCTTGATCTTCCGATGGATCCGCGAAATCGGTTCGCCAAAATATTGCGGACCCATCAGAAGTTTAAAGAAATTTTCGTGAGAATGTCGTGAGAATGTCAAAGGCTTTCTTGCTTATCCCTAATTATTTCTACTGATCAAAGCAGCGTTAGAAGGTGCAGACAGCAGGATAGGTAAGAATAAAGTCTCTTTCCTACAGGTAAATCCTAAATTTAGTCTAGATCAAAGACAGGTTCACTTAATGACTTTACACCAACATGGTAATTTCAACATGTTGCATATGAGGAATGTCAAGAAGGGAAAAATCACTCAGCAGCATAATGTTAAAGTACGAGCACAGCCAACCCTCCCAGACGCACATAACTATTGATCTGCTTGGCCAACAAGTGACCGGCCACAAAAGAAATAAAGAATGTTGCAAAGATGGATATGGAATGTGATTGTTCCAACTTCTTTAATGCACCAGCGCTGGAGTTTGAACAATCAGGCACCCAACCCTGGATCATGAAAGAATATTCAGCACTTTGTAAGTCTGAAGCAGCAACATAAGCAGAACATAAACCCACAAAGAGCCCATTGGAAGCAAAAGTAATATATGTGCAGTTGGGAAAGCAGTTCATGCAGGGTCACACCTACATACACATATGACATTTTACCTGTGAAGGGATGTGACATTACTACGGACTTTGTACAGCGCTGCATAGTATGTTAGCACTATATAAATGCAGGGTAATAGTGGTAATAAGCAAGTACAAAGAATAACATACGAGGAGGAGCGGACCCAGCCCAATATTCCATATTTTCTTAAGTACAGATAACATTATAGTTCCTCTATCAATGCCTAGTTTTGTTTGGCTTTGTATTCCAAAGTACTGAATGCCAGATTAACCTGTTATATGTGTCATTATTGCACAAATTTATAAGAAGTATTAAGATAAATATATGTATGAAGGTAAGACTAAGTGTATAAGCTAATCTAATAAAACTATAACAAATAGTGAACCCTTAATCAGAAGTTCTGTTTATTTTGGATAAAGTACAGAACGTTCAGACCCTCTGTCAAGTTTGTTTTTCTATCTGTTCACACTGACCTCTTAGTTTATTGTTTAGCTACGGTAAACTAAGACAGGAAATGAGGATAAATCCACGCTGTGTTCACAGCAATAGGTGAGGAAAAATCCTCCAATGGGGTTACCTGTTCTGGAGACAACTCAGAGATAAAAAGTTGGTACAATTCCTCTCATTTCCCATTGCGTCTTTAGAACAAAGACAAAAGAAAACGCTCTCCCTTGTGGGTTCAGACAGAAAGTTAGGTATTTTAGTTCTGTATAGAGTGGAGAAGGGTTAAAAGTATTTTGTAGCTGGACATATACTAATAATGTAAATTTGAATTTATTATTAAAATTCAGTGTTACATATATTAGTCATAGTAATGTTACCTTCTGCTATAGGATTAAAGTCTACAAAGTAGTAGTGAAGTCCGGCTGAGCGATTATATAATCCGATACATATTATAGATGTGGATTATAAATGAAAAAAAAAATAATTAAAATGAATGTTTAAACTATGTTTAAGTTTGAGAGAAAAGACGTCACTATTGTAGACCAACGCCAGGTTTGTGGGAAACTCATGATTGTAATATTTATTATATTGATCATTAAAATTTACTTTAGGTGTTTAATTGAAACAGGATTATACAGAACTACCGTATTCTGCATATACATCCCCTGCAGATCTGTTCTGAATGCCTCAAGAATGTTATCCACACGTACATCTGCTTCCTTCAAACCCCATTCTGTTTTCCATATTATGTGGAGAATATCCCTTATTGTACACCACCCAAGGGTGTACCCAGAGCCAGACCATAGATACCCTATGCTCTCCACATGAGCTCCTACCCAGGACTGTAGCACTTGGAAAGAGGAATGTATAGGGGAGATGGTAACAGCTCAGGCTGGTGTCACAAGGGCTTTGTTGGGGGTTATCTGCAAGAAACCTCTATAAGCACCAGATAAACAAAATGGAAATTTGTATTGCAAAAAGCAGACCATAAAATTACTGAGCACAGCATTTATCACCAATCACTCCCTAACACTTGTAGTGATATAATGTCTATAATTGTATATTTCATGGTTTCAAACAATATAAATCCCTAATTTTAGAAAAAATAAACAAGATGGAGGTAGTAAAAAAAAAAAAAACTTGAGGTGTAGGATAAACACTTACTTGTCCCCTCCCTAGCCTGTGGCTGCAGTGAGAAGCAGCAGACTGATGAACTCCTCTTTCTGTTACTCTGCTATTCCCCCAAACTGTATAACTGGTTAGCATATGGGTGCTGCACCTTGTCTGCTCCTCCCTCTGCACCGTATACAGGAAGTCCTCGAGTTACGATTGAGATGCGTTACGACGACCCCATTGTAACCTGAAAATATTGTCAAAAACGGTCCTAGCCTACCCAGGAGTCTCAAAGAATGTTGATCATGATGTAGTACTATATACTGTAATTTTCTCGATCGCTGCTGAAAGTGAGGCATCCCATAAGGCCGGAGATGCATACATTCCCAACGTATTGTACCGCATTTGGTGTTACATTTTGCCTTCCACATGAAACTTCTGTATCAGTATCATCATCATAAGTTCTAAATATCGTAACTCCAACTATCGTAACTCCATCTGTACCATCTGGACCATCTGTATTTCGAAGATTTTATACCAAATTTAGGAACTTGTACTGCTTACATAAAAAAAATAGTGAGTGAACTAGGAATGAATATACTTTCATATTATTGGGGTACTCCTTTTCTAATGGAGAGCTAAGTGAACCAGTTGCACTCAATGGCCAAGAACAGGATCACTTCAATGTCGCTCAGGATCATGATTCAGCTTATGCCAAGTCTCTAAACCATGGAACAAATAGCCTCCAAGAGTGTTCTGAGTGATGACAGGTAAAAGCCCCACGTTGTGGGAGAAAAGAATCTTCATCTTGTTCATTATAAATGGTTGGAATACAAAAGTTCTCAGAAAGATCCTTTTAATCTAAAACAAGTTCACTGTACATTCACTGGGTAATATTTACTATTTTATATGCAATTTCCAGTTACAGTAAATATTAACAAGCTGCATTCACTTTTTTTCTTATATATGTTATATGGCTACAAAATAAAAAAATGTATTTTGCATAATTCCAATACCAAGTACTTCTGATACAGATTGGGCTCACTGGGCTGAATTTACATGCCATAGATTCTTGCTCTGTTCCTACCCACTTGATGATCTCAGCATTAAATGTAATAACTAACCAAACAGATATTATAGAACCACAATACATTCAAGACAACATCAAGTAAGATTGTCCCTCATATGCCCTATGGAGGAACTCTTCAGCACCTACTACAAATTTCACTTTTGGGTGGGAGTAAGTTGGGAACATAAAGTCAACATAAGGATAAGTAAAATGTATAGTTTTATCCAAACTGATGTAAATCACTTTTTATATAATGTACAACAAGTAACGAGAAATGATTGTAACACTGGTTTATTAAATTAAAAGATCTCTGAAGTTTAATAATTTTCACATAAATGCTTAGGAGCACCGTAGTATCTACTGCTAATTATATAGCATCCCGTACAGGCTGTGACCTATTAAAGAAGAGAGGAGAAGGGGAGAGTTCAATGAGGTCAATGAGGTTCAATGAGAATGATTCCAAGAGTTTGTCCCATCTTTGGCACCTCCATATATTATTGTCCGCCTTTCAGTACTGAAACCAGCTCTCCACTTTCCTTCATCTCCTGTGTGGGGGAAGAGGAAAAAAAATATTTAGATTGTTAAAATGCTTTCTGTCAGTAAAGATTGATATAACTTTTTTTTTTTGCTTTATCTTTGCTGCATAGGGTTCTGCAACAGGTTGACACCGTTTGTATTTAAGTATAGAAAAACAACAGAAGTAGTAGCCAGCAGGAGTGATGAGCCCACCTTGTGGGAGGAGGTTTAAGTGACGAACATGGGGGGAAAATTTTGTGAATCCTCCATTGCCTACCTATCTGTACATAAAAGGTCTATCCGTTTGGGGTAAGCGGGTCTTGTAATACAATGCTGGTGGCTCTGACCATTCTGTATTGTGTGAATATCATTTTGCGGATTATATGCCTAAATTACTTTAAAAAGAAGACACATCTTACACTACTGAGTTGCCAGAATTTTGCAAAACTTTTGCAGCAAAATAACTGTGAATTACGTTTAGGATTAAAGTGAGTATGGTGGGCATACACTTCAAAAATTCTTTATTGAACAATAGCTTGGCCACCAAGTGGTTAGGATTATCCCTCAACTAAGTATATAAACATATACACACACACCACACAACAGCAGCTCTCTGTGTAAATCTAGCTGTTTTGGGACATAAAGAAATTATTTTTTTACCCAATGTCCTGAAATTAGGAATATTCATTTTTTTAGGATAGATGACTGAATGAGACATGTAAATCCTTTCAGATTTTATTGTGCTTAGCACAGATTGATTTAACCTTCTTTCACTATAAATATTTATCCTTATTTTATAAAGTTGTAATTCTTGGCAGAGGGTGCATCTCATTTGGATCAATTTATCTTTTTTTTGCACCTCCACAGCCAAGCAAATCGTAACTGAAAACAATGGACTATTCTGAATTCATGCTAATATAGTGACCCCCTTAATTTATTCAGGTAATACCTTAGGTTTGGGGTTAGGTGTGGTAAAATTATAGTTAGACTTTAGGTCTGGGGTTAAGTTGAAGGGTTAACTGGAAGACAGATGATTTTTTACTGATCATCTTGTACTATTTTGGTTTGTTTTGGGCACCAAATGTTCCATGCCAAACAGCCTGGCACTGGGTTTCAGGTGCCTAAGTACAACACACAGAGGAAACATCATCAATCAGTAGCTTCCACATCAGGTTCAACTTTGCTTCTAAATTTAGGTAAAGGAGGGGGGGGGGGAACTTTTGGTGAACAAAACACAAGTTTACCTTTACAATGTCCAAGCCACCAATAAGTTCTCCCTTTACGTACAGCTGTGGGTATGTTGGCCAGTTGGAGTATGTTTTCAATCCTTGTCGAACCTTAAAAGACCAGTAGAAAAGTTCAGATTAGTAAAATCGATCAAAAGTAAAAGGTGTTTACATTAGGGGAATTTGATGCTCAGTAATCTGTGGTATCCCCTAATGATCCTTAAGCTCGGGATATCCAGTGCTTCAGCATCAACAGTTATTGAGAGGCTCAAATTCATTGCAGAATGTTTCTTCTACCCGCACTTATGGAGAATGTACCAAGTGTGAGACAGATTTTCTTCAAAATAAATGGAAATTCCTAAAGGTGGGTTTTAGCGATGAGGTTCCCAAAATATAAAAAGTTACGTGGTAATTGAGCTCTCTACTGAGCTTATCAGAGAAATATCATAAATGTTTAAAAAGAATCATTCAATTTTTTTTGTATATAACCAATACCTACTAAGAAATATCAGGGGACAGTCCTATTAGCCCAACTATGTATATTCCCGTCTGTGCTTTTTTTGCCACCTTGCCACTCTACCATGCTATAATGTAGTGGTCTTTTTCATGCAGAGGTAATCAGATAAAGGTGGCAAATCACCAGATCCAAGTACTGTCACATTGGGGGAGAAATATATCCTCCGGTGTAAACTAGAGCTTACTCATAATAGAATCCTACAGTAGGTACATAAAGATCCATGCATCAGAAAGTATACCATTGGGAAGGGGAATTGGAAGGCAATCAAAAGGCGTTGCTGTTCTGCCCTGCATGGTTAGGTATTAGAGCCTCTTTAAAAGTTGGCACTATAATATGGTGTCATTCAGATTAAGTTCCTATGAAGTCTGGACATGCTTCCTCTGGGTATTTCTTCCACATCCCAGAAGGCTAATGTGCTTACATCCTAACTTGTTACCTGGCCTTAAGTAACACAACAAAGTGAACATGTAGTTCAAATATTTTGTTTAGAACAATAGAAAATTGTTTGGTTTATTATTAGACATGGGCACCCTGGACAATGTCACGGCCATTAGAATGCCATAAACAAGCCTAGTATAGCTGACTCTTTGGAATTTTGCTGTCCAATGTCTTCCAGCTCACCTCTTCATCTTCCAGGATGTCAAATGTGTCATAGCCAACACTGCAGGGTAAAAGAAAGAAAATGTTAACATGTAAATCTAGGAGATTATAAGCACCAAAATTCAATGCAGAAATCATATTACCAAATATCTAAGCAATTTGCAAAAAAAGTAGACTTTATGTAAACAAGTATACTTGTGTACATAATGGCCCTTTATGTCAGTGTTTCTCAACCAGGATTCCAGGGGTTCCTTGAAAAATGAGAAATTTATGATTCCGGGTTCAGTATAAAGGACTCCAATAACTGTTTTTTGGCTTTCTGTAAGGGTGACATTCTTCCCAAAAGCCAGCAATATAAGAGGCATTCTTCCTATTGCCCATCATGCTAATATACGCCAATATTGTGAATATAGTAATTATAGAAGGGTTTCCCTGAAGAGCTTACAGTTATTTAAAGGGTTCCCCCATGGTAAAAAGGTTGAGAAAGTCTGCTTTAGGTTGTAACAATGGGCTAAAGAAGACCAGCAAAACTCACATTTTCTTCAATTCCAGGATTTGCTTTGTGAGCAGTAAAAGAACATTTATCTGCATTTACCAGCATATATTCAAATATCAGAAGAAAGACCCCATGCTAAATAAAAACTCTACCATATTCTAAGTGCTACTCAATTGGAGTAAACATAGCTCAGATTTGTTAGTTAGCTCAGAAATAGTAAACTGATTTGAGCAGCTAGCTGATGTCCTTTGTATTACTTTGTAGGATCCATTACAATGTAAAGAGTACAGTATTGCTGTGTTACAGGAAGTCTAGTGCACTGCAAATAAAAAAGACAGACCAGCAGCAACACTAACTTATGTAAAATCCTGATGTTAGCTTGCTACAGTTAGGCTGTACAGATGTGAGATGATTCTCACCAGATACAAATGGTCAGGCTCGTCTCAGGCAAGACTGACGTGTACAGTGGACACGGGACGTCGTTCATGAATCTGTCCAACTGAGAGTGACCACTGTACCAGTCAATGGAGAAGAGCACAGTGTGATGCCGCTTGTTCCTTCTCCCCTCAATCCATAGAACAGAACAGAAATATGTGTAAAGCAGGCATTCCTTCATCTGTCACTCTTGTGCGCATGTATATGCAGCCTTGATAAATGGGTAGATTTCAGCCCACACAGGTCATGGAAGACTACTGAGAAGATTTCTACTACTAAGAAATACAGTTTGAAGAAATTTTCTAAAGGTGAACTCATAAAAAATTATTGTCTAAATAAAACGGACTTATGTTTTCTTACTTGCAGCTTGGTGTGCTTTGCATAGTTCTTCCAGATCTGTGTAGCAATGAAACATAAAACATTCCCTCTTTGATGTAGTTTCTTATAATAAAGACTAGTAACTGCTCCTCTTATCTTGTGCAGGGTGTCTAGTTTTGTATCCGTGCTTCCTCTTCTTTTTACCCCGCACTGGGTGGACCTGCTGAGTCTCCCCCCACAGTTTTGTCTTTAGTATTAACCTTAATATTATTATTATTATTATTTCTTCAGAGCAATGTACATACAGCACAGAGGTGATGTCACTTAAGTATTTGGTTTACACAAGATGTACTTACATCATTTGTGGACAAACTGAAGCAACCTGAAGCAAGGAGTTGTGTGGCAGTCACACTGTAATCATAATAAGACAACTATAGGCCTTTTGGTTGTTCTTTAGTGTTTATGGTACTTTTTAGGAGGTGGCAACTAAGACCTTTGTAGATTGAAAAAGGGGACAAAGCTCATGTCCGTGTAAATGTAATAAAACATTACACGCATCAGTACAGAAAACTATGAAATGTGACAAGAGCCATATCTGACATCGCTGGCCAGCAAAGCAACAGAACTCCAATCAATTAAACTGTAATACAAATGAAAGCAGCACAACAGGATAAATCACCGGCTATAAAGAAAAATAACTCTGACAGGCAAAAATGACATGTTGTCAATAACCGGAGCTGCACATTACTATTTACTACAGGCAAACAAAGCATATCAATTACATCTCTCCAACCACAGATGCTTCCAGACTCACCCCGTGTTATTGAGGATTTCTAAGATCTGACGGCTAAATCCGCATTTGGCCACCTGGAGACACAGAGAAAACAGCGTAGTTATGCAGTACTTGTGTTAATAAACCCTCTCTGAAATACATAAAATACTACATACTATATTACATACATTCCTACACACATACCTGCTTGTTGCCTTTCATAAAGAGGACAACTGGAGCTTTGTTAATAAGAGCTTTGAGTCTGAAACAATTAGAGAAAGTCAGTATTAATAATACCATGTATATATTTTACAGTTTACAACTATTTCAAATTTTGAGTTTTTATATGGAATGTAGAAAAATAGCCATTTCCCCAATTAAATCTGAAGCTCATCTGTTTAAGTCTTATGTCTCACGATATGTGTGAGAATAAATGAGATGATGGGTGGACAATAAAGTAATCAATAGTTGTTCTATGCAGCAAAACAAATAGTAAAATGGATTATGCAGCATAAGCAGCGCTCAATAACATAAGTAAATGTTGCCCAAAGCAGTCCCAACATGGAAACAAGGCAATTAGTCCTAATAAATATAAATAAATAAATATATATATATATATATATATATAGATTGCTGCATGATGAGTGCAATCCTCAATTTATATCCCAATCATCTGTTAGGTGGATTGGGGTCCTCCTTAATTGGCTTATATTGAGAAGATAAGGCTATACCTATATAGCTAGACTAAGCTCTTCGGGGAAGGGTCCTCTCCTCCTCCTGTGTCACTGTCTGTCATTTGCAACCCCTATTTAATGTACAGCGCTGTGTAATATGATTGATTAATGGTGGGGAAAGATCTAGAACTCCTCCCAAAAGCCAATTAGTGGCAGTAGGATGAACTCAACACTAAGTAATAAATAAAAGCTATCAATAGGATTGTCCAAGCATCTGAGCAATGGAAGCCAAACAAATATTAAATGTTCAAAACTGATAGTGAGACAGTTTTGTTCAGCAGGTGGTTTTCTTGATTCATTTACACTTTACCAACCAGCTGGATGTCTTCTAAAACAGAAGCCAATTGTTCCATGTGACATGCAAAAACATAACACCACCATTGCAACTTAAACTTAGCAGAGGCCCTAATAAATATTTACGTAGTTGGTGCACCTTTGTGTACAAAATAGCTTCCTTTTTGGGTAAAAAAAGATATTTCTACAGGCTTTTCAGAGGAAAATTAAAATACCACACAACTACTTTTGTCAGCCTGTCATGGCAAAAGATTTTAGAATAGGCTTGTACAGGCGGCACTCTGCATAAATATGAACAATTTGTGTGGTGCTGGTAGTGGGTAGATCCGCAGTGCTCAACACAGGCAGTTCTTTAAGCTGGGTGGGAAGAAATTGTAGACGGGTGGAAGCCCCTGAATTGTGACCCAACTCCTCAGTAACCACCCAAAAACAGCCAGGTGGTTTATGAAAAGTGTACCCGGCTAAAAGGGGTGGGGGGTAACACTGTTTGGGTGGACTGACCCTTTAATTAAAGCAGAGAATGTGAGGTTAAGCTTCCTGGTGAGAATAAAAGCATCAGACTGGCTGAACACAAATACATTTTATTCATTATTTTAATTGCATATCTAGCTAATAATAAAAATTCCATGGAAGGCAAGATAAACTATCCAGCAATACCCTAAGGATCCCACATTATGCTAAAACCCCCATACGTTTCTTTATTGACACACAGTATGCTATATATAAAGAATGCTGGTACCTGTCTTCCAGGCTCTGGGCCTTGGGACACATAGTATCCAGCTCCCCTGATGCCTCCATCTCCTGTAAATGAGAGACTTGGTTAAGTATTACATTTGTATCCTGGCAATAGAATGACACAGGAAAGAATTGTCTTCACTCACCTTGACAATGTCCAGTCCTCCAATTAGCTCTCCATTGACATACAGCTGGGGATAAGTGGGCCAGTTGGAGAATGTCTTCAGTCCCTGCCGCACTTCCTCATCAGACAATATATCAAAACTGCTAAATTGGATGTTATGCTTGTTAAGGATGCCTATGATTTGTCTGCTGAATCCTGCAAGACACAAATCACAGAAGTCAAGTATAAAAAAATGTTTCACACAATCACCTCCCATGGTGTGTGCTGCAAATTGTACGATTAGTCCAATATAACTGTATAGTATTTATCATGTGTTTTTCTCATTGCTCTCAGCTTGATTTTTTTAACAACGTTGGATTGTTACTGCCAGGAAACGACCCTCAGAAATCACCAGGGCTATGAAAGATCAAGGCAGAGTCTTGCTTTGTTCATATTCACCAATAAACAAATTGTCAGATCACAGAAAATAAAGAGAGATTTTCTGCTATGCGTACAGACCTTTCCTTTGCATCTTAGGTGACAAGGGTCCAAGTAGCAGGGATTACAAGGAGATCTTTAGGTACACAAAAGAGCTTTTGTACAAAAAACATGAAAAAAAATATATAACCAAACTTTTCCACCAGAAAATTAGTATTGTATTGAACTATTAATATCATCCATTAACAATTTTAAATAGCTTTTACCTCATTCCTCAGTTACAGGCCTCTGGCATCATAACATAAAATGCAGGGCCAGCAGTCCTGCAATGTAAGGGGGACACCAAGGGGCCTATCATAATTTGGAGTGTCAGGGGGTGAAAAAAAAAAGCCAATTGCCAGGGGAATGATGGCTGTAATAGGCAAGAGTAAGGTTACGTACACATCAGATGATCTGACAAGAATCTGGTGTGTGTACAGTGCTCGTCGTTCGTGGATTCAACCTGGCGGATCCACAAACAATGAACGATTGTACTGAAAGTGAAGGGGAGAGAGCACAGCGAAGTGTCGCTCCGTTTTTCTCCTCCCTCCCCTCTCCATAGAACAGAACGGTGCTATGTATGTACTTTTGTCATCGGAAAGGATCTTTCACAATCCTATTATTGCACGTGTGCACATACCCTAAGTGTCCACAGGAGTTTTCAGCATTTTAAGCAGCTTTGGAATGCACCTCAAATCCAAGTTAGCAAAATCCTTTTGGCTTTCATTGAGCAGTGCACATGGAAGTACAGCTTGCTTTGCACGGAGTTAATTTGAACGCAGGATGCCCCTATGATGTGTTTTTAAGCTGCAGTCAAATGCAGCCTTTTCCTGACAAATGCTGTGCTTGCCATTGAAATGCATTTATAGTTATTCAAATGCAAATTCATTTGAATACCAAAGCTAAGGTAAACTATGGCTAAGATATTTGGACAGCTGCACTGAAATGCATACAAATGCTACAGTGTTGGAAGTGATTTAAAGTGCTTTTTAGAAGCCCCACTGCAAGGGTTGTCTTCTGTTCATTGAAGGTAAGATCCAAGTCTGACAATTTACAGTCGTAAAACTAA
>NC_092867.1:14716467-14718912 GCF_032062135.1 Pyxicephalus adspersus | reverse complement strand
GAGTCACAAACTGCTCATGGCTTAAATTTTATGATGCCGATTGTTAGAAATGATCATGAAAGATAGTTTCCAGCCACCAATATCCTACATGTGCAAGTAGTCCAAGACTTGGCACACATGTTTTGTTTTGATGCCCCTTGAGTGTAGCTAGCTAAAGTCAAATGAAAGATCAACTGGACTCTAAAGTAAACCAAACCAAAGATTATTCTGAAAAATTGATAAAGCCTGTGATAAACATTTACAAGTTACTGCTGGCTGGCATGAATAAAGTCTAACTACATCCAAATCGTATTGTGTAGTGGTTGGGGGTTACATCCTCTATCAGTTTTTATTGCTGCATGTGTCACTGCCTGTCTCAGGAGAACGCCACTCACATGATTGTCATATGGAAAGTTCATAAAACTGTAAAATATATGACTTGGCAAATCATAGCAGGGCTCTCATTTTGCTCCTGGCAACCTAAGCCAAGCAGAAAAGGAGGGAAAGAAATTCTGAACTGTGCATTCAAGTGAACCTGTTACATTTACTTTAAAGCAGAACTTTTAAAAGTCCACTATCAGGCCAGTCATTATTGAAGAAAGGGACAGGCATGTAGACACTCTTATCTCTCATCTGGACTACTGTAACCTCCTCCTTTCTGGTATTTCACTAACCCCACTCTCTCCTCTACAATCTATTATGAATAATGCAGCCATACTCATCCATCCTTCCCACCGCTCCTCTTCAGCTGCATCTCTTTGTAGTTCTCCTCTATGGCTTCCATTTCACATTGGAATCAAATTCAAGCTCCTGTGCTTTGCCTTCAAATCCCTCCACAGTTCTTGTCCCACTTACCTTTCTGACCTGGTAAAAAAGTACTCTCCTAGCCGCTCTCCTCACTCCTCCAATGACCTACAACTGACTCAAAACCTCGTCACCACGCACGGCTCCACTTTTCTAGAGCTGCCCCGACTCTCACGAATGGTCTTCCTAGTCCTATTCGGCATGCTCCTACTTTCTGCCTATTTCAGTGAGCCCTCAAAACCCATCTTTTTGAACTTGCCTACCAGTCGTCTTCTTTCTCTTCCCTCACTACTTACCCACTATTCCATATCTCTCCTCCTATTGTGCGCTGCTTCCCCACCTCTTAGATTGTAAGTTCTTCGGGGCAGGGTCCTCCCCCTCCTCCTGTGTCACTGTCTGTATCTGTATGTCATTTGCAAACCCCTATTTATTGTACAGCACTGCGTCATATGTTGGTGCTAAATAAATACTGTTTAACAATAATACCTGGTAATCCTGGTTCCCCTCCCTGTAACAGATGAGTAATGCAGGTTTACTTCCACATTAATTGATATAGCAAACATTTATTTTAAGTATATACAGCTTAAATGATGCCTACATTGTGACATTTACAGATCAGTGTTTCCCCCAACACATTTCAAGTAAGAACAGTTGCTTAGGTATGACACTAGTTAGAACATAAACCAAAGTTAAATTGAAAATACATTTTTTTCTGTTACTGTCCACACATCTTAATAAAATGGTCACATACGTACCACATCTGGGCTCCTGGGGAGATCCTTTCATGAACAGCATACACGGAGCCACATTGATTAGCTTTTTAAGCCTGACTTTGAGGTCCTCTTTGGGAGTGCTGTTGGGGGCAGCAGGAAAAGCCGTGTTTGATGCATGGCGCTGGACTCTCTTGGTCAGCTCAGGTGCATGAGCCCCATCTAGCCTGTCAATCTTCTGAGAACTCTAAGAAACAAGACAGATCATGCTGAGAGGTTGTAGGTGATGGAAAGTCAGAACATCAAAAGCAAACACAGCCAAGCAATGTATTACTCCTGGGTAAGGCATGGTTCAAAAAAATCTGACATCAGCTTCTCAGAAACACGAGATGAAGTGTACTGCAAATACCCTCAAACAAAGTGGCCTAATCTATCGTATTGTTATTACAATAGTATCTTGGGTAAAAAGAAAAATGGTTGACTTCTTTCTATTTGAAGTGGACACCATAACTGAACATGATTTGTATATTAGATGAATTGCATACTAGGGTTTCTAGTGACACTCCATGGTTCATGCAATCTTAGAATTTCTGCTGCAGATTGTATTCTGGGGTTACCATATCTAATTATCCTCAGAGTGTACATTGCCTTTACTGACTCTCAGATGTCCTCCGGCAGAGATCTATGTGGGGAGTAAATATTAAGCAGATAACACATATGACACAAGCATTAACCAGGTCCAGTGGTATAGCTATGTGTTCACTACAGTCATTGTTTTTGGCATTTTTGTGAATGCAGGAATTCAATTCAGCATTGCACAAGCAGGGCAGAGCTACTTACCATACTGGTTATAATCTTACACTTTCAGCTACTTTATAAATCTGAACTGGCAAGAAGAGTTACTGCTGTTTAAATCAGAACTTGTTCCACGTTTAGGAATTCACGATCAGGT
>NC_092867.1:14619957-14715631 GCF_032062135.1 Pyxicephalus adspersus | reverse complement strand
GATTTATATGTGCGTTGAATTAAACTCTCTGCTTGTGCAACATTTTTCGACAAAACCCTGTTCACCTTTGTTTTGTAAAACAGATGAGAGGGGATATTCTGTAGTTCTGTAGTAAGCTGATAATGCTGCTCCCTTCATAGAATACAGAGTGAGCATTCGCAATAATCACTGCAAAAAGAACCATTCTCATGGTCTATACCTGAGAAATATTATGTTCCATACATATATGTAAAAATGCATATGCAATGAAAAAAGCGTGTGGAGAAAAGAAGGCTGCGAAATGGATTTATCTTATTACAGTAAACTGAAGACAAATTGATTCCAAGCACCACTGCACTTTGTGTGGCCTGTGTCAGTAAATTGGACTTAACACAGATTTGAAAGTATATATTGCTTGCTGAAATAAACAAGAGTAATATAAAGATCTAACTTCCCGTTACAAAATGCCTCCAACACTGCTCACAGTTGTGCTTCAAAAGAGGATCAGCTAAAATGACTCCTTATCCTATCCTATAGAAAAGATAAAAAACATCAAAAGCATAGGCTTCTGATCAAGTGAGGAACACTGGATGGGGTCAGAAACGGTATTTTCTAAAAAGAATGTATTTCCAAAGAATTTGTCCGTAGCATTATCACTGACAGTGTGCGAGTACAGGGTAGGGGAGCGTGTAATAGAGGGTTTTTTTGTATGATGGAAAATTTAAAAGTAAACTCCTGCTTTGCCTATGCAGAGAAAGGAAACAGGTTCTCTTAACCCAGTGGAAAAATACTTTGGCTTCATGCAGCTGCTGGAAGTGAGACCTAAATGGCAAAATGCTAAATGTCCTAACCCTGTGAAAGGTCTGCATTGGATGCTGTTGGAGCTTACACCGGGTTTACTACTCTGCGTCAGGTGACAATATTTTAGGTCTGGCCCAAGCACTGCATCAAATTTACCCCTGTATTGAGGCTCCCTAAAGTTCATCTTTGCTTAGGGTACCATTAGTACCATCCCTATTCCTTTCACATCTCCATGCAAACGGTCACGGTCAGCGGAACGAAGGATCCACTTGATCAGACAGGTCATTATTGCAGAATAGGTGATGTCCTTTCTATAATAATCCTTTCTACCTGTCTGATCGCTCCAGGCAACTGGCAAAAAGCTAAGCTGCGTATTTGGACACAAAAGTAGAAGTAACATCATCCTGGCAAGGCCAATCAAGATGGTAAAAATCCTCTTCAGGAAGTAAAGAACAAGGAAGATAGCAGCGCTCTGCAAGGGAATGGGGACCAGTGAGAAAAGTGGGTTTAGTTACGCTTAAGGCCTTTTCTCTTCAGTGCTCTGTCCATTGCAGGCTTTGAAATCATCACATACAATGCAGGACCAGAAGTTCTATATTGCAGGTGAGGACATCTGGGCCTGCTGACAACCAGAAGAATAAAAGGGAGGAGAAGAGTGCCAGCTGCTGGCATAGCAAGGAATAGGGTAAGAAAAAATATTTTGTTTATCACTATTATTTTTATTAGACAAAAACAAGCATTTAACCTTTGCCGTTTGGGGAAAATCCACTTTGCAAGAGCAGTTTTGATTTCTCCCTGGATCTTCTTGCAACGTCACCCAATCTTGCACTACGCAGGTGTGAGATCTGGTGACGTAGACCGCGGCAAAGGGGAAAAAAAAGACACAATCTCACTGCACATGCGTGAGATTGGTAGCTCTTAGTAAATAAATGCCCCTTCTGTGCATGCCCGAGATCAAGCATGTGCAGAAGGAGCAGCCAAGAGCCTCCTGGGATGTATGATGAAGGTATCCCAGGAGGCTCTATGCTCCCATTCACTTTTGATCTCCGCTTAAAGGGACAGTGCTGCACCTTTTTAAAAAAAAAAATAAATAACATTTTTACCTTATATATATGTGGGTTGTCTACCCTTTCATGTAAAGTAAAAAAGTTGAGTTTAGGTCCGCTTTAGGAAAAGGTCCACTTTAACTGATTTTGATTCAAAGCCAACCCTACTATAGATGGCTATATATGACTGCTGCAGGGACAGGTTGGGGTGACATCAATGGATCAATGTCCTCTGTATAATTGTAAAACACATAAAATATACCTTTACACAATAAAACATATAAACTATATTGTTGTCTTGCCCAAGGAGAACCAAATAACATCGTACACAAATTATTCAGTCTTACCTTGAAAAACAAGAAGGTTGGCACAGAGGTTATCTCGTACTTCTCCGACACCTCAGGAATGGCTTCTGCTTCAAGCTTCAAATAATAATAATAAAAAAAAGGATGAAAAAAAAGAAAACAAAACAACGTTGCAGCAATTTTATTTTCATGTCTCTTTTTATGGCGTGTGTTTAGAAAAGCCTCACAGGGATAGTCGGGATACTTAAAAAGGGAGTCGAATGCAAAAGTTTGTGAGGCATTTGCATTTAAATGAGGCTCGCCAGGCTGCCCTGTCATCCACTGAGCTTGCACTATGACAAAACAGGTTCAAGGGTTCTTATTTTGTTGCACATTGCCAGCAATGCCCCCAGGCGGCAAATAAAATCTTTTTTTTTTTTTTTTGGTGCACTAGTGACCTAGTAAATTTTCAATCATATGCAGCTACTACTATATTGAAATCCATAAATCACTGACCCCAGTTATGTCATGATTACACTGCTTATTTTCTGCCCAAAGCAATTCTAGCTGTTTGCTCTATTGACTAATTTTGAGAGGCAGTACATCAAGGCTGACATTTGCAGCTCTCTGCAAATTATGAAGCAAAAAAAAAAAATAGAGGGGAGAAAAAAAAAGAGTATTTCTTCAATAAGCTATTGATGTCTAGTAAATTTTAAGCTTAACCCTTGGCGCTACAACCAGACTTCCCGAGCTAAGCTCTTGTTAGAGCAGCGAGCAATAAAGCTGGGTCATTTTTAAAGACAAATGGCAGCAAGCAATTGAAGATTCGACTGTCAGTCAATGTACACAATGAGGAGAGGGAGACACAGTCAGATGAGAATACTCAGGTGGCGGAATTTGATCATCAGTAAGGGTGCTGGAAGATGGACTTTCTAACATAAGTGATACCAAATTAATTAGTACAGTCCAGCAAGGAATCTTCTGCGATTTTTACATACTTGGAGTTATTATTCTAGCATTTAAAGCTCAACCCATTATCCTTCATTACCTTCCTGACCCACACTCATTTCTTTATCGGAGCCATTCTTCCAAACCTTGTAATTTCTGTGCCAGTCTGTGTTGGAGTGCAAAGCTAAACCCCGGACAGACCCACTGCAAGAATTAAAAACAATTTTGTCTATGTCATGCAGAGGGAAACTTCCAACTGCCAGTATTTGCTTTTCGCTTTGCTAAACCAGTCCCCTACAGCCTGCCAGTGTGACATGGAATTAATAACAAACTGTATTCATATTTAACGTTACTGGGTATTTACAGTGAGACAGGGGAGTAAAAGAAAGGCTGATCTTTCACACTGCCCTAAATGCACAAAGTATTCACATATTAGGCAGTAAAATTGCTTTGAAGTAGAATTAAACCCAGTTCATACTCAGCTGCCCCTGTTCCAGCACAGGAACTGCCATCTTCCTCCTTCACCTCCATATTTTAATCTTCAGCTACCTTGACTAGCCGGGATGATGTAAAATTCGGTCCCAGCTAGCTGGGTATCCTGATGCAGCTCAGTGAAATTTGACAGATGGGACAGTGATCAGGCAGGTAAATAATATTTATTGCAGAGAAAACATTGCCTCCCCGTTTCTGCAATACACACCTGTCTGATGACATTTTTTAAAGTGGAACTTTAGTTGCACTTTAAAAGGGGCATTCAACGTTCTCTGTGGCTGCATTATGTGTGGAGTAATTTATCCTCAAAAATATGACTTTGAATTTGGGTTTCAGACAAAGTTACAATGTAATATTACACTGTAACATTGGTCAGTGCTACCAGAGAAAATATTGGAGAGGAATTGAGATTTTATGGATTTATTTAGGAACTAGGAGGATGAATTGCTCTATAGTGGCTGCAACTACAGAGGTCAGTGAAGGCTGGTGGAGAAGATGTATATAGTTCAATCTTCATAGCCTGGGGACAGGTAAACAGAAGTGGTCAAGACAGATTTCCTAAACATCCTCATTATTATTTCCCCCCAAATGTTGTAGATGGATTGTGAACTCATGGGCTGTATAAGTAAGAAGAGTCTGAGTATGCAGCAGCAAATACGTCTGTGCCCACATTCTTATACATTTACTATGATGTCACATAAAATAGGTTTTAGAAACATTTCTGTAATTTGCTATGAACCATGATTACAGCTGTAGGCCTACATCATTATAGGACAAAGAGGTAATGTAGAAGCCAGATGATTTCAACTTTTACTTCAATGGCAACAATTTACTTCAATGGCAGCACAAACATTCCTAGCCGAGGTGAACATTGCACGACCTGCATGTAATAAATCACCTAATATTAGTAGGTGTAAATGCATCCCCACCACCATCGGGCATGAAGTCACTGTCCTTCCAAGAAAATTCCTGGGGAATGCCAATCAGATGAAATCTTGTGAGGGGACTCACCGGTCCATTGCAAAGGCGCGTTCTAAAACGGTTTGACTGTTCTGTATTTCCCATGATCTACATGGAGGAGGAATACTGCATGCTTGCCTAGGGACGGCAGGGTGGAAAATGGGGATAGTTAAATCTAAATCTTTTTACTTTACCGGTACATTTTGGAGTTATTAGCAGGTGATTTTCAGGTGGGACCCTGACAATATAAATCAGTGGACCTTGCATTTTACTATAAGATCCACTTTAGGAATTCCTTAATATTTTTAAAGTGAGTTTCAGACCTGCCTTGCGATCCCATGTGACTCCTGGCACCTTGCACGGCAGTGCTGGTTCTCAAAGAACTAGCATATGCTGCCCCCATTCATTCTCTATGGGGCTGCCATGGGGAGAAGCTACCTGTAGGGTCTCCCTAAGGCAGCAGTATACTGGGCATGAGGAAGTGATAACAGCACCACAACCTTATGGCCAGTCTGACACTGTCTAAAAGTGTCTTACCTTTTACTTCCCCCACAATTGAAATATTTTACTATAGAAAAGGCTTCCAGACCTTGGTTTTATATATAGGATGCAGTAAATGGTTTCCTTCCAGGATACTCTATCACTGCACTTCCCAATTACCACCTTTACATCACACAGAAGTCTGTGCAAGCAATGGGGTTCATCAAAGCTTACAGAGAGGAATCCACACCACAGCTGCTGCAAAACTAAATCAAAATATGACTAATCAATACTTCAAGTAGACTCTAAAGGGAAGCCATATGTCAAATATGTTTACAATCTTGTTATCCAATTCATGATTTTAATCACATAAATATCTGAAAAAAAATTGGTATCTTCTAAACATCTAGTTAAACGATCTTTATTCATGTTTTGACATTCTTTTGGTTGGAGCTGATATAGTGCAGGATGCAATATTCTACATATACAAAAACAAATGCTGTAAGGGGCACCAAACAGAGCAGAGTTACTGGCAGATAATCAATCAATATTCTCCCTGGAAAAACCCAAAAGCTGGGTGGAAAGAAGTTGCAGGTGGCCCTAGAATTGTGACCCAACTTTTCATTAATCACCCTAAAAAAACGGGTGGTTACTGAAAAGTGCCGGGTGGTACGCCCAGCTAACAGATGCTGGGGAAAACACTGAATATACATAGCAGAGCTGCCATTTACCCATTGTGCTTGTCATGTGACATCAGGCAGGGTACACCTGGTGATGTGACATTCCCCAGGGCAGGGCACACAGAGAAGTATCCCTACCATCTGATCCCCAGTACTTTAAAGCTCTGAATTGGGTGTTGCACTTATTAAAAAAAAAATAATAATTTTTACCTTACATAAAAGGGTTGTCTATCCTTTTATCTAAAGTGACATTTCTGAGTTTAGGTATGTGTTAAGCATATTTGATAAAGCAAACATTAGATCTTCATTCAAACAATGCTTACAGATAAGGCGATATACCTAATAAATGACAAAATTCTGACTCAATCTAAATCAATGAAAATGCAGATTTGTTGTGTGAAAAATAGGTACCTGCTTACATTTACCATCACTTAAAACGGTAAAGTAAAAGTAAACTCAAAACAATAAAATCACACTTACCTTCTATGAAGCAGATCATTCTGTCTGTCTGGAGGTTTCCTCCATTGGGTCCCACATCGTCCTGGTATCTGTCTTCGGCCCAACACAAAGGGAGCGCCAGGCGCCGACATCTTCCCCTCTGTTCTTCTGCATTCTTCTTCCTACGTCACCCGATCTCGCACTGCGCAGGTGCGAGATAGAGTGAAGTAGATTGAGAAAAAACTTGCCAATCTCATTGTGCATGCGTTAGATCTGCAATTTTTTTCCCTATTGATGAAAAGGCTTCTCGGGCATGTGCAGAAGGAGCAGCCAAGAGCCTCCTAGGATGAGTGGCGTAGGTATCCCGGGAGTCTCTGCACTCCCATTCATTCTTGATCACCTAGCACTAACAAACAAAATTTTTCTTTAAATAAAGGGGTTGTCTACCCTTTTATGTAAAACAAAAATTCTGAGTTTAGGTACACTTTAAAATCAATAAAAACAAAATGAGTTGTTCCAGATGTGGTGCCTTAGACACTATGCTGAGACCTTTCATGTTTGAACCTGGGATATCTAGAGACTGATCATCTCTTCCCTATTGATGACAGAATCAAAACAGGTTTCTAAGACACTCACACAGAAGGGTGTTGTTGTATAGGAAGCAAGAAAAATTATTTACAAGTGCAATCATTTCAGCTGACTGCTAATTTTTCCAGGACTGACCAGCTCAGCAAATTTAAGCCAGGAGCTGACTGTTTGATATTAACAAGGGTTGCTCAGAACCCCAAAATGATATTGCCGGATCTGCAGGTAACTCCTGGAACAGTTGGAGTCAAAGTCCAAAAACCAACAATCAGAAAGAAATTGCATCAATTAAATCTCTATTAAAGGTGTACCAGAAAAAAAGCCTTTGCAGTTCAATAAGTCATTAGAAACATATGGACAAAGACCAGGCCTTCTGGAACAATGGACTAATGAAAAAATAAATAAATAAAAGAATTTGGTCGCACACTCTGGTTAGCAGACACCTGGTTGGTGTCATTTCTGATAAAAAGGGCAATACTAGCTTATGGGGCTGAGGGTGTATTTACTTTTTTTAACACTATACTATTACATCCATTTATATGTTTGGTAAATAAATATCAGAGAAGGCAAAATATTTATTAACTACATCACCTTTATCTGAAGAAACCATTTAAATGGAGATTGTGATGTTTAGATATGCTAAAAAATAATTTCCATTAGCTGCACATACTTTTTCACATGATTATAACCTGTTCAAAGCCATGAGGTCTTCCGTACCTTCACAAAGGTGACTTCTGGGTGGACCTTGGCCAGTTCAACCATGACATCGTTCATCTGGGCACACTGAGGAGCCCATGGTGCCCAGAAATGCACCACAAGCAGAGATCTGAAACATAAATAAAGAGTGTGAGATACAGATACAAAACGTCTTCTGTTAGGCTGTGTACACATGACAATTTTTTGATGCTAGAAATGATCCTTCAAGATAAATTCCAGTGACAGATGACTGAACGAACTTTGTACACACAGCATCTGTTCTGTTCTATGGAAATGGGAAAAGGAAGGAAGAGTGAGCAGCACCCTGTTGTGCTCTCCTCTCTTTACTTATATAGCAGATGTTCCCAATTGGTCATGCATGGATCTGTCCTGACAAACCCAAGAACAATATCAGGGGACTGCTGTACATGTTTTTTTTTCATTATAGTTTCCAGTGATGAGTTAACAAATGAGTGCTATACCCATAGTGCCCATTCTTTTCAATGGAAAGGGGAGGACAAGCAAGCAAGCAACCCTCCCTTGACATATAGCAATCGTTCTTTATCGGTCATTAACAGAACTGTCCTGACAGATCCATGAACGACTTCAGGTGAACGCTGTACACATCGGCTTCTCATCTGCAACAAGCACTCCGCTGCGCTCTCTCCCCTTCACTTTCATTGCGGTCTTTCGTCACTCATATATCTGCCAAGACGGATGAACGATGTCAGACCGCCGCTGTACACACACCAGATTCTCATCCAATACTAGCCATGAGGCGACAATCGAAGAGAACCATCTAACATGTGTACATAGCCTTAGGCAAAACCACCATTCCTGCAGTCAAAAGTGCAAACATAAGAAAACATGCAATTAGGGGTATTGAAGATCTGCGTAGATAAACTTAAAAATGCATTGCGATGCATTCCCATAGAGCTGAAAGGTCTGCTGCTCTGTCATTCACCTTCCATGAGATTCTGCAAAATATACGATACTCAACTTAGATCCCAGGCATTCAGAACCTTCAGAGAATGTAGAATTCTCATAGTGGCAATGACATTACTCATACTCCCAGGACCTGCTAAAAAGTCACTTAATCTTTTATTTTGCACAATAAAAGCAGAAGTGGGGTTGCTGGCAGAGAAGCAAACCTTCTACTTTTATGAAAGATCCATTTTATTTCTATACAATATAACCAGAGATCTGAAACCAAGATATTGAGTGTGAGATACAAAGTGCCCTTCTCCTGGATACAATGTATACAAATATTATGTATTTGTATTTATATAGCACCAACATATTTCCCAGCACTGCAGTCATTTCACCAACTGTCTCTCAAAGGGGCTCACAATCTAATGACAATATCACAAAGTACACCTGAGCACAATGATCCCAGGTG
This sequence comes from Pyxicephalus adspersus, assembly GCF_032062135.1. Classification (NCBI taxonomy): domain Eukaryota; kingdom Metazoa; phylum Chordata; class Amphibia; order Anura; family Pyxicephalidae; genus Pyxicephalus; species Pyxicephalus adspersus. Next base: position 14,706,843 of record NC_092867.1, on the reverse strand, counting down.
TCAGAACGTAGATAAACCCACCATTCCTGAAGTCACCTAAAAGTGCAACTTCCAAGCAATAAATCAGTAAACCTCTAAGTATAGAGTCACAACAAACAGAAGACAACGTGCACCAATGTGCATTATAAATCTATGGTGCAAAGCTTAAAAATTCATTGCATTGCCTTTTCTATTTGCAAATTGGATTCCTATACAGATGGGAGGTCTGTTGCTCTGCCAGCCCCATGACACAAGATTCAGCCAAATACATGATCATTTTACTCCTGGGCATTCACAATCCTGAGAATGGGGAATTCTCATAGAAGCAATTATATCGCCCATACCACTAGGATCTGATAAACGAGTATAACAATGGGGAATTGTCATAGTAGCAGTGACATCTCCCACACTACTGTCAGGACCTGGTAAAGGAGTATTAGAATGAGGAGAATTCTCATGCATTATAGGTTGGCGCTATATAAATACTGTGTACTATTAATAATAATAATGGTAGGAGCAGTGACATCGCCCATAACACCAGGTCCTGATAAGGGAATATGAGAATAGAGAATTCTTATGCTTAATACGTTGGGGCTATATAAATACTTTTTATCATTTATATAGTCTGGTTTTCTAACACTTATAATCCTGCCAACATCCCCAACATACATTAAAGAATCCAAAAGCAAAAAGATACAGGACTTTTTCGGCAGTGAATATTATAAAAATTATCACAAATCTTTATTTCCTTCATTAAAAAGCAACAATTAAAATATAAATGCCTCTTCCTCTATACCAAGTTTCAGGAAGAGTCTAACTGACATTCTAACATACATGTTCTAGATACATTGTACACATTACATATGTTGAGATTATCCGACACGTTTCACAGACTATGTCAGCTTCCTCAGGGATGTAATTGGTACAGCTAGTAGATGTATCAGCACAAAGGTTGTTACAATCACCAGTATGCTTATTCCCTTGGTATGAAGGCAGGCAAAAGGCAGGATTAAAATCACAACATACAGAGATGGTGGTGTCCCATATATGTTCTCCACAGTAATATTCAGTACTTCTCCAATTATTATTGGTAATGCTCACTGCATCTTCAAAAACTAGATTCAATCAAATAATTTCATCTATACCCAGGCTTGCAAATAGATTACAGTGTTCTCCCCAGCCCCTTTTAGCTGGGTGCACCACCCGACACTTTTCAGTAACCACCCAGCTGTTTTTGGGTGGTACTAAAGATTTGGGTCACAATACAGAGCCTGCCACCCACCTACAGCTTCTTCCCATCCGGCATAAAGAAATTTCTGGGTTTAACGCGATTATAAGGAGAACCGCCATCCTCTGTGACACATGGGTGTGTGTATATAAATACTGTGTACTAATAATAATAATAATGGTAGAAGCAGTGACATTGCCCATACCACCAGGTCCTGATAAAGGAATATAAAAATGGAGAACTCTGGAGAACTCTCATGGTGGAAGCAGTGACATCTCCTGCATGGAGTGTGGAAGCTGTAACATCACCTGGACCTGCGATAAGTCATTTTGATCTTGTACTTTGCACAATAAACGTGAGAATAGAAGGGGGGGGTCATTAGATCAGGAGACCTTTCCTTGTATGAATGCCCTGTAGTGCAGGGGGGCCCGACAGGTGGATCCCAATCTACAGGTAGATCACAAAGGAAACGCAAATAGATGGCGGAGCTCTGCCTTTCAAAATAAACTCTACCAATCGCAGGAGTTAATAAGTCCATGTTTTATTGTTGGTAGAATATTTTGACTTGGTCATTTTTAAAGTAGCTCGCAAGCCAAAAAAGTGTGGGCACCCCTTCTGTAATGTATCAAATAAAAACCATGAAATCTGTCTTTGTTTTCTTTACATCATATCGGTGAACTGAAAACAAAACACAGACAATTACTCCTTTGCTCCGCTGGTGCGATTCTCCCCGGTACGTTTAACTCAGACTCCTTACCAGGGGGTAAATTATATTACCCCACGTGGCACTCTGATTCCTATGGGGGCATTTACCCTTTAAAGAGGAATAAACTCAAAAACGGCCACAACAAAAAAAAATACACTTACCCCGCAGGGCAGTCTGATTGATCCGGAGGTCTCTTCCATCGGGTCATCCCGATATCAGTCTTTGGGTGCCGCCATCTTCTCCTCCTCTTTCAGGTTCTTCTTCCTTTGTCACCTGACCCAGGCGTGAGATCGGGTCACGTAGATTGGGAAAAAACTTGCCGATCTTACTGTGCATGCGTGACATCGGCAAATTTTTTCCCTATTCACGAAAAGGCTTCTTCTGCACATGCCTGAGATGCTCGGGCATGCTTAGAAGGAGCACCCAAGAGCCTTTCCGGGATGCGTGATGTAGGTGGACTTTGAGGTCCCATTATCAATTGCCTAGGCGATCCAGAATTAGGGGGCGGTGCTGCAGCCTTTTTTTTTTAAAAAAACAAAAAAAAAAAACAAACGCACAGAATTTTTACTTCACATAAAAGCGTTGTTTACCCTTTTATGTAATGTGAACATTCTGAGTTTAGGCACGCTTTAAGTAAGCATTTGATGTAGTTATGGATGAGGAGCGCCCCCGATAATCACAATCGCTCCCAGAGAAGTTGTATAGAGATTTTATTATATTTGTGTTGTCAGCCATTGTACACAATGCCAGGTGTGCTGTCAGCTTCACATTATCCTTGAGTTCCTCACACACAATTGTTTCTGCTACCAATGAAGTCTTTACAGCACCACAAGTCCCAGCAGAGCTGTCAAAATACATGACAGGCCTCATGTCACCCAGCACTGCAGCCAAGCAGCCTCCTAACAACACCTTATATTATTTACCACTACACAAATCCCCCTGTCCTCCCCCACCACACACAAACACCTACTTGTCACTCTTCTGAAGCAACTCCTCAAAGTGCCGCACAGAACCGGCATCCAGCACAGCCGCCATGCTGCCAGGAACCAGGAAGGACGGAGCGCCGAAAAATCGATCTCCTACTATAAACTGCAAGCAGGAAACAGCGGGCCGCCTCTTCGGCAACCTCATGTAGACATTGCTAGCAGAGCGCCGAGCAGCTGACTGTCTCATGGCTGCAGGCTGAGTGTGGTCAGAGCTGGGGTCACCTCCTGACAGTTCCTGTTATAGTGGGCCAGGGTGGGAAAACATGGCTTGTTTTTTGTTATATTGCTGTATAGAACACACTGCATGCAGTGCAAAGGAAATTAATGTGATTTGACATGGTTTTGGAGCTTTGCATGGTTGAAGAATTCTTTTTGGGCGTCATTTGTAGTCTTTAAATTGAAAACACACAGAAGGAATCTATGGACCACCTTCTACTTGTCCATATCAACCCAGGCTTATAAATTAACCCATTGCATGTAAATGGAAAACTAATCAAAGCATTTGCAACCTTCTGAAAGCCTTAAGATCAAATCTTTAATTGCCCCTCAAAAAATGTAATGTGTTGTGCTGTTTATAATTCATAGAATGTTGCTTATGTACAGTAATGTGCATGATCATACCCCAGGAGGAGGAGCCATGACAGCCTAGGCATACAGGAAGTGAGCTGAGCGATACTGGGCGTGATTCATCCAGTCTGAAAGGTGAATATTGGAGTGGAATTTTCTGAAAGCTTTGAGATAAATCTTTTACTGCCCGCAAAATTGTGTTTGGCAGTTTATAAGTCACAAAACATTGCTTACGTACTGAGAAGTGCATGATAATACCCCGGGAGGTGGAGCCATGACAGCCTAGGCATACAGGAAGTGAGCTGAGTGATACTGGGCGTGATTCATCCAGTCTGGGAGGTGAATATTGGAGTGGAATTTTCTGAAAGCTTTGAGATAAAAATTTTTCACTGCCCGGAAAATTATTTGTTTGGCAGTTTATAAGTTACAAAAAATTCCTTAATACCCCGGGAGGTGGAGCCATGACAGCCTAGGCACACAGGAAGTGAGCAGAGTGATATTGGGTGTCATTCATCAAGAAAGACAGGTGATGTGCAGGAGAGGAGGTGAATATTGGGGTGAAATTCAAGCACCATTTTTAGCCTTGAAACCAAATGTCAGCTCAGTTTGCAATATTACTGACCTATGGCCAACGCTTCTCTGATGTGTAGGGTCCTCACTGTGCACTGCAATTCAGTCCTTATATCACAGTGGGGATGTATAGGCCAGCAGATGCACCTACTTAATGGGGACGTAATACATCCTAGAGTGCTGGATACCATAGATAAGGCTACATGCAATAATTCTCAATGGAAACAAATGAATAACGACCCATCGACCGATAACCTTTAAAAAGAAAAGAGCACAAAGACTGGCCAACGAGGAAAGTCGGTGGAAACGACGACCGTCCCAGTGGATCTGACTGAGTGACAATCGTTTGCTATCTATTGTGTGTACGGTCGTTTAGTAGTCGTGGATTGTTCTGTGATACATTTTCTCCAGTACATGTCACTTCCTGTATCGTTCAAACGATCGTATCTAGTGTGTGTACATTATTGGTGGATTATAATTGAACGATCATATCGTGCACAATACGATTGTTCAAAATAATCTTTGATCGGTCGTCAATCATTCGTTTTGCAACGACAATTATTGCACATGTGTAGCCTAAGTATAGACAGCCTAAGGGATGTCCCTGAATAAACAATGAAATATAAGTTTACTTTATTCGTCCCTCTTCTCACACTGTATATATTGAACCCCAGTAATCAAGTTCTGCAACCTCCCATCTACCGTTTGTTTTTGTCAGCCATACATTTGTCAGCATTTTACTTTATCTGTTTTCAGCCAACAACAAGAACTAAGATTTGAGGGTGTTTTTCTTCTGTTCTTGGGGAGGTGTGTAAGTATTTTGGACATATAGCAATATGTTATGGGGAATTAATGTAGACCTGTTGTATAGGAAATAGATGTGCTGATCTCTTATTAATTTTATTCCTAGGTTTCAGTGTTCTCTGATTTAGAATACACATTCAGAAAAGCCGGAAACCCATTTGTGACACAAAAGATTCAATTTAGAAGGTCCGAACGATAGCCAGGCAACTAGCATTCACATGGGAGAGGTCAGCTATGGCAGCCTTTTCCCAAATTGCAGGGTACTAAACTGTGATGTTAGCCATTCACATGGCTATTGTCTCACATTTCCATCTGGTATTGAATAATACAGGCAGTCCCCGGGTTACATACAAGATAGGGACTGTAGGTTTGTTCTCAAGTTGAATTTGCATGTAAGTCGAAACGGGTACATTATTTTAATAAATGCAATTAGGGCAGATGTTTGTATCAACATAATATTAGGCAGTGCGGTGTCAGTTACTGTATAAAAAACCCCACTGTGAGTTAATTGCAGTTAATGCACAAGCTGTGCCTTGATATGCAAAAATAAACAACTGCAGAGTTTGTCTTGGTCATGAGTTACAAGAGGCTGCAGAACAGCAAAAGATTTCTTCTGCAAGTCATGGGAACTGCCCTCTCCAACCCTCCACCTCCCCAAACAAGCTTCTGTCTTGCACAGAAACAAACAGGGAAGCCTGTATTTAGGAGTTGTCTGTATGTTGGATGTCCTTAACCCGGGGACTACCTGTATTAGTGAACGACGCCGGCTACCACCACCTTTGCCATACAAATCATCCATTAAACTGCTGGTGATGGGTTGGTTTGATATGTAATTTTTGTATTAAAACTTGGTTGAAAGTGTCCAAATTTCCAATATGTATGGCTAACACAAGTCTTAAAGTGTATGTAAAGGCTGACATTGAAAGTCTCTTATTTTATTAGAACATTGAAAATGTTTTGTTATTATTATTAATAAACATATTACAGAGTACATTAAATACAGGTTGTAAATGACAGACTAATACAGACAGTAATACAGGAGGAGAGGACCTGGCCCTGAAGAGCTCATAATCTAGGAGGTGAGGAAAGTATCACACAATGGGAGAGGAGATATGTAATGGTGGGTAAGTAGTGAGGGTTTAGGAGACAGAAGAAGAAAGTAGGAACAGTAGTTGGGGCAGCTCTAGAAAAGTCTTGGAGCCGTGCGTGTGATGAGGTTATGAGTGAGGATGTCATTAGTTATTGGTAGGGCAAAGAGAGGGGCTAGGGGTGTATTGTTTTACCAGGTAGGAAAGGTAAGTGGAACAAGAACTGTGGAGGGATTTGAAAGCAAAGCAAAGCACAGGAGCTTAAATTTTTATCTGTTTAATTAGTGCAAAACATACCTGTTGATGGTCCTAATTGCTTTTTGTGCACAATGAGGAGTTATTGAGAAAAGGGGAGAGGTCTGTGTTCTTTGTAATCCACCAAAAGTAAAGTAGCTAGGACTGACACCACATGCTTAAAGTGGAGCAAAAGTCCCACTTTAAAAATCCTTGATCAGGCAGGTGATTAGAAAGGGTCAGACGATGTCCTTTCTGTAATTACCTGCTTGATCGCTGCTCAGCTGGCTTTCCCTTTGATTGCTGGGACTGAATGAACATCTGCGTGGCTAATCAAGATGGCAAGAAAGAAAAGAAGAAGGAAGATAGTGGCACCCTCTGATGGAACTGGGATTGGCGAGTATCGCTGGTTAAGTTCTGCTTTAAAGGATAACTAAATAGTGTTCCATTACAGAGCTCTGCAATCTTCTTCCTTGTGATCTTCAGTTATATTGATTGCTTAACCACCTAGCCGGTATGCCCGTACGAAGGTCGGGCAAAAAAAAATGGCTAGGATGGTTAACCCCGTAATTTTGTCACATCCTTACCACCATGGTCCCGCTGTGCACATCCAGCGGGACCATGGAGGTAAGGATTCCAGCATCGTTTTCCTATTCCAGCGTCGTCCTCCGTCCATCGTCGTCCGTCGATCTCCCTCTCCAGCGTCGGGTGCCAGCGGGACCGGTAAGATGCCGGCCAGTATCTTGCGTTCCGCCGCCCGGCCGGCTGAACACAAGATACCGGCCGGCATCTTACCTGGTCCCGCTGATGGTCCACGTCCGTGTTCGTCCAGCGCCGGATGATCTCTGCAGGGAGAAGCCGTCCGGCGGAGAAAAAAAAACGGACGGCTCCTCCCTGCGTGCGTGATGACGTCGGCGTGTGTGCGGGAAATTCAAATAGAAACTCATTCATTCATTTTGTATTGGATTCAATACAAACTCCTGTATTCAATCCAATACAAAATAATTCAAATAAATACAAAGTGTGTAATTGGTAAATTCAAACTGTCATTTTGTATTGGATTGAATACAAACTCCTGTATCCAATCCAATACAAAAAATAAAAAAAAATAAAATAAAAGTAAATAACTTGGAAATTCAAATTTATATTTTGTATTTGATTGGATACAAACTTGCGTATCCAGTCCAATACAAAATAATATAAAATTAATACAAAGTACATAACTGGTAAATTCAAACACTCATTTTGTATTGGATTGAATACAAACTCCGGTATCCAATCCAATACAAAAAAATAAAAAAAAATAAAAGTAAATACATTTTTTATATTCATATTATCTACTAGAACCCCTGTTCGGACATATTTCTGTAAGTTACAGGTCTACAATTTAAAAAAAAAAAATTTCATGAAAAACAGTGGATCACTTTTGGTACAGAAATCTAGACCTCAGTGTAACGCTCAGGTGGTTAATTCACACACGGAGTTATATCTGTCCCAGCAACAAGAGTGGAAGCCAGGATTGTCTGGTATTCTGGCAACCAATGCTGAGCTGCACATGCACAGCTCATCGGGTTTGACAGCTCCACAGAGCGATCAGACAGGTAAGAATGCTTATTGCAGAAGATAAATCACCTGTCCCTTTCTGCAATAAAGCCCTGCCTGATGACAGATTTTTAAACTGGAACTTTTTGTTCAACTTTTGGAATTTGTGTTGTCATGTCATAGAGGAAAGAAGGAGATCATTATACATCAAGTACATTTACCAGTTAGTTTCCTGTAGTTTCAGCATGTGTAAAGTTATATACCATGGTAAGATGTGCATGGAAGGAGACCTATGTTGTGTTTAATTGTTTTTTTTGTTTTTGTTTTTTTTGCCTTGAAATACACCTTATGCTCGCTTTACACATTACATTTTTTTTTTTTTAGATCTACCAACAACTTTGGTCCTACATGACCGGATGTGCATTGGCTGGATGATTTTGGTAAGTCATTATATTACCTTAATTGTACACAAAGTTGCACTGTTTCATGTATGTTGAGATTTATTTAGTGCTCTCAAAAGAGGAACTTGTTTAGCTAGCTGCAAAGTTTAAAAAATTCAGGAGAGGTAAAATTAGAATTTCCTTCTTTGCAGTAAATCTGCAGCATGGAGGAAACTGACCAGGGTTGGACTTCTCATGAGGTAGAGTAGGTCTGTGCCTAGCGACATCTAAGTCAAATAGGCTGCTATTTTCTTAGTTTGTGTGTATATGTATGTATGTGTATATGTATATATATATGTGTATATATATATATATATATGTGTGTGTGTGTGTATTCCCATGATGAGTAGAAATGCATAGTTTGTTGCAGGACTATATTTTGGTATGACAGCCAGGAAACTAACATTCTCAAAGAAAAGGTGAGCCATGGTTGCCCCCATGATTTTTTCACTGCATTTACTTTTAGGTTACCATTGGATCATTCAGCAGTTGTATGACACCTATACCACCGATTGTAGCAAAATTAATGGGGGTAGCTTTAAGCAATATAGGGACTGATTAATTTCCCTTTTTATACACCTTCAAGGTAAAGGTGGGAAAGCATTTTGATATTACCTAGTTGTTGCTGTTACGGATCTATGTGCAGTGTCCAGTGGTTTCCTGTGAAATTTGGGGAACTGTAGGAACAATAGAATCCTGTGTCTGTTTAAATATTGCACAAAAAGCTCTACACAGGAGGACTGGCTTCCCTCTACTTTTGGAATTCCCTCTGCTGTGTTTAGCAAAAAGAATCTCCCGAGACACCAAAAGCTCCTTACCATGGCTAACAGTTTATGAATGGGCTGGGTGAAATCAAGGACAGCTCCATAGAAAATGGGTCATGGGCAAATATATAGTGGGGGTTCTAAATGCACAGCATTCTTACTACCTCCCCTCTGCCCATTGTATCAATGGGGCCCCTGGGCAATTGCCCTCCCCTAAAGCATCCCTGTGTTAAAAGTAGGCCATTGTATGGGGTGACCCAGCAGTATAGAAGACTTATAAATAAGCCCCCATTGTTTTTACATTTTGTTTTTTTTGAGTCATTTAATATCAGAATACAAAACAGATTCTCATATCTTACTATCACTCTGCCACCAGGATTTGCGGTTAATATCGATCTGTAGAGACTGCAGCACATCTGGCCATTCCCGTGGTGTGGAAGAAGCGCATAGTCATTGGGGTCGTTTTTTATGCAGTTGATGTCATTTTGATGTTTTCACAATCCCTCATCTAATTACCTAATTTATTGCAGGAAATTGAAGGGTTCAGATGCCTCTCTGGAATTAAAGTCAATTATGACAAGTCTAATATACCTATATAAATCTTTCCACTCACAATGGGAAGTGCATACAAATTAACATTGTCTATAAAATATCTAGGGATAAATAATATTATCCCCCCTTTAACTTTTTGACACTCTGCCATCACAGCAGGACGAAACTTTTTTAAAGGTTTTTGTCACTTTTTTCTGCCACATTTGGTTATATGTACGTATTTGGTTACATACAGTGAGGTGGCATCTATGGCTATTTTTCTATTTCTTTTAAGGGTTATATTGGGTCTCTACCTCTTTTTCAAAGAGGGGGATGGCTAAATAAAGCCTTGAAGTACTTAAGTAGCAATAACTTCATGTCCAAATGAGCAAATCCAACTTGTTAGCTTGGTCAACACTTGTGGCAAGTTCCTATATAAGTAACATTATTGGGGTTCACATTGATCAACCTTCTAGCTGAGCCCGGCATGCTGGTGCATGCAAAAAGAAAATGCAGCCTCCAAAGAAATGCAATGTAACACAGGTCAAATGCTACTGAGAGAAATGCTCAGTTGAAGTCAGTAGGATTTTGCTGGTGTGCAATTCAATTCCCATCAAAAGCAGACAAACAACAATTGTCCACAAGTCTTTATGTGTGGTTTGTCTACTTTTCATCATGCAAGCCAAAAAATACGAAGTGAAGCATTTGTGGTTTCAATCTGCAGCATTGTAGTGACTTTAGGTCAAGTGCAACTGAGTCCTCCATAGCCATGCTAAACTTTCCCTACTTGATTGCAGCAGTTTATCATCACTATGTGTGACAAAAAAAATGAAGTGGAAGCAGGGAGATACTGGCACTGCAGACGCTTATGTGCAGCATCCTCTCCAGTAAGGAGAATAATGAGCAACACAGTGATGGTATCTGATTTCAAATCTCATAAGACAAGCAGGGGCTTGGATGATTTTACGCTGTAGATGTACAGATATGAGGCTACTAGTAAAATTTTAGGATAAATTTACATTTCAATGTACCCTATACTATAGCACTATATATATGTTCAGGTTTATTGGGAACGTCTGGTTCAGGTCAAAAGGGTAGATTAGGTTAGGGTTGAGGTAAATGATAAGTTGGTCTTACTGTTTTAGTGCAGTAGATAATGTTATGTTGATTGATACACTGATAGCTTTTGTAACTTTGTATTTGTTGTTAGGGGTTCCTTGGCCTGTGGTTACCTAACCGCCCATTTAATGGTGCCTGCCAATGCCACCAGACAAGGCCACCAATGATCATTTAGGCTGTTTCTAAGAATGCTATTGTCATCACCTTTATAAGCAGGGCCACGGACCCCCAATACAGGACTGTTGTTTGTACTGATGTCCAAAAAACAATTTAGCAGGGGTTCCCTGAGACCCAAAAATTATTTCAACGGTTAGTTGAAAGGTTGAGAGTTGACAAAGGGTTGAGAAAGATTGGACTAGAATGTTCAGTTTGATGGATGATGGATTTCACTTGCTGCCTGTTGTTGTTTGCCATTGCTGTGTTCTCTGGTTGCAGTGTTTGTACTGATATGTGATATATAATAAACTACATTGATGGCATTGCTTGAAGACTATCAGTTGCTGGGTACTATTTTGGCGGCTATTACCATGCCATTATAAATGGTGAACCTGAACCCTTGGATGTTCTTAACATAGATTGCTCCAGATGGAAAATGAGTATTTTGTACGGCTTAGAGTTGCTTGTTCCATTGCAATACACACCAGAAATGTGTGCTCACATCTTCCACTTTAATCCCTCTTTCAGCCCTAAATTGACCATTATTGTGATAATTCTTCAGTCAATCTTAACCACTCTAAAGATATCACAGATACAATTGTACGTAATCCCTACAAATAAAGCAGTTGACCACGCACAGTGTTGACTGACCACCCTAATTATTACCATTTGTGATGGCCAAAGGTGAGATACCTTCAGTAAAGTTTATTGAAAGATTGCAATGTAATGGATTTATAATGAAGGGGTGAATCCACTAAGGTTGTTTTTTTTCCACCAGCCAGATTTAATTCTGGTATATTGTCTTCAAATCCACCAATTTATATGGCTTTTATTGTTTTTTGGAACTGAAGATTCAGTTGCTTAATGGCCAAGTGTATGAGAAGGGTAAAACCTACATCTGACCGCTCCTTTCAAGTTTCTTTCAATGGTAACTCCTCCTCACCCACTCTCCTCCATGTTGGTGTTCCCCAAGGGTCAGTCCTTGGACCGGTCCTCTTTTCTCTGTACACCTCCTCTCTCGGTAGTCTCATATCCTCCTTTGGCTTACAGTACCATCTGTATGCTGATGACACCCAAATTTATCTGTCCACCCCTGACCTGTCTCCCTCAGTCCTGGATAAGGTCTCATGCTGCCTGTCAGCCATCTCATCATGGATGTCTGACCGATTCCTGAAACTCAACCTGGATAAAACAGAACTCATCATCATCCCCCCCCCCCCTCAAATTCCAAATCTCCCCCTGACATATATCTAACTGTTAACAACACTGTTATTCGGCCCTCCCCTCAGGCACGTTGTCTTGGTGTCACCTTTGACTCGGCCCTCTCATTTACCCCCCATATTCAGAACATTTCCAGGTCCTGTCACTTTCACCTACGCAACATCTCCAAAATCCGCCCCTACCTGTCCCCTGAGACCACCAAACTCCTTGTACATGCTCTTATCATTTCTCGTCTGGACTACTGTAACATCCTCCTCTCTGGTATTCCACTAACCGGACTCTCTCCTCTACAATCTATTATGAATGCTGCAGCCAGACTCATCCATCCTTCGCTCCGCTCCTCTTCTGCTGCCTCTCTTTGTAGTTCTCTCCATTGGCTTCCTTTTCACCTTAGAATCAAATTTAAGCTCCTGTGCTTTGCCTTCAAATCCCTCCACAGTTATTGTCCCACTTACATCTCTGACATGGTTAAAAAATACTCCCCCTGCCGCTCTCTCCGCTCCTCCAATGACCTACTAATGACTTCCTCACTCATAACCTCATCACACGCACGGATACAAGACTTCTCTAGAGCTGCTCCAACTCTCTGGAATGGTCTTCCTCGTCCTATTCGGCTTGCTCCTACTTTCTGCTCATTTAAAAGAGCGCTCAAAACTCATTTTTTCAAACTTGCCTACCCATCTTCTTCTGTCATTTGAAACCATCACTACTTCCCACACTACATATCTCACATCCTACTGTGTGTGAAATTCCCCCACCTACTAGATTGTAAGCTCTTCGGGGCAGGGTCCTCTCCTCCTGTATCACTGTCTGTATTAGTCTGTCATCTGCAATCCCTATTTAATGTACAGCGCTGCGTAATATGTTGGCGCTATATAAATCCTGTTTATTAATAATAATAATAATAATAATAATACATCCAGACAGTCCATACCCATTCCCACAATTTTTCTGTTTTTTGTTTTGTTTTTGTCGTTTATTCTGTTTATTTTTTATATAGTCTATAGTCTGGTGTCAATATTTTTTAAATAAAAAAAAGTTTTACTAACAGAGGATGGGGTGGAATGCAGTTCTTTGTTCCTCCTCCCCCCCCCCCCCCAGCTCAGATTAGCAGTAAGATAACTGCTGTCTTTACAAAGGTTTAACTTTTTTTGTTTTTCATGCAATCACGATGTCGCCTTTCCAGAGTGCAAGCCATGTTGTTACCAGATAATCTTTTGTAAACTTCCATTTTTGAAGTTGAGGTTCGGAAATGTTTCAGTGATGGGCCTGTAGTAGGAAATGAAATGTCCCTATGACAATCCGCTTTGTGTATCTTTTACTTATCATGTTGACATTAGATTTAGAAATAAGGAAGGTATGTCTGGGCAAAATAAGGACACAATCCCCATACATGATAAAGATAGAGGTGCAGATATAATGGCATGATAATGGTATGCAGCACAGAACAAGAGGCGTGACAATAGTTGTGGTGCAGAATTGGGGGCATGGAAAGGGTGTTACAGTGCAGAACCTTGGTGCCCTGTATATGATAAGGTTGGTGGTGCAGAACCAAAAGCCACATACACACCTGCAATTATAGTAGTTGGAAAGGATCTTTCACAATCCTTTCCCACGATTAAGGACTGAACGATGCATGAACGAGGGCTGTACATACAGCACCGTTCTGCTCTATGGAGAGGAGAGGGGGAGAACAACAGAGCGGCACCCCACTGCGCGCTTTCCCCCTTCCCTTGCATTCGGATCGTTAGTCATCCATCCTCCGTGGATCAGGGCGGTCGTCTCGTCCGATACTGACCCTGAGCCGATTATCAGGCGAGAATCATTGGTCGTGTGTATGTAGCTAAAGGCGTGCTAAGGGTCTGCATTACAGAACTAGGGACATAGGAGGGGATGTGCAACGCGCGAACCGGGGGGCGTGGGGAAGGATGTGCAACACGCGAACCGGGGGCGTGGGAGATGATGTGCAACGTGCGAACCGGGGGGCGTGGGAGAGGATGTGCAACGCGCGAACCGGGGGGCGTGGGAGAGGATGTGCAACGCGCGAACCGGGGGGCGTGGGAGAGGAGGATGTGCAACGCGCGAACCGGGGGGCGTGGGAGAGGATGTGCAACGCGCGAACCGGGGGGCGTGGGAGAGGATGTGCAACGCGCGAACCGGGGGCGTGGGAGGGGATGTGCAAAGCGCGAACTGGGGGCATGATAATAGTTGCAGTGCAGAATTTGGATCATGGAAAAGGGGGCATGTTAACAATGTTACAATGTAGAATCTTAGTGCTCTGCACATGGGATTGGTAGTGCAGAACCATAAACAAGTCAAGAGACAATGGAGACATGGTAAGAATGTGCAACACCAAATTGGGGGGCAATGTACAGATGTGTAACGCTGAATGGGGGGGGGGGGATTGCAATGTAAGAATGTGCTGTGTGGAACTGAGCGACTATAGAGAATGATTTCAGTACCACCTGCTATGTACAAACTTTGGGGCATTAAGAACAAGCAGGGTGATGGTCGGGGTAGCTGGCAAGGTACCAGCTGCTAAGATCAGCCCAGGAATCGTTGTTTTACATGCGTACCACAAAGTTTGCTCCCAATCTAACATACAACTACTGGCGTTGCAAAGCATTCAGTGCCGCGATGCAAACGCCTGTTCTGTACGCCTGTGTGAACAAACCATTCTTCACCTACAAACTTTGTCCATTATTTTACTATTTTAGGTTGTTTATCAGGGCTGGCCTTAGGTATGGCAGCCATAGCAGTCTATCTACATGACAATAGGACATGATTAGCACTCAGGGAGCCTGCACTGCCTGCTATTCTAGTTCTTCCAGCTGCACAGGACACAAGGGGTTAATGCATGATCTGCCTCCATGTTTCTATCTGGCAAGGCTTAGTGACGTCACGCTGTTTAAACCCTGCACGCTGATTGGCCGGGCTGGGGATACATTGTAACACTGTGCACGTTCCATGCCATCTACTGGGGGAAGGAGGCGGCGAGAGGCGATCACCCTGCGGCCACAGCCAGGTAAGGAGCAGGAGGGCATGGGCTGCATTGATCAGGGCTGGGGTGTATGGGGTGCATGGATCATGGTATGGGCTGCATGGATCAGGGCTGGGGTGTATGGATCATGGTTGGGGTGTAGGGGTCATACCATTGCTGCATATAGGAAGCCAGAATATAACCTGGAACTAGAAGTCTCAGCATTCCTCCTCTGTACTGTGGATTGCTTGATCACTCATGCAGGGCAGAGACAACTCTGCTAGGTCTGATCCCTCATGGGGGACATCCCCTGCTCCTTTAGCAAAAGTTAACTTTATCTCCCTATAACACTAAGTCCTATGAGATGTGTTCTTCCAGATCAGACCAAGACACACACGTTATTATCATTACTATAAATATTTATCCAGCTAGAGGTACAGGAAGGATACATCTTTCCACTTAGTTTCAGAAGTTTGCACAAAGAATAGACATGCTTGCATGACCTGGGTGTGCAGATCTGTGTTTTGTATACAATCTACCCCATGGTTTGGTGACAATCATAGCCATAGAGGTATGGCATGATTTAGTTTTCTTTTACATTGGTTATGTTTGTTGGCTCCATACACATACAATCTTGCCTAGGTGAACAAGCAACTTTATTTAAGGCACAGGGTTCAGTCTATGTAACTGTAACCAATCAGTCATTGTTTTGGACATGTAGGGGTTAACTAACAAGTAAAGGTGAATGGGATTCTGCCCACATGCGTTTATGTCCTGGGGGTTATATTGAGTTCAAACAAGTTTTCTGCTAATGAATATTCATTCCTTTTCACTATAGATCCTTACATTGTGCATGTGATCATTAAAGTAAAGCTAAACACTAAGGCCACGTACACACGTGCAATAATTACTGTTGGAAACAAACGACTAAAAACCGATCGTCCCAAAAAAAGTGAACGACTTGCCCATGAACGAGAATTGTTGCTGGAAACTAACAACCGTCCCAGGCAACGATCGTTTGCTATCTGTTGTGTGTACAGTCGTTGTGTGTACAGTCGTTCAGTGATCGTGGATGGTTCTGCAGTACACTTTCTCCTGTACATGTCACTTCCTGCATCGTTCAAACGATTGTATCTAGTGTGTGTACTTTATTGGTGGATTATATTTGAACGATCGTATCCTTACAGCATGTACAGAGTCATGCACAATACGATCATTCAAAATAATCGTTGCTCGGTCGTTAATAGTTCGTTTTCTAACGACAATTATTGCACGTTGCTTAGAACACTGCGTGTCATTACCTATCACATGAAAATAAAGTAATTTTTTATGCTTTCTTATATCCATGTGCTGCTGATGTCCTCCAGCCTCTTTCAGCCACTTCCTTTTTACATGCAATGTTTCCTGATTATAGCAATAATAGCAATAATAAACCAAGCCGGTGGGATTTGGCATGGCCTCTTGTAGTCATTATTATTGGTACGGTGATACCATAAGGACATGTATTCTCATTCTGTATCAGAAAGTGCATGAATAAAAAACCTAATGGTATGATTGTTGGGTAATATATTAATGCAATCAGCAGGTTTAAAGCTATATTAAAGTTCCACTTTTGAAAATGCTCAATCAGGAAAGTCATTATTGCAGAAAGGAGGAGGCGATGTCCCTTCTGCAATAATTCTTTTTTACTGGCCCTGCCACTCTTTGGCAGGGGTGTCAAACTCAAATACACAGTGAGCCAAAATTAAAAACTTAGAGAAAGTCACGGGCCAAATTTGAAACTGAAATAGAACTGTCAAAACAGCTTTGCTGTGCAGGATAGCTAAGCTTTAGATTCCAGGATACCTGGCAATGGTGGCTTCCCTTGCACTTGCCGGGATTGAATTCCTATGTACCTGCACGGGACCAGCCCAGCCAATCATGATGGGCAGATATCAAAGGAAGATGGTGTCACCCTGCGATGGAATGGAAACCGATGAGTATATCGAAGTTTAGTTTTGCTTTAAATGGTATATAGAGGCACTTTATAGAACAGAACAGATTATCCTCTTTTTTTTCCTGGTGACAGCAAATGGGAATCCAACATTTACAGATGTCATCAGAGTAATAGGTGCAGGAAAATCCTCCAATGGGGAAACCTGTTCAGAGACAAATCTCTGGGATATTCACATTTTCTCCACTTTCCTGTTGCATCTGTTAGATAGTAAGTGAAGGGAAATTTCCCTAGAGGGTATAAATAACATAGAATACCATTAAAGGGGTTTTAACCCACCCACCCTTGCTCTGGACAAAAATGGGCATAAACTTTAAAACAACTTTTGAAAGTACAATAGCATGATAAAATTGTATATGAGATTTTAGTAAATAGGTTTAGGTCTATGTTAAATATCATCTCATAAAGAATTGTTACTATGGGCAGATCTATAGTCACTATCATCACTACCTCCCACCACTACATATCCCCCATCCTATTCTGTGTAAATTCCCCCACCTACTAGATTGTAAGCTTTTCGGGGCAGGGTCCTCTCCTCCCGTGTCACTGTCTGTATTAGTCTGTCATTTGCAACCCCTATTTAATGTACAGCGCTGCGTTATATGTTGTCGCTATATAAATCCTATTTAATAATAATAATAAAGTACTGTGGTTAGGAGAGAGGGCCGACTTGACACTCATTCCCCAGTCTGTGACAAAGTGCAATGACTATTGCAGAGTTGGTAATTAGTGTTCTCCCCAGAAATTAATTTTAAGCTGGGTGGAGAGGAGCTGTAGGTAGGTGGCTGCCCCTGTAGTGTGACCCAACTATCCAGTAACCACCCACAAACAGCCAGGTGGTTACTGAAAAGTGCCGGGTGGTGCACCTGGCTAAAAGGGGCTGGGGAGAACACTGCATCATGAACTAGGTTGGTTGTTCCACCTGTGGAATATCAGGACACATAAAGGCTGCATATAGTATCATGAGTACTCTCTGACTGGATTTTTTTTTGTACGTGAAAGTTTTGAGAACTTTGCTTTGCAGTGCATTGGGAGTTTATCAGTAAAGTACGATAACTGTACAGCATTTATTCTCATAAAAGAATACAAAGTACACCATAGTAAATGATGAAGTCTAGTCATGTATAGGCCAACAAGTCCTTGACATTAGGACTTTGCTAAGAACATTCTTATCTCTGTTACACTCAAGTTCTAAAGAAACAACTAAGAGGCCACATAATCATTTATGACTCTTCTTCACAGTTCAGGGTATGCAACCTGACATCCAAACAGCTGTTCCTACAGACTGACAATGGACAGATGGATGTTGATCAGACTGAACGCCAATCATTGTCCCGTAACTTTCACATTTTCCCCATTGGGGCAGCTGTTCCCAGTAGGCAAGGCTTCCACTCAGTGCTGTTCTGGGGCAAAGAAGTTTTCTGCAGTGCTGTAGATGTTTTCTCTGCCATTGATCTAGCAAAGTCCATGGAATCAAGAAGTGGATGCCTCCAGTTCTACCAATAATATTTGGTATTTAAATTGAATACTGCTTCCTACTAAGGGTCTTTATGATATTGGGTGATGGTTTGAGCACTCTTTGAGGACAACCTAAAATTCCCACCTTGCCTTGTGATATTTGCTCTACCTCCTGCTAGTATGGACACAGAGATGCAGCATTTACATCTTATGCAAGCTAGCCACCCATAGATATGAGGGTATGGTGGCATTTTCATTGTTTGGTTAGAGGATGATCAGTCTAAAAATTACTTGTGCCATTTGCTTTTATAGAATTCAAGGTCTAAATTTCTTTCTGCTTCCTCATTTCCAGCCAACAGAAGACGAGATGGAGATGTATGAAGATATGGTGGTTGACCTAGAAGTGGTCAATATGCGGAAACGTCATTGTGTGGATGGAGTTCTGGAACGCCCACTCAATGTAAGTTATTTTTATATTTTTATATGTATTTTCTGTATTCTCTGGTCTTCATTCATTAATAAATACATATATGTATGTAGCTTTATATTCTGTTTTAGTGATACCTTCATTGCCTTGCCTAGAGGTAGTCTATAGCCCATCTTTCACACAACTTCCCACACCATACTTTGCTGTAATAGTATAGTCCTATAGTACAGGCACACATATGCATTGTTATTTTAGTGCTCGTATAATGTGATCTTTCATATAACCTTTCCATAACCTCTATTGTGCATGCTTTCCAACCACTTTAGGAAGGGCAATGTTGGGTGAAAAAGAGCCATTAGCTTTAGGTACAAATTTTAAGTTAAATGTGTTTGGAATCAGGAGCTGAATTTTTAACTTTACCTAGTGGATATTATTAACGTTGTCATCTAAAAAACTAGAAGTGTTTAATACTACTTTAATGCCTTTCAGCATGGTACGTACTGCTGAGAGATCATTAACCTTTGCTCTGGTGTTTTACTAGGAGCGCACTTCTACCTATCTTTTATTTCCAAATCAACGGCGTCACTGGCAATGCCTGGCTCACATTTGTAATGAGGAATCATGTTGTATAGTTCCTAATCACCATGACAGAAAAGGTGCATAGTGACAGCTGAAGCTTGCAGGCTGCAACTGTCACATCACAATACAATGCATTAAAGGTAAAATAGGATTTTTTAATAAACATATTTATTATTGGTACATGTAAAGTAATTAAATGTGTGACAATTTGACACCTAATAAACATAAGCAGGCTATTTAATAAAACAGAATACTAGATAACAATTGGTATTAAAATATAAAATTTAATAATGTAGTGTAAGAATGAGTAGCCGGATTAGTTTAACTAATGCTGCTAAATTTAGGCTTTGAGGCTTCAATGATCCTAATCTTTTTGTAGTTTGCAGAGAGATGTCACTTTATTACACAAAGAGTCTGAACAAGAACTTTCAGAGCAGGATCACCAGAAATAATTTTGAAAAAAGTGGAGACTTAAAGATTGAAACTTTTATTTTTGGAATGACATAGTTTTGACACATTTTATGACATATTAGTTACTAGTTTTACTTTGACTTTAAACTTGTAATATTAGGAGTTCAATAGGAGAAGTTATTGCTGTAACAGGATGTGTGAATCAGGAATGGTAATTTTGGCAGGATTTGACTGTTGAGGTTCACTTTTCATAATTATGTAGTAGTTATAAATATTTTAAATCAAACTAACTCGGACTGGGTTCCTCTAATGGTTGTTGGGGGTTCCTTGAGCTGTGGATAATTGACTTCCTATTTGATGATAACTGCATAGTTCTCCAGCCTTCACCAGCTCGGTGACTCTTAATAATATTTTTACCCATCACTAAAGGTGGTATTCTTAGCAATCAACCAATTTAAAAGCCTTTGTTTTTACACCGACCCACAAATAATTGGTTCAGGGGTTCCCTGAGACTCTTAAAAATATTTTAGGGGTTCCTCAGTGGTAAAAGGTTAAGAAAGGCTGGTAAGAGTTTAAAAATAATGTAGACATCTTGAGGTTCAATACCTCTTTTATGCTTTTCAGTTTATCTTAAGAGCCCTCTAAACCTCAAAGTATTAGGTATTATGTTAAAACAGAAGATTGTACATGTACATTTTAGTACTTGTTAAAAAGCAGTTACTCTAATCATATGAACAGTTCCACTAATAGAGACTATAGACAAGAGTGCCTAAATGATAACTACAATTATTGTTTTAGTGACACCCACCTTCCTGGGCACTTTCAAAATCCTATACTTCATTCTAAGTCTCCGTTCTGTGACCCAGATTGGAGCCATTATATGCTAGGCAGCTTGCTCTGTGCATGTAGAAAGACCGTATATAATATTATGTAGAGACCATCCACAAGGGCAGCCTAAAAAAGTTACCCACATTCATAACTCTGCAACATCATGTGCTTTGGTTCACAGATTACCCAGTGTTGGAGGG
Source organism: Pyxicephalus adspersus (assembly GCF_032062135.1). Classification (NCBI taxonomy): domain Eukaryota; kingdom Metazoa; phylum Chordata; class Amphibia; order Anura; family Pyxicephalidae; genus Pyxicephalus; species Pyxicephalus adspersus. Next base: position 14,686,032 of record NC_092867.1, on the reverse strand, counting down.
CCGAGGTGCACTACAACCTAGACCAGTGATTCTCAACTAGGGTTCCTCCATAAGGGGGCTAGGGGTACCTTAAGCAATGAGCAACTTGAGCCTTTCAGGTCAGTTACCACTGATACTAATGATCTATTTGAGAGGAAATCTTCCTTCTGGCCAGCAATATAAGAGGCATTCTTCCCACTGACATGGGATATATTATATATATACTGGCAGGGGTTCCCTGAGACCTGAAATGTATTTCAAGGTTTTCCCCATGTTAAAAAAGACTGACTTAGAATAAACAGGGTGCTGAAGCATGTACTTCATTTAATACAGGTAGTCCCCGGGTTACATACAAAGATAGGGACAGCAGGTTTGTTCCTAAGTTAAATTTGTATGTAAGTCGGAACAGGTAAATATTTTAATAAATGCAATTAGGACAGATGTTTGTCTCAACATAATATTAGGCAGCGCGGTGTCAGTTACTGTATAAAATCCTCACTGTCAGTTAATCACAAACAAAGCAACAAAAACAAAAAATAAAAAACTTTATGGAGACTAGACATCCAATAACTTCTGGAGCAAGCTGTACTTTGATTTGCAAAAGGAAACAACTGCAGATTTTGTCTTGGTCATTAAAGAGTTACAAGAGCTTGCAGAAGTGATGCGAACCGCCCCCTCCCCTCATCAAGCCTCTGTCCTGCACACAAATGCAGAGAAGCCCCTATCTAGGAGTGGTCTGCATGTGGGATGTTGTCCTTAACTACCTGTACACCTCAAGCTTTAATTCTGATGACTCTGCTCTGTAAAGGCATCACTACAAATATTGGAAATTTAGTTGCTGTTCTTCTTTAGACAGACGAGGAATGATCGTAATGAAAGTGAAGGGGGGGAGAGCACAGCGGGGTGCCATTCCATCGTTCTCCCCCCTCCCCTCTCCATAGAGCGAAATGGCGCTGCATCGTGCAGTAGTTTGTCGTTTGAAAGGATCCTTTCCAACGATAATTATTGCACATGTGTAGGTAGCCTAAGTGCAGTATGGTGGTTTTATTCATGTACTCCCAACTCCAAACTTTTTTATTTGTTATGAAGCATTAGTACTACTGTCCTTTCTCTGAACACTCCTGAGATATCTGATTGCACTTTACAGTTTGTGCATTCAGAGATTCCTATGACTTGGCTGCCAGGCTCAAAGTTCATATCATTAGTTGCCTTAGCACATTTACACACCCCGGAATTCTACTTTCCTCAGTGTGAAAATTTCATCTAAAGTAGCACATTTAAGGCGAGAACTTGTGAACGGTATACCATCTGTCCAATATTTCAATATTTTGTCCAAGGGTTTAAAATGCTAATTCTGGCAAGGACTTTGTTATGGTTAATCAGCTACACCGAAAATGTACATAGTGTGTATTCAATGTTGTGTTCCCCTAAGGCCATCTTCAGATTTACAGTAAAACAACCTGCAGCTTTTACCACTCCTTGGGTGGCTACAGGCAACCCCTAGGCATCCAGGAACGGTAAATGGGGGCAACCGCTGGGCTTTTCCAGGTGTTTGCAAGCAGTTCTGGCTATCGAGGATATTGTTTGTTCAGAAATACACTATATAATTCCAAGTGAACTTTGTGATTTTCTTTTTTCACCTGTATTTTGACATACAAGGTACTGGAACTTTTCTGTTTGGATACAAATTCATTAAATGCATAGTTTAGGTAGATCTGAAGGAAATTCTATATTTTATAGTGTAGCCTAAATGGCCCACTTTAAACACAGAATTGTTCATAAGGTCTCATTCTCATATCGTTTGTTTTCTTTTGCTTTGCATTGTAGTTTTCACTACAAAATGAATACTGATTACTGAGTATCCCTACCAACCACAGGATGCTTTGAGTGCATTAGTCAGATATTATTATTAATATTACACAGTATTTAAATAGCGCCATCATATTATGCAGCGCTGTACAAAGTCTATAGTCCTGACACTAACTGTTCCTCAAAGGAGCTCACAATCTAATGTCCCTATCTCAGTCATATGTCATTATTGTAGTCAATTTTTAGGGAGAACCCCAATTAATCTAACTGCATGTTTTTGGAATGTGAGAGGAAACCGGGAGTACCTGGAGGAAACCCATGCAGACACAGGGAGAACCTGCAAACTCCATGCAAATAGTGTCCTGGCCAGGGTTCGATCCTGGGATCTAGAGCTGCAATCAATTGATAAGCCATCCCCCCTCCTATTGTATGCTGCTTCCCCACCTTTTAGATTGTAAGCTCTTCAGGGTAGGATCCTCTCCTCTTGTGTCACTGTCTGTGTCCGTCTGTCATTTGCAACCCCTATTTAATGTACAGCACTGCCTAATATGTTGGCGCTATAAAAATACGGTTTAATAATAATATTGTCCGTGGTAATGTCAGCTTTTTTGTAGGACTTTGATAATTCAAGAGAGACAAACATCACCCACTTTGATTAAAACATAACTGCAGGTTCTAAGTAGAAGGTCAGGAGGCAGATATATAACAGTAAGCAGTAAGTAAACTAGGTCAGCCATTTAAAAGGACATCAGAGGGAAGAGTGAGTTGTAACCAGCAGGAGATCAGTAGTGCATACCAGAAGTCAGGTCATGGCTGGAATAGCAGAACAAGCTATCCACTGTGCTGACAGGCATCCTCGCTCAGTCATGTATTGAGCTATATTTAAAGGATAACTCCATCTTGGAAAAAAATCTTAAGCTCAATGCACAGTGGACCAGAGAAGCAGTGATGAAAAAATAAAAGCATACAAGACCTTGGTAGGGCTTGGGTTGCCTATGCTATAAAGTGTACATCTGTTCTACAGGGGGTGCCATGTAAAATGTTTTAGAGTTGTGCAGTTATCCTTTAAAGCTAGCCTTATGTGACTTCACAGGGATGTTGCAATTTCTTTCTGGTTGTCATTCTGGAAGTTGCATGAGAATGAGACGTGGGTAAGTTGCAGGAACATGGACTTGATGCTATGTGTAGTACAGACAGTTCTTGTTTTATGAAACAATGACAATTTTAAAGTGAAAAGGTCATTCCACTTAAACTGATATCCACATTTTTAGCAAATGCTGGGTATTAAACCCCAATATGTTTCCTAATATCTATTGAGACTTTGATGAAAGAACCTCTGATTTTGAGTTCCTAAGCCTATGAATCTTGTGCAATGTGGTTCTCAATGTACTCCTCAATGTATTCCCTGGAGAATTCGAATGAAGTGGTTACAACACCCATGGTGGACACTGGCATCCCCACAAAATACAACACCAAATGGGTTGCTATGTTTGCAAGGCTTTTGGTGACATTCATTGTGTTCTGGTTATACATGAAGCAAAACTGATCTGCTTACTTGCCTTTTTCCACCAAGTGAGCATCCTTCTTTGAACTACTCCTACTAATGAACTTGCCTTTTTAGCATTAAAAGCTTTTGTTTTGTCTTTTAAAATTCCTGTTTGATTTGACCCTTCCCCTGGGTCTTCCATGCCTGTCCCATAGAAAAAAGTGCATGCTAGGATAGCAGGGAGATGGACAGGGGGGCTCTGCAGTCATTCCTATGTAAACCAACACCACCTGTGGAAAAGCAATGGGGCAGTATTAGACAGGTAATGTGCACATTTGCAGATTTTAAAGTCTGCTGAGGGTAGGAACTGAAGTACAGTACCATCCTTTTCCATTTTTCACTCCATTCCCAGGAGAAGGAATGGCCGTCTTTGGATAAGAAAAGCTGAATAAAGCATTGTGACATAAATGAAGTAAAATAGCTTAGAGTTTTATAAGTAAAAAAATCTGAAATGGAGTGCGTAATGGACTAAAAGAACAGGCTAGGGCAGGGGTGTCAAACTCAAATACACAGTGGGCCAAAATGAAACATTTGGACAAAGTCACAGGCCAACCTTAATATTTACTGAAAAAATACAATTGAGGAAGATTTTCCTTCTTATCAGATATAACAATGAACCTTTTCATATGGAAACAAACTTAAGTTTTGCTTAAATTGAATCTGCAACAAGCAAAGCATATTAGTTAGTTTTCTTCAATTTACTTCAATGAAAATTCAGCCTTTTAAGTCCATGCTTTGGAGTAGCAAGGAAAAGTTCCTAAACATAAACAAAGCATAAACAAAAGAACAAAAAACAGCATAAACAAATGAAATCTTTCATTCAAGCTGTTTGCTAAACTCTAATCTACTCTGATGCACACTGGTCTGCACCTGATACCTGGCATCTCTTCTTGCATTCTAGTTTGTCAATGTTCATTTCCTTTAGCCATTTTTGGGAGGGGGACCCCGATGTGACTGGTAGCAGGTAGCTAATGAATGTCAACAGAGGAGGGGGTGCTTGTGGGTCATGATTGACACGTCAGCAGAGCATTTTGGGATTTGTAGTATAAGTGGTGCATGCACACGTGGGCCAGATCTAGTAGACAATTGGTATTTTCTTGCGGGCCAAATATAATTACAGTGTGGGCCTGAGCTAGGGAGTTTTATAAAGTAAATACATAGTAGAGAAACTGCACTACTACCACTGCGCGAGGTCCCCGGACCCTCCTCACCCCCTGTCAGTTTGGCACGAGCCCACGGTTGGCAATGTCTGCCATTGGTGGGGAAACATTATTAGATTTTCTGCTATTGTTTTTTGAATCTGGAAATTCTTTGTATTATCCCTAGGTCTATAGTGCTGTTCTAAGCCAAGAGAAAGGTTAGTAGAAGGTGTTCTGTCGTCTTCTCAGGCGATGTAGACCTTTTTATACTGTCCGTCAACAAGGGGACAACACATGATTTCACTTTGAGAGAATTTTCCTTTTTTTTACCCTGCTGAAAGAAACTTCCTGGCAGCATAAAAAAATGATTTGCAATGAGCCATCACTATATTTAACTAATACATAGTCACAAATTGCTTATAGATCTAATTTAAGTAACAGTGAGAGATAAATGAAGGATCAGTAAGCCTAATACAAACAAGGTGCTCGTCTGTATTTCAGTGTTACTCTCCTTTTTTTATCCATTCTTGTGTAAAGTCATATTTGATCCTGTAATCCAGTATTTAATCCATCTCACCAGAATACGGTGTTCCTCTTAGTTTTAATAAGATGTTTTCGTGTGCTCAGAGTCGAGATACATTTCTTTGCTGGTCACAGCAGTTAGTAGACCAGAATTAATGTCGATGGTATCTCAAAGCATTTTCCAATGCTAAGTGCAAATGTAACTTCCATTAGTGCTTGCTGTGGGAGCTGGTGGTCACCAGTGGATTAAATGATTCACATCGCATCCAAAGCAGAAGGGTCACCTGTCCTAAAAGAGAAGAGCTTCTCTGTATAATCCCTGCAATACTCACCCTATTATTCATATAGTTGACGTTAGTTCTGCTCTGATGGCCGCATGTGATAAATTTGCGAAGGAGCAGTGTTCTCGTTCACCTTGACTGATGCATGACGACTTGTACATCATTATTAAAAGGACAAGGGGGCCGAAAAAGTGAAGTGTCTGAAGAGAGGCGTCTGTCTTGACGCAGCCGTCATTGTCTGGTCTTCTGTCTGGTAGCCTTGAAGTCTATATTTTTTTGTTTTTACACATATATGTAAAGTGAACATATCTATGGGTTCCTTTTTATATCAGACCAATGATGCCAAAGATGGATTAATTAGAATGTGAAAGGGTCTGTGTTAGTTCTACCACAATTCGACCAATTGCAAAGGGTACTGAAATATGCTGTGAAATTCTGTACAAGTGCAGGGCACCGGTTAAAAAGGAGACTGGGGTATAAGGAGTTGGATGTTTTTTGATTTGATGTTACAATACAGAGCATTACCAACATTTACTGTAGTAAAGGAACTCCCAAGGATCATGGGCATACTTGTACCCATTACAAAGATCTTTTAACATTTTGATATTCAGAATTGACCCTCTGCACACTGAATACACAAGGCTGTAGGTTTTGCAACTTTTGCATTAAAAGGCATGTTCCCAAACCAATAAAAGCCACTATTGTAGACCTTCAAAATCCCTGAGACTGCTACTCCATTCTACTATCTTCGATGTTATACCAGAAGTGGATTGAAGTTTAAATGATTTGCCTATACTCCTTCTCCAGCAGCTACTTAAAAGCTTAAAGCGGAAATCCTGCAGATACGTCGATCCATCTGGAAGTTTCTTCGATTGGGTCCTGTGTTGTCCCAGTATCTTTCTTCGGCCCGGCGCCGCCATCTTCTTCCGGGTTCTTCTTCATAAGTCACCTGATCTCGCACTGTGCAGGAGTGAGATTGGGGGATGTAGATGGGAAAAAGATTGGCAATCTCATACCCGAGTGAGATCGGGTACACGTAGAAGGCACAGCCAATAGCCTTCTAGGATGCATGACATTGGTGTCCCGGGAGGCTCTGAACTCAAATTCAATGCAGTAATCAAGAAAAATAGGGAAGGTGCTGCACCGTTTTTTTAAAGGTGTTGCACTTAAAAAATAAATAAATACGATTTTTACTTTATGTAAAAGGGTTGTCCACCTATGCTAGGCTAAGGAATTGACTCTTCTTGCAGTGGGCATTTTCTTACAACTTCAAAACCACATTGTACCAGTAAATAAAAATAATTCATAGAAATGAAAAGGGTTGTAAGAATTTAAAATCATTTTTCATTGTTTTTTTTTTTTTTTTTTTTAATCCAAGTCTCTTTTAAAATAAAAAATCTTGGTTTGCATAGGAAGTGAAGGAAGGAGCATAGGAAGTGGCTCATTTCCTACTCTACCAGAGTTGAATCATGGAACTCGTATAGTATTAAAAAAAAAGTCTATTTATATTCTAAATGTAAATCCACACACTAAGGTATGTGTTAGTAATATAGCATGCAGCATCCTGGCAGTGTTCCTTGGTACTTTATCTGCAGTTGTTATAAAATGGAGAATTTGAAATTGATACTAATCTCCCAGTTAATCCACAATTTGCTTCTACACACACATTTTTGTCACTGGAAATTATTTTTGGTTTTGGTTATTACTTCAGGTTAGTTTCTAGCAACACTAAAACAAATGAGCATTGTACAAGTAACCTTGCTCAACTCCATGAGAAGGGAGGGGGAAGACCAAGCAGGAGGCTCCCTGCTGCACCCCCCAGCAAAGGAAATGACAGCAGTTGAATGTTCATCTCTGTCATCTGTTCTTCCAAGCTAATGTTCTCCCAGGATTGTCTAAGTACCCCAGTTGCTCAATGGCTCCATTTGCTGACCTCCACATCACCGCTGAGTCTAATAACGACATGGATGTCATATGGAACCAGAGACTGCCACCAACTTTAAAATGGCAGGTAAAAACTACAAAAAAATCTGACCCCGGGGGTTTAAGAAAGTCCATGTAAGCGTGGCTTTAACAGCTAAATGCCAAGCAGAAAATAAGTTTCACACATAATCCCATGTAACAATTGCTAGAATAAATGGTCAGGTGACAGGATCCCTTTACTGAAAGGAAATGCAAAATAAACTAGAAAAATCATATGATTGCCCTATTTATTCCTCTTTCAGAAACGTACATGCCATGGATTACAGAATATTACCAATGGAAATGGTGTCTTGTTGAGCGACTGGCAGATGGAGGTCTCTAATGGTGAAAGAGAGCTAGTAAATGGTTATGTTCCTCAGGAGGTGACACAGCAGGTCTGCATGGTACGATATATACCTTACCATTACCCTTTGTCAATGATATATATTCTTATTTCTCATGTTGTTCTGTATTCTGTTTCAGCCTCCACAAAGTCATGAAAGCATTATGTCACCCCAGACGTGTCCTCGATGTATGGCTGGAGAGTCAGTAAGTACATCAGAAATGTTTTTTGTTATGTCGCAGTTTATTTTTACTTCTCTCTCTGTCATGTTCTAAGACCTCTAAAACTGTGACTTATTTTGTTTTTGTTCCATAGTTTATCTTTTCTAAATTTCACCCATTAGAACACACACTTATAATTGTCACTCCTTTAGAAAAAAAAACAAGGAAATGAGAAAAATTGAGGACTGATCCAGTAACCAGTCAGATTCTTACTTTTATATCTTTTATATATATAGAAAGTAATATATATATATATATATATATATATATATATATATAATACTGAAATGTTAAACCTAAATCGTGGCTGCTTACAACTGGTTCATCTTTCTATATATTTCCGCATTACAGTTGAAAAATTTATATTCGTCGATCTGATTGTCTTCAACGAGATTGAATGTTGGCTTCACACCCAGGGGTGCATGCTAACAGTTCTTGGGTGAAAAGACAAATGGTCAGATTGGAAGACCTTGTTGGATCCCTCTCCTTGTCTTCTATATAGGTATTTGTGCCAGAGCAGCCATAATGACCTCTACAGAAAAATCCATGTCCAGTTGTCCTCTGATGACCAGGGTTAGACTGGAGATGTGTTTTATTATCAACAGATGACTGTATCATGTCTTTATATCCAACTATCCTTCCATGACCAAAGTTGGGTTTGAGTTGTGTGCTGTTCTCCTTCATGTCCAATGGTCCTCTGATGTCCACATTTCGACATGTTGTGTTGTAAGTATTCTCCCCAGCCCCTTTTAGCTGGGTGCATCACCCAGCGCTTTTCAGTAACCACCCAGCTGTTTTTAAAAATTGGGTCACAATACAGGGGCTGCCACCCACTTAATTATTCCTCACTTAGCTTAAACAAATTTCGGGGGAGAATACTGGGATGTGTTTGCTTTCCACAGATCACTATAATATGCTTTTACCACCAACTGTCCTGCCAATATCTATTACCTTTTAATGTCTAACTATCCTTTGCTGACAAGTTTTAAACTGATGTTGTTCTAAAGCATCCACAGATGACTGTATTGTGTCTTTATGTCTGCCTTCCTGTAAATGACCAGGCTTCGACTGAGTTGTTCTTTAACATAACTCTTCCTTATCCTCTACAGAAACTCCGAGAGATGATGTTTATGCATTCATCATTTAGTATTTACGCCAGGCGAGCATGATGGTGCAGTAAAAAAATACTACAGCTATGTTATATTCCCTTTAAAGAAATATCATTTTTTGCCAGCTCCAGTATTGGATCTATAAAATGTAGTTAATAAAAAAGACAATTACGTCCTTGAGAAATAAGGTCTGTAAATAATAAAGGAAGATTGATAGACTTTCCTTCGGGCACACGGCGGGCTTTACATATAATTACAAATGAAGCAGCTTTCAATGCATTTTAAGGAGCCAGGCTACAGTGAAATAACAAAATGGCATTTTATGTTGATTTGACTAAATAAATATTGAACACACAAATAATGAGCATGGAGCAGAGAAGACAGGCCAAGTGGATTTTTATCTTTGTACCAGTATTGATTGCATATCTTATAAATAAGATTGGAAAATGCATTATTTAGCTAACAATAACATTGCTCCATCCATTACTTTCATTGCCCAGAGTCTCTCAGAGATGATGAGCGTTTAGGAAAGTGGTCGCCAGCCCTGATAACTGATCATGTCTGACAAGGCAGCGTTCTTCATCATAGTCCGGAGGACGCCTTGTTTGAAATTAATTTGGCCTTGTAGGATGCGAGTCCATACAATATGGAGTTACTGACGTGAAACTATCTTGCTGTACTTTCGGCTTTCCAGAGCGTGGAGTAATTGTACGTTCTGTGCCGAATTATCACCAGTCGGGGGTCTTGCATAAATAAATATGTACAGTATATCAAAATCTGTCCTTGAAAATGATGCACAAAGGAGGAAAAAAAATGAATCCTACTGATCACTTTGATGATTACGACGGATGGAATTTAAATAAACATCAGCTTCATGTTATTCTCTGTCCTGTTCTGGGGTCGTATTGGATACATTTAGCTGTGCAGAGAATTTTCACAGTTCTTATTGAATCTTTTCATCAGCCAAGGATCTGTAATGTCAAGCAAAATTATTTTGGGGATTTTTTTTTAATCACAGAAGTCTCTGGGTTGTTTTAAAAATGAACTCCTTTGTAATATACAGTGCCAGATATTGCTTTATTGTAAGGACCTGTTGCAGTCCCTGAATATAAGGCTTTTCTTTGTTATGTAAAAAAACTAATTTACATTTTAGGACTTGACACTCTTAGGGCTCCTTCAAATCGCTAAAGTCCAATGCAATGTGTTTTATATCGTGTATGATGAAACCCTACTAAAGCCAAAATTGCAAATTTTCAAAGCAATAATATTGCTGTAAAATATTAGCATTACTTTTGGTAATTAACTTTTCATATTGAAAAACCCATTGTGTAACTGTCCCTGCTTGTAGTTGTTCACCTATCCACACATCCAGGATCTCTCAATTTTTAAAGTTTTCTAATAACATGCTAAGAACTTATCATTGCTTGCCTCCTACTTCTTCTTTTTCCAAGTCCTGGCCCTTATGTAGACCTATAGCTTCTACTGCAATGACGGAATGCTGGCAATTGTAGTCTGTCATCTATAGTTTTTCCTACTTTTGTAGTCACAAATGATTGTCACCCCCTACTACATGCTAAAGACAGAGATGAATTATGATGAGAATATTCGGTCCACTGCGTTGCTTCTATACATTGTTGTTAAGACAGCATTGCTTTTATTTAGAATGTTCTCCCAACAGCCAAAAAGAGACAAAACAGACCCGCAGCCCTCAATAACTCACAACGCCTTGCTGCAGTTGCACTTTAGTGTTCTCAATCAAAGACATCACAATACACAGCACAGATTTCTGTGCATTTTACACTGCATTGCCCCAATGCATAGTTCCCATGAGGACCTAAAACATTTTGTTTTTGTGCACCAAAAAATGTTATTTTTCTACACAAACATACCAATTTTGACAGTGACTGGGGTTGAGGTAAACAATAATACTTTCAAAGTTGCCTTAACGCCTTCTTTAAAATACAGAATTTTTTCCTGGCATTAATATAGTTGTACTCATTCCTCTGACTTTTGCTGAATGCTTGGCTTTTACATATATTTTGGAAATTATAAAACAAAGGAACACAATGTGAAATAAAAATGTAATGACTAAATATGACCATTACATGCATTAATTGCATCCAGATAGCAGTATACAGGACTTTTCTCCATAGGGATCATTTAAATCTGTCAATCATCTTTCAGTGAATATGTCTCCTAGCAGGAGGTGCAAAGTCATTACTGCATACTGCCTTTTGCACCCAAGAGTCGTACAAGATATTAATGAATCCAGATGTGGTTTTATTCTCCTTTGCACAGAATGGGTTATTGTTTAACTGACATTATAGTAGGGTCCCCTCCCATTGTCCCATTGTGATGAGCAGTAGCATCTGCCAATGCCAGTTTGCTTTTTCTTCATTCCAGATGATATCAAAATCTGTGTTTTCTGAATGGTTAAGCATAGCTAGTGGGAGAAGATACAGTGCAGAAAACGGTTTTCCTTTTTAGTAGCCTCACACATGTCAGCAATTTCATGCAGCAGAGGTATATAGGAGAAGCTAGTATGGAAGAAACCTTATGGAAAAAGGTGCCTAGAGTTAAATATTATCTTTTTGCTTACAATGCACCTTTTGTACTTCTTAAGGAATGTCAGATCTCTAACACAGGTTCCTTTGCACTATTCTAGCCCCCCAATTCTGACCGTGTTAATTTATTCTGTAATAGCATGGCTTCTCTACTCCACGTCTCCTTTCATAAATTTTTATGTAGCTGCTGGAGAAGGAGCAGAGAGGCATACTATAGAGAAACCTTTCTCAACTGAAGAATCCTAGATATAAATTTCATCGCTCTGGGAACCCTTGATTTTTGAACCTGAATTTTGCAGGTGTCCCTGCTAAAAAAACTTTTTTTTTGGCGACAGTTGGAGAAAAAATTAAATTGGTGGCCAGGTTAAAGAATACCCCCTTACAATGGTGGCTAGAATACCACCTTATAGAAAACTAAAAACATTATTAGTCATGTAGCTGGCACTGCCCATGTTGTTGGCATCAGATCTATGCAAGCATCATGAAATGGTGGTGCAATCAGCCAAAGTTGGATAAACCTCTAGCAACCACTGGAGGAACACTGGCGGTCCACAAAACCCTGGATGAGAACCGCTGCTATAGAGTCCTTTGAGTGACAGCTCTGAGTCTACTGATATCACATCTGCTATAAATTAGAGCAGATGTACTCTTATCTTGATCTGTCATTTTTCAGAACCTGCATACTTAACACATTATAGCGAGTGTAGCACATACAGTTATGTAGCTGCTCATTAAATGGTAGAAGACATAAGTAACATATGGCTAGGGCTTCTTTCAATAAACTGACCTCCAGCATTGTATTACAGAAAAAGCTCTGAGCAGACGTTTTTAGAAATTGCTTGTGTTGGATAAAAATGACAGGTCCACTGCCATGCCCTACCACCTATAATGAAGCGTGAAGGTGCCTCCTCTATGTCTTGGTTATCCTAACAAAACATGCTTTTAATAAAAACTGATTGTGTTTGGTCCTGACATTTGGATCCCACTGTCAGATTTGATGCACATGATGACATTTGAGGGAAGTACATATTGCTTAGACATCCAAATTTAATAAAACACAATGACAGCCTTCAAGCTTATACTTCTGATCAAATATAATGCAGCACTGCATGCTCAGCGAACACCTGTCACCTACCCTGTAACATGCTGGGGTGCCTTGAACTGTCGTCCAATGCTGACCATTCCCTCATTACTCGGCTATGAAACCATAGATAGCGATAATCTGGTCATGTAGTTTGAGGCAAGACTTCTCTAATACAACAAAGGATCACTGCATGAAACACAGAGGCTGAGGAGAGAGGAAAGTTAACAAATGCTTTTTGTAATTTCTCGCATTTACAGTACATGGCTACTGTGCCATATTTTCATATGAATTACAGAATAGTGGTCACCTGTATATCTTTGCAGTCAGGGGATATACAGTTAGGTCATAAATATTTTGACAGACAACTTTTTTCTAATTTTGGTTCTGTACATTACCACAATTAATTTTAAATGAAACAACTCGCCTTTACCAGAATGATGGCAAGAAAAAAGTATGGAGATGGCGTGGAACAGCTCATTATCCATAGTATAGCACATCATCTGTAAAACATGGCGGAGGCAGTGTGATGGCTTGGGCGTGCATGGCTGCCAGTGGCACTGGGACATTAGTGTTTATCCATGATGTGACACAGGACAGAAGCAGCTGAATGAATTCTGAGGTGTTCAGAGACATACTGTCTGCTCAAATACAGCTAAATGCCGTCACATTGATTGGGAGACATTTCATAATACAGATGGACAATGACCCAAAACATACAGCCAAAGCAACCCAGGAGTTTATTAAAGCAAAGAAGTGGAAAAATCTTGAATGGCTAAGTCAGTCATCTGATCTGAACCCAATTGAGCATGCATTTCACTTGTTGAAGACTAAACTTCGGACAGAAAGGCCCACAACCAAACAGCAACTGAAAGCCGCTGCAGTAAAAGCCTGGCAGAGCATTAAAAAGGAGGAAACCCGGCATCTGATGATGTCCATGAGTTCAAGACTACAGGCTGGCATTGCCAGCAAAGGTCCATTTCTAATACGTGGTTGAAAACCATTTTATTTTCAGTTTTTTAATGTGTCCAATTACTTTTGAGCCCCTGAAATGAAGTGATTGTGTAAAAAAAAAAACAATTTTAGTTCTTCACATTTTTATGCAATCTTTTTGTTCAACCCACTGAATTAAAGCTGAATGTTTGCAGTTCAACTGCATCTGAGTTGTTTCATTTAAAATTAATTGTGGTAATGTACAGAACCAAAATTAGAAAAAAAGTTGTCTCTGTCCAAATATTTATGGATCTAACTGTAAAGATATAGAATATTTCTATTTTTTTATTCCTTTTACCACTAGGCTTGAATTACAAGTGCGAAGCAGTAGAGCACAATTGTGCAGTCAAAAAGTAATTGGTAAATTTCTAATACACAGTCGTTACCTCTTTTATTATTTTTTTACAGAAATATGCCTGTTTGTCAGGATTAATCCTGCGTGGTTCTAAGTTGTTGTTAGGGCTATAGACCTCTACTGCATTAATATCCTAAGCTATGTTGCCAGCCCAACCTGCTGGACTTCACAATGTCACCTATTCCTACTTCTTGCTGCCCCTCCCTAGGTGCATACATTGGTTTATTTAGCTGAAAAACAATGATGCTCTGATTTTCAGACTCCTTTCATGGAAATGCCTGAGGAATGGTTGAAGTCCCCACCTGCACCTTTCACTAGGATAAGTACACAGCCATCCCATAAGCTATGTACCAAAGTTTTTGAACAAATGGGATGAAAGGCTGAGATGCCTCTGGGCAGGCTACATAGTATAGCTAAAGAAATACTTTTTTTCAATTTTGGATAGCGAGCAAGAATATGGAGGCCTTTGTTAGGTTTTTATTGTTATAGGTATTCCCACTAAGGACAATCAGCCCTCTATTTGAGCTTTCCTGTTTTCCAAAAACTGGCCCAATGAAAAGGTCCTGAATATAAAAGGGAAGCCAGAGTCTGGTAGAGCCTTCCAGTAATCGGCAATGTATGTAAGACAGTGACCGTTATCTTCTGCCCAACATTGCCTGCATTGTCTCAGCTTTGTCATGCAGCCAGTGGAGGAACAATGCATGAAATAGAGCATGTGCATGGGTAAAGAAAACTAAAACAGCAATGCTGAGGGGCTACCCAACATAGTTTCACCAACAAATGGTCAACATTCCTCCCTTTGACACAAATAATGGGGCACCATTCCTTTTGTGACCATCCATCATGGGACACCCTTCCTCCTAATGTCATCTGGAAATGTTTGATTTGCACTGACCATCAATGCAGACTTATTTTACTCCAAACAAGGCCAGGGATGCTTTTAACCCTGAATATTGCATTTGAGTTTTTTTTTTTTTCATTGTACTCCTGCAGCTCCCTTCCTTCACAAAAGGTCAGTAAGTTGCCCCTTTGTTTACAAAGTGTTACCCCAATGTTATCCTAATCAAACCTAAAAAAAAAAAAAAAAAAAAAGCTTTGGTTTTAGATTAATTTTAAAAGCTTCTACAGACACTGGGGTATATGATCATATGGGGATCCAGGGAGGAGCAGTTTGGTAGAAGGCTAGAATGAATGCACTTGAATGCATGTGTTGTGAAGATATCAGAGCCTTGCTTTATATTCTGACAAGTATAACGAAAATATAGTGTAACATTTAAATAGCAAATTGTATGTGAACCTGGCAGCGTCTTGTCCCACGTCTCTCTTCCTCCTATGGGAAGGCACACTTGTGTCTTGTTCATGTTGTATGTGCAGGTCTGAGAGGAAGGAGATGGAGCAGCAGCGGGGAAGCATGGGATAAAAGGCTGCACTTCAAGTGAGACATCTGGCTGGTAAACACTGAGAATTCATAAAAGACGACGGTGGCTCAGCATTTCTTTTCAAACTGCTCCGTTCATCTGGACCTCCCGCTGCCTCCATGACAATAACTTTACATGGTGGATTGACTGTTTGACTTCAGGAAGAGATGAGGCAGCCTTATGTGTTTCCACAGAGCTTGTAATGAGATGTTGTATACTAAAGCAATAAATTACAAGGAAACCAGATCTATCTATATGTAATGTGCAAAACAAAGAACATTCAAAGCCCAATCCTTAAAGTGAACCTGTCAGTGTGGTTTTGTACTGAGCCTTTGTAGTCCTAAGTTCTACAACTGAACACACCTTTCTAGTACCACATGCAGTAACCTTTTAATCCAAGAACTAGTGCCACATGCATATGCTATATAATGATGACACCAGTTCCCTAGTTCTTGATTGGTTACTTGCTGATGGGTACAGCATTTTTGGTTAGTTAGGCAGCGCCTATGCTTGCAAAAGGTCTCTAAATGAGACTCTCAATGCAGATCTTAATAGAGAACACATAGAAGTCTAATAGAGGGCCATTGAAGCACATTGGTTAATCTCTTTTAACTTGTACTTCCCATCTTCTAAATATTAGAGCAATGGCAACCACCAGCACTGGATTGAAAATGTCAGCTCAGTCAAATAGATTCTCTTTTAAAAGGATCCTATCACTTTGTATATTAACAAAAACATGTATGCATTCCATCATAAGGGAACTATTGAGTATTTTGGACTACTTAATATTATGGGTCATTTTTGTTTGCATAGAATATATAAATTTCATTCTTCTAACTAGGTTAAATATTTTTATGTTGATTCTCTCGCCCCCTAAAGAAGCCGAAATGGCGAAACGCATCAGGATTAGAAACCATTTTGCATTTGTATGATAAACCAGTATTTACCTTTAGTCTTTTTTGGACCCAAGTTACTTTGTTGTTCTTAGTAGACCTTTACATAGTATGGAGTCGGATCAAATCCCACAAGAAAGTGAGGGCCCTGGACTAATGCCATAGTGTATTACCCATCTTTTTGTAATATTGTATTGCAAAAAACACTTCTTTATATATAAACATGTATTGTTGCCACAAAAAAACACTACTCTCCTTCTTTCTTAACAATATTTTTGACTGATCCAGAGGAACGTTAACGCATGCTCATTGATTCATTGTGCACTTAAACGAGAAGCTTTATAGATATAAAGCAGCTGCCTCTTTTGGAGCCACCACCCCCAATTCTGAAGGCTAATTCTAGTTCTGAGAAGCAATGCTATATCACTTTTCATAATTTTCCAGATGTGTGCACCAGATCTAGCAATGCTTTGGGGGACCAGATAAAGGCAGCCTCATTCATTGAATGTGAGCTTTGGCCATCATGGGGAACACTTATTCTGGTTGGTTACCTTTTTAACTCCCCTTTAGATGCTTTTGGATACAGGTCTTTAACCTCTCATATATTTTTGTGACCTTACTTAGGACCATACTTAGATTTTTAAAAATGCTAATACATGTTTTGTGAACTGTATTTTTTTTTGTTTTTCAGGGGCATATCAATCACATTCTTGGACTTTAGATCCGAAATTGAAGAATGTCTCAACAAAGATCTTTTATAATTCATTGTTGCACCAGGACACTCCACCGTAGGACTACTACCTGCACTGATCTACATTTTTACTTTTATATATATTAATTTTTCTTTATTATTCATTATCCATCCAGTGTGGTCAGTAAGATCTCTCTATGTATTTATACATATCTGCTGCCAAAAGTGAATTCCATACTTGGCTAAAAATATTTCTGCAACCTCTGTTCTATCATGGGTGGGACTTGAGTGACCTCTTCTCTGCGTCCCTCATGATATAATAATCATCTATTAAGTGACTACCTTTACCTTTTTATGTTTTTTTTTTTTTTTTTTTTTTTTGGAACTTTTTCTTATATTGGGAAACTTTATTTCATGCTTATCAATCAGATTCTCCTTTTGTTTTTCTGCACTGCTTTTAAAAAATATATGTAAAAGGAAGAATCTGGTTGCTGAAGCCAACAAGTTTTTTACTTCTTACCATAACAACCAATCAGATTTTAAAAATCTGTAATCCCATTTAAACTAATGCCAAATTTTGGTCAGCTTCAATTTTCTTGAACCTAACTTTGTCAACTGTGCTTCGTGGCATACTGGCCAGGGACAAAGACATCAAGTAAGCTTGGCCATACACTCAATCAATATCAACTGCAAAATTAAGTAAAACCTCGATCATAATAGAACATTTTTGTCAGTCCTGCAAATACCTGACCATTTCTATATGATCAAAAATTGGAATATGCACACACAGGCTTATATTCATTCTTTGAAAGTATAGTAATTGATCTGCATTTCAATTGCAAAATATCCATAATAGGGAAACGCATATTGACGGTCAATTGACAGTCAACATTTAAATCGAACCAGTTGATCATATTAAAAATTGACCCTACTCAAGTCAATTCATGTATGTCTACCAGGTTTTCTAGTGACTATAGAAGGTCAAGAATGACCTATCTTTTGTGCCTGGGTAGTGAGCTAATGGAGAGGAGTTTGGATAAATGGAAAAACCAATTTACAGTTGGTAACTTTTGGATCTGCAACTTTTGGCAGGATCTAACCAATGGCTTGAACGACCATCTCATCTGCCATTAACCCTGATAGATAATCTCAGGAAAGCCAGGGTGATGTAACAAATCCACAATGGACACAGTAAGAAAGTTCTTCTATATTTTTCTATGTGACCACTAGTTGTATAAGTATAAGTGGGGAAACAACATTTGGAATACATATTTGTTATAATTACTTTTTGCCAGTTGGAACTTATTTTCTATCGTTAAGTTGTGTATTATGTACACATGCTTTGTTTGTTGCATCGCTGTGCTGTACATTTTGCAAAATATTTGCACTGTAGCCCAGTGACACACAGAAACCTATCAGTTATTTCCTAATTTTTTACTGCACCCATGAGCCAAAGGAACAAAAACCATGATTGGTTGTTATGAGAAATTGTAAGAAGCACATTGCATCTTTTTGCACCAGCTTAATAGTTCGGTTTGACTTTCATATTCCCTCATGAATGTACAACACTTGATATTATACACATGGCACAGTCCTGATAGCAGTCACGCTGTAGTATAGGCACTGGCAGACTGTGTTAGAAAAAGGGATTGATTTACACCTTTTTATTTTTTGTTTATGTTTACAGATTTATAAGCTGTTTACTCGTGATGGTGGGGGAAATTTAATAAAGGCCAACTTTACTAAGGGTAAAATTGTCCTTTAAGGTAACCATAGTCATTAAAAGGTGTGAGACATCTGACCATCAAACTGTGATTTTCTTTCAAACCCATTATTGTATGACATAGAAATGTTTGTTGCCATCATAGATAGATAGTTTGCAGACACCCTTGGTAAAGCCTTATTATAGCGCAGCCAATAGCGGCCAGCCACAAAATAGCCACTGAAGTAATTGATTATTCACTTAGGATGAGCCTGGGGTATCATAATTGACAGAAAGAACAGTTGTCGGTCAGTCTGGGCCTGATCATCTGCCTGTAAAGGATATAGTTAGAATTATAGTTGTCTTCCACCCATGGAGCTTGGGTGAGAATCATATCATTGTCCTATGGAGTATAGTCCTATGGAATACAGACCATGCAAAATCTTGCTAGAAGACACCCTTGAAACGGATAGGAGTATCTTTGTTAGAGATTTCCCGTTTAGTGTTTTACATGACTTTACCTAGAAATAGAGCTATGTAAAAGGTAAGATAAGTATAACCGTAACTTTATTCTTTACAGGTAGTTTTGAGAAGGGGTGGGGGCCTACTGGCTTTCCGTTTTAGGGGAACGTCTACTTTTAAAGCTCCAGTTGTCTCCAGGACTGGAGCCTATTTGGTGAAACCCATGTCTTTGAGTCCCTGTGTCTGCACACCTGCTATAGCCAATATAAGGGGCTCCTACTCTACCCTATGGATTTTCTATATATTTTATACTACAAATAATGAATCTAGAGTAGAAGTAGGTGGAAACACCTAAAACTCCCAGGTGGACTGAAGCGCAGACTCAAGAATCTTACTGTTGAAGTATATAATACAGAGTTGCCCAACTCCAGTCCTCAAGGGACACTTGTAATCCAGGATTTTTATAGATCAGAGCTTTCTTACTCCATGTAAACCACACTCTAGTATATTTACTGCTGTCTGTTATAGAATACTCAAAATGTGTGCAGATCCTGGCCCTTGAGGATGAGGATCTGACAGCCCTGATGTAGTACAAATAAAAAGCCAAGGGTTTGTTCGGCCCATTGGACTTGACCTATAATAAAGTTTTTTTTTGGGTGGTCTGGCAATCGTACATAATACAGTTTAAACAATCATAATGCCCTGTGCCTGGAAGCATTATTTTGATATTACCATGTACTATATTTTGTAACCACTGATGGTTTAATCGATAAAAGATAATTGTTTCAAACAGAAGTCCACTGAGGGCCGTCTTTTCTGTTAGTGTCCTAGATAGGTAAACTATGCAACCACAAGAACCACTAAGTGGCCGTTTTATATTGTAGATTTGTGTACTGATTAAAATGTAAATATCCAATGTTGTGATATTTCAGAGTTCTTTATTTTCTTTCCTGACAATATGGAATGTACAATGCTGAGGTTTCTCCATTTTTTATGCCTCTGGATTTTCTATTTACGTTAAAAAACAAACTTGCGGTGTCTGCCGCTAACATATTGTATGAACTGTATCTGTCGCTTTCATCAGATTTGTTTTATAAGAGACTTTTAATTGGTACATTTGTTATGAATGTAAGATTAATAAGTAACACATTCCCTAATGAAGGTGGATGTCTGCCAAATAGTTTTTTTAAATAAAGAATATGTTTTTTAAAGTTACTGTCATTTGGTGTCTTTGTCTGTAATGAATTATTTACATCCTGATTTTCCAATCTTTTAGCTGTTTTAAAGCTGTATAATACAAGGACAAATATAAACAATCTATTCAGTTTGAACCCTGGTCTAGTCCTGGTATATCAGCACCGTGGCTCAGAGGTTGGCACTTTGGCCTTTGCAGGTACCTGGTTCGAATCTCGGCCAGGACACTATCTGCATGGAGTTTTCAGGTTCTCCCCGTGTTTGTGTGGCTTTCTTCCTGGCACTCCAGTTTCCTCCGGGTACTTCAAAAACATGCAGTTAGATTAACTGGCCTTGCCAAAAACAATTGACCTTAGACTATATTAATGACTATAGTTAGGGACATTAGATTGTGAGCCGCCTTGAGAGACAGCTAATGACATAACCATGAACTTTGTAAAGCGCTGCCTGATATGTCGGCGCTATATAATTACTTATGTAGTTATAATAATATACCAGTGTGTACAATGAGGTGGTATAGTAAAAACCCATACTAACTAAACTTAAAATTCATGATTCATGATGATTCATGATGTCCTTTCTGAAATAAAGTACCCATTCCTGTCTAATTGTTTTTTGAAATACACTCACCTGTCCCCATCCCCCCATGGGTGCTACCATATTCTGTTTTTATCTCCTACTTGTTCTGATTCTTGGCCATCTTGGTTGGCGGGACTTGGATGACTTACCCCTGTGCATGTACATGGCAGTTCATTCAGTCCGGGCAGCCCCAGGATCTTAAAAGAAGGCAGTAATCAGATAGGTAAGAATATTTCATTTCAGAAAGGATATCGCCTGTCCCTTCTGCAGTAATGAACCTACCAAATCATCCTGGCCCAGCCAAGATAGCTGAAGATCGAAACAAGGAAGGGAAGAAGGAAGATGCCGGTGCCCTGCAACAGAACAGGAAGAGGTGAGTGCAATTAAAAAAATCAAGCATGTCATGTTGTGGAGCTCCTCCTTATTACTAACGGAGATGGATCTGACAGCACCGATGGGGTTCACGAGGACTATATGGAGGTCATGCAAGAACAAATTTGGCCTGGTTTCCTCAGCCTCCAGATTGACTTCAATAATCTTAAATCCTCAGATCCCAGATAGCTTAGATGGCTCAATGTCAGGTCCGTGGAGGGATAGGGGCTTATTTCAAATCAGGCATGTTTTGGATCCTATTGAACGGCGATTGCTCTCTTTCACTGAACTTAGGGATAGGGTAGAGCTCCCCCGCTCATCTTTTTATGCATATCTCCAAATAAGACACTACATTATGTCTCTACAGCCTACAGCCACCTTTCAGGCCCTTACTAGCTTTGAGAGGATAGCTATGGAAGGCCCCCTGTCTAAAGGTACGGTCTCAGCCATTTATCGTATGCTTCATTCCTGTACTCAGGGACCCCCCAAAAAACACGGCTACATGCTTAAGTGGGAGGAGATACTGGGCCGGTCCCTATCCCCAGAGGATTGGTCTGTCATTTGGGAGGCCGCCCATAAGAGCTCTATCTGTACTTTATATAAGGAGAATCAATATAAAATCTTACTCAGGTGGTACCATACACCGGTTGCCCTACATCGTCTTTTCCCTGAAGTAGACCCTTCTTGCTGGAGATGTAAGAAACATAGAGGCACGTTGGAACATATCTTTTGGTATTGTCCTCTTATTCAACCATATTGGGTACGAGTTACTGATTTATTGTCAAATGTGATCCAACAACAGGTCTAACTACCCTCGGCTGCTCTTCCCCTTTTTATTGGATGATGTCACAATTTGTCCTTTGTCCCTTCCTCCTCTTAACTCCCCTGGTTTGTATATGTTAACTTTATGTATCACGCTCAGGTTTGGATTATAGATTGTTTATTATTCAGATGCGATACAATATTGTTACTGATTGTTAACTTCCCTTTGTGTAACTTCCCCCCTTTCTGTTTCTTTTGTTTTTATTGTAATTTTTTTTTCTGTACCTTAACCAAAAATTCTTAATAAACATACAATTTCAAAAAAAAAAAAAATCAAGCATGTTGCATTTCTCTTCTACAAAAATGAACCTGCTTAATCACAATTTTATTTTTTGCAGAATTTTAGTTCCGATTTAAAGCTTAACTTCAGTCATTTTTTAAAAGATTTATAGAATGAAGAAGGGTTAAATCCCCTGTAATGCAAAGCTTAGACTAGGAAAAACAGCATGATGCTCATCAGTGTGTTGCTTTTCCTTTTACTGTCCAATCAAAGGCTGCTAGAGGGACAATTATCAAACCACAGCATAGCAAAACTTGGTCTCTTTCACCTGCAGTGCTGCATCAGACCTATGCAAATCTTGGACCTGTATAGATTGAAATACAAATCCATTGTATTTCACCTGGGTGCTTAGGCTGTTGTCCATAGTTCAGATTTAAGGGTCTTATTTCTGCTGATACATTCAGAATCCCACATCTATAGGTGCTTTCACAAACTGACTATGTAAAAAAAATCCATTTTGCACCAAAAACAAAAGGCAGCTTCAGGTTAATGGGCATTCAGACAACACTTTATTGCTGAACCGCTGGCTTTGTCTGGATTTCTTTACAAGATGAGGAGGAAATGAAATGAGTCCTGGAAAGATGTGTTGTCAGTATTTGACAACTGATCATTATGTTATTAGGGGAATATGATGTGTAACACAGCATGATCCGTGTTTCCAATGCAGGGTGTCATTCTTGAGTTATGCATAAATGGCAGCAACGTGTATTTAAAAGAAATATACCCTGCTTTAAATCAGAACGGATGTCTCCCCAGAGGATGCCGCTTCCGTTTGATCTATTTTTGATTAAAATGTAAAAATTAAAAATTAAATCAAATGGTAGTAAAACTCCTTGGGGAAAGCATACTTCAGTTATGAAGTATTCCCCATAGAAAGGCTGAAAATCGTACAGCTGTATTGTCTCATCTGTAGGTGGTCTTTTTATGTCAAACATAATTAAAATGAATTGCCGTTAGAAAGCCCATACCACTGCATGGAGATTTATGAACGGTCTGGCACCTGCATGCACAGGCGGCAGGAAGCTGGGAGGTAACGCACAGAAGATTGGTGCTGGTTTTCTGGTAAATAACAAATCTTGCAATCACTTTGCTTTACTTGCAATGGCCATATCCCCTATCCCATATACCCTCTTTATGATATCAATGGACAAATGACAGCCTCAACTTAAAGCTCTGCCTCGTTAGTAATGCATATGTTGTCTTTCAATGGGCCTGATTTATTAAAGCTCTCCAAGGCTGGAGAGAATACACTTTCATTGGTAAAGCTGGGTGATCCAGCAAACCTGGAATGGGTTTCTTAAGTCATGTGCTATTTGTTTTCAATCCTGGACCAGATCCATCCCTGCTTTGTTGCATCACCCAGATTCACTGATGAAAGTGGATTATCTCCAGCCTTGGAGAGCTTTAATAAATTAGGCCCATTGTGTAAAGCCAGACCCTAAGCAAACAATAAAAAGGAAATGCACTACCTGCCAATGGATTTGTATTTCTGTCCTGCCATCCCTGCAATTTATACAACAGAAGCAGACTGGTGACCTGATTATACTTTGCTGCAGTTGAGCTATACAACCTGGTCATACAGCTGTACACTCCTTTTCTCTAACACTTATCTCTCTGTTTTCTTTATGTCACCATTTTTTTGGCATAGGTTGGTCCGGTGGCATAGGTAGGAGGTAGGTGTGGTGGAAATGGAAGAGCCTGCACAGAGCCCTAACCTTGATCCAATTGAAAGCCTTTAAGACGAATTGAAATTCTGAATGCCAGAAAGTTGTGTTCTTCAACATCAGTATCTGACCTCACAAATACTGTTTTGGTTGAATGACAAATTCCCCCAGTTCGCTACAAAATATTGTGAAAAGCCTTCACAGAAGAACGAAGGCTGTTATAGCCACAAAGGGGGCCAACGCCATATCATTGTCTATGAATTTAGAATGAGAGGTCCAACAAGCTCACATGGATGTGATGTCCAAAAGCCCTGGCCATAGATTGTATTTGGGGTGTATGGAAATGTTTTCCCTGAGATTATATGTTGCGTTCCCTTTCCATCAACACTAATAAAAACATCAAATTAAAGCTTTCTGGATTCTTTGAAATTCCTTATATAGACCAAGATATATGTAGTTCTCTGTGTTTCCCTTTACAATGCTGGCAGGTGGGAAGGATCGGCAGAGTGTTATACAAAGTTTCCTAAAAACTGTAATGCTCATTTGTAATGCTGAAAGACCTGCAATCAATGAATAAAAGAAGTGGGTCAGGGACATTAAGTCTGGGGAGCAAAGGACTTGATAATGATTGATTTCTCTCCACTTTGATAGGTGTCATACCAACTTGATCAAAATAATTTTACTTTTGATTATATTTCACATTTTATATTTGAGCAGAATATTGATAATTGATCTGATAACTGGTCTGTTTTTGGCATCTGGTTTACCATCATATTCAAATCAATAGCACTCGGAGTAACAATCAATACTTCAAATTGATAGGATGGTTCAATTGTAATTCAGATTAATTATTAAACAGGTGGTTGGTACATCAAATAGTCAATAGCAAGAATCAATTTAAACTGATTACTCATAACAAGAGAATATTGCATGAAGTATGCCTATCATTATGGAAACACACTTGTCACACGTCTTTCTTTCAATACAAAATGAACACCTAATTATGTGCCATAGATATAACAACAATATATAAAATGTACCTATGTGAAAATCATGGCCCTGATATATTATAATGATCAATAAAGCATTTAATACAATGTGATGTTTTTTTTTTAATCTAACCATGGCTATTGTGTTAATATGGGTTTTGTTAGAGGTTAAGCTGATAATTTTGGTACTATAAGATTTATAAGTTATGTATAAGTTATTTCTTAACAGGCGTCTTTGTTACTTATCTTGATTTTTGCCCCTGTGGCCCTCTATTGTCACCCCTATTTGTTTTAAGAAAAGTATACATACCTTGTTTCTAAATGTCTGCAGTCCATTTGTGTGATGTCCTGGGTGCTTTTCTTCCCTTCCTATGGGGATAAGCTCTAAATGAACCAAAGAGCAGCACTGTGTATTGACTGTACGTTTGCAGAATCCTACTCTGAACCCGTGCCATGTGTGATGTTTCATGACATACCCCCAGAAGACATTACCTTGTCCCCCTGGGCTCACGGGCACTGGGCTGAACAAGTCTGGCTGTAAGCAACCCATACTGCTATAATCTAGTGGTAGAAAGTAATTACTGCAGGGGACAGCATCAGATTGAAAGCGAGCATAAGGAGGGATAAAAGATGCCACGGCATTAGAGCACAGGACCCTTCTCAGCCAACAGGGGCTTCCACAGGGGCCCCAAATCACTGTTATTGCATCAAATTTGTTTTGGACTACTTATTCTGTGATTTACAAAGGTAAAATAAACATAAACTAGACTTCAGCTTTAAAACCTATCAACATTTCTTAGTCTCCCCATTCTATCTAAATGTTTAACAAAAAGTTTTGGCTGGAATTGAGCTTTAGGTAGAGGAGTTGATATTATGATCTCCTTTCAAATCTACAAATAGATGTTAAGTCCCACAGTGTCAATATTCTTGAGCGTCTTTCAATATTAAAAAAGGAGGATTCAGTGGATGACTTTCCACTGGTAAAACTAAAGTAAATTTGAAGAAGGGGGTCGGCTCCCTTTACAACACACTGGTGGTGACGGCAGATTCCAAAGCCTGGATTCGAGCATTTAGTAAGCCCGCGGCTGATCATTACTTTATACTGCTCCCTCTATGGCTGCTAGCAGAATGCCCTACCAGGCAAGGAAGCGATCTTCTCTATTAATAATTAGAGACGTGCCTGCAGATTATTTTGGCAATTACCTTCCATAAAAAGACTATTGAGAATGATCACAAATGTGACTTTGTCTTTTATGGTTTGGCTTTCATGGTTAATAACAGATGTTTGAGATTCTTTACTCCAACAATTTATATCGTATTCGCTGCAGCTTCAAACACCTTAAAATAATGACTCCAGGGTAATAAGCCCTAATACTCTGCAAATTGCCAGGGAACGTGTTCAAAGTTTAGGCAGTGCGTAGCAGCATGCGATTCTGCTAAATTAGGAATAAATCCCCAGGAGGCTAAAATATATACCTCACATATTAATTGCATCAATGTAAAATAGATCCATCATTGTGCAAAGGTAAATTGGATGTGATTGTTGAAGGGACAGCATTGATGCACCCTTGGCTTAAGGATTCAGAGTACTCAGTTATGTTTGGATTGGTAATACAGCCACTATGCTGGAGGGAGTTTTATAAATCATCAGCATTTATATGGCTTTTATCCAGTGGTCATTCCATATTCACCCCTGGAACAGATGGATAAGAGGAGTGGGATAACACTAGTAATCATTCACCAAAGAATTATAAGCCAGTTCCTGTCTGCTGTAGCTCTCTAACATTGGAACAATGCAAATAAATGTTTCTTCAGGTTTTAGAATGGTTTATGTGGCACTTGCTGTCTATTTGCAGTTGAAGAGGCACTCCCTTTTTTTACTGCTCACTAACTGCAATGTTTAAGGAACTTCCCTAAAGCCATGGCATTTCCATTGGTTGACATTTTTCTGATGCCAAACAAAGGTTTGGCGACAGTTAAAATGTAAGAAAACACGCATACAGCTGGAACACATGTTTTCCTTCTAGGACTACAAGGACTTGGTTCAATAAAGGAGTATTGGCTGCTCAGTCCCTTTAGATGCATTGTGGAATGCGCAATAAAACACAATTTAAGGCACGAGGACGCTTTGCAAGGAATAAGGTGAACCAGGTTGGGTTTTTTTGCAAATGTTTTCGGAGTTTAAAGTAAACTCAGCTTCACCTACCGTAATTAACTAAGCTGAACTAAGTGACCCTTCACTTTGCAAAAAAAACTGAAAAATGTAAAGAAAGGCTGGGAACAAAAATCTTTTACCAGTCAAATCCCCCAAGAGATGTAAGAAGTCGCCGGGTTAACACCCACACTGACTCCAGCTATCACTTAAATGTCACTTTTGATTAGACTGATACCTAAAGGAGAATTCAACTCTTATTCAAAATGATATGAACTAAATATAATGTAATCATATTTTGATTGCAGACAGTCCTAATATTTCATAGTGCTTTTTTTGGGGGTGTTCTGGGTGCTGTGTTCTAAATGCGCCTTAAAGGATAACTGTAATGTAATAATGCAAGCTGCTATTGCCTTCCAAAAATGCTAGTTGCCTGTATGTCATGTGGATGCATTGACTTCATTGACCAGGTATAAATACGGAGATGAAGAAGTCTGACACTACAACATACACATATTACAGTTCTGTGACTCAAACATTTTTTGGCAGACACAGCCAACCAACAAGCAGTCCTAAACAGAGATGGGGGACCATGTTGTTCACCCCCGCCTCATATTTACCAGCTCTGGAGCTTAGTGATCGTCCAACCAGTGGTGTTTTTTTAAGGAGCCTGACCAGGTTTTTTACTCTTACCCTACATGAGCAAAACTTAGGTTTAGTGTAAAGAAAAAATTCTTAAGAGGACTGATTATTGATCTCATAAAAATACCCTGTAACCTCCCCAAAGACCCTTCTCTGCCCCACTTTTCCCAACATGAGTATGGGTCTATTTCCAGGCTTCACCTAATTCCCCAAGGACATGATATATGTTTTCCTAAACTCCTCAAAATAGATAAAAGGCAAGCAGAGAGTACACGCCACCATCTAAGACCTTTGGAGAATTTTTCAACTGTGCCCGAACAACTTTTCAATGGATCTAAGACCAAGCTGTGGCACGAGGGGCAAAACTCACTAGGGGACTTTTAAATTAATAAATACCAGTTACCTGCCCAAAAAATTGTTAAAAACAATGGCAAATCAAGAGCAATGTCAGTGTTCCTGTGCATATTCATACCAGGTCAATGTCTTAGAAGGAGTTAAAGCCAAGGAATGAGGTGAGGAAGGGGAAAAAGTCAGGAAACCAGTATTTTCAGAAATGATGGGCATCAAGCACAGCCTACATATTTCTTTAGTACATTTTCATCTCATAAAATACATTTTTCTCCTCTTAACTTATATTGCAGTAAAAGCTCTGCAAGGTATATAAATTCCATAGCATTACAGTATATTTTCTATTTCTTGGGTGAGCCGTTAAAGTGTTGGGCACCTGCTGTAGCCCCGCATAAACTTGTTTTGTTTCACACAATTTCTCTGCGTCCTCTCTGACTTGTAAACTTATTGAATTATCATAATAAAGTTATCCGAGCTCGACTCTTAGGTCCGCCACGCTTCCGATCCCTGACTTATGATGATGACTCCGACTGTCATTGAGGAATTAAATACAAACTCCAGGAAGCAATTGAGAGCTGTCAAAGTTTCTAGTCAGGCAAATAAATTGGATTTAAGTATATTACAGTCATAATCTTTTTTTTTCCACCTCTCTCCAGACAGACTTTGTGCTCTGAGAAATAAGAATGTATTCTTAGACAAATCTTGACCTGAGGGAAAAGGAAGAGGGAATCTGGGTTTTCAATAACATAAGACAATAAAGCTTAGACTTCTAACCCGCTGCAATATGGCAAAAGTATAAAGAGCTTAGCAACTAATAAAAGAAACAGGTTTCCCAACTCTGTAGGTGAAAATTGCTACTGTACAAGGACACTTCATAAAAATGATAATGAGACACTGTTACAGTACGGCTCCTCTTCTGTCCTCCTGGAAGTCATTATCCTCCAGTTCCTAAGTATATTAACATACCTAGTAGTAGTTAGTCACAATCAACTGGACTTGTTCTTGTAAAGTCAAAGATGCATACTAGCTTGTCAAAGCCACTTCTTCAGTTCCAGTGAGTGTCAGGAAAATACCCCGGTACCTATACTACTTTATTCACACACATAGGGTAAACACATTAATCCACCATGGAATGTGACAAGCCAACAAACACATAGCCCAACATAGGAGGACAAATTCTCCAAGCTTTCCTATGGCTCAAAGGTAGGGTTATTTTATTAAGAACATGGAAGTGAATATATTATATATATATATTTTTATATATATATATATATATATATATATATATATATATATAAATTTATATATACACATATATATATATATATATATATATATATATATATATATATATATCTGGCCGGGGCACCACCCAGTGGCTGTTGGGCGGGTTCTGATATCCTGTCATCCTCTCCACTCTCCCATCGCAGGTCTGAGCCTTTGGGCGAATTCTGGCATCATGACGTCACTCTGGGGGGAAGTTTCTTTACTTTTGAGTGACACACAGCTCCTCGCGCATGTGCGTTTCACAGTCCGTGAGATTAGTGTTCCGTGAGCTCCAAAAGGTTGGGGACCGCTGTTCCACGTAAGATGCCATTTTTTTAATTCACCCTGGCGATTCAATAACAATTCATGTCTTCAGTTGTGCAACTACAAGGAGTAAACCAAGGCAGACTTCCTGCCACCAAGGATTGGATTTTGCAGCTAGGGTGTTCCACATCTTTCATAATGTTGGTTGCACCTATCATGGTGATATGCCAAGAGAAAAGAAGAGAAGATAGGCCAGAGCTGGTGGCCATAATTGTGGCTCATCGGAAAGCCATACTTTTCTAGGTTTTAGGAGCCGTTCACCACATATCAGAAAGCAGTGGCAGGTATTTGGAAGCAAAAACTCTAGGTAGTGCTTGGTGGATGCACCCTTACTGGGAATAAAGATGGCAGCTGATAAAGCTTAGCCATGAGGGACAAAAATCAAGTGTTTTATGCAGCCTTAATATCTGATCAAAACTAATATATTAGAGCTGACCAGTCAAACCTTTTTTCACTTTATTTTATCCTGATGGTCCTTCCATTTCTAAACTTTTTATCCCACAGTGGCCATTCTCACTCACCGAACTGTCTATGGAGGAGCAGTGTTTTCACCCTAGAACAGAAAGTGTGTTAAGACTTCAGAACATATCTCTATCTCCTTATTTCCATAACACAAGCTCTGTAGTTCACAGGGGAGAAATAAACAGGGTTAATAACTGTTTAAAAAAAGTGAAGACAACAGTTAGGCGCTGATCAGAATGCTTCCAAAATCAACAGCTATTTGTTCTGCCATTATCAAACAGATATAACCAAAACTGTCCAATCTTATAGCACACTAAAAGGAAACAAATTAGAGAAGTTCACTGATAGGGGTTGCATAACCTTTACTACATTTTAAAGTATAATAAAATATAATCAGTATAAAATGAATCTATTTACAATAATGACAAAAATATATTCTTACTGGCGCTTTATGTGGGCATGATATAACTATTTAAAACATAGCATAGGGAAGAATTTAACTTTGACAATGACCAAGAATCTTACACATTCACTCCCATGGTCACTGTGTATATAGTTATTCTGGACAGCCATGCATTGCAATGCTTTGCAGCCGGAGTCTAATAATGTACAGAAGTGTAGTGAGACCAGCGGTGAGTAACCGCCTAATGCTGTCTTGCCATGTGGTAATTTTCCAGATAAATGGACACTTGCTCCAATAGATACATTGCTGAAAGTCAATGATCCGTGTAATGCACACTATTACAGGAATGTTTCCCAGTCTGGCTGGGCTGGATAGCAGGTTACAGGCTGTGCAACAATTGCCTTCTAGCAAATCCAAACATCTAGAGATGGGACAGGCTCCCGCCATCCGCTCTGCAGATTTACTTATTGTTATTGCCAACGAATCCATTCACAAACCTTTCCTTTTGCTTCTTTCTAGTAAGAAAAGAAAATGATGAAAAACATTTACTGGATAAATAAACTTTAAAGTGACTTTGTCTAAAAACTAAACTTTCTTTAAAAGCTGCATGTGAAAAGTATACAAAAACCTAAAGGCCAATCACCATGAAAGGATTGAACTTTTTTCATAAAAAGTTCTTCCCTTCTTCCTATTTTTTCACTTTCAGAGGTGTCTACCTCCTGATCGCCCCCTGTGCCTAATACATCCTCCTAATGCCCCCTAGTTCTCATCAGGACACAGTAATGATTTGGAGATTCACTGAATGAAGCTGGCACCAGTTCTGAAATTGTTGGATTTTGAAGAAACTTTAGCTGGCAATCTCTTTTCAATGAAGAGGTAATCGGTGGTGCAGGTGGCAGGAGAAGTTAGTGGTTACTTTTCATTTTCAGCTTTTATTGACAAATTAAGTTTGATGTTAGAATTTCTTTAAACTAGGTACCTTCAGTTATTAGCGCCTGTGTGGATGGGCCTTGGGCTTGTGTCAATGGCATCAGTTGACATCAGACTCCTTTACAATCCATCATGAATGCTACAGATAGACTAAAGCTGCGTACACACGGCAAATTTTTCTCGCCCGATAATCAGTATCGGCCAATTATCGGGCGAAAATCTGCCGTGTGTACAGTCGGTCGTCGTCCATCGTCCGACGACCGTCCTGGCGGATCCATGGACGATGGACGACGACCGATCCTAATGAAAGGGAAGGGGAGAGCGCGCAGCAGGGTGCCGCTCCGTCGCTCTCCCCCTCCCCTCTCCATAGAGCATGAACGGTGCTGTATGTACAGCATCGTTCATGCATCGTGCAGTCTTTTCTCGTTGGAAAGGATCGTGAAAGATCCTTTCCAACGAGAAAAATTGCAGGTGTGTACGCAGCTTAATCTATCCTTCCACTCCTCATCTACTGTCTCTCTTTGCAAACCTCAACACTGGCTTCCATTTCAAATAGAAATAACATTCAAGCCTTTCTTTGCTTTTAAATCATCCCACATCTCATGTCCTACTTTCATTTCAGACCTAATACATAAATACAGCCCCAACCACCCTCACCAATTCTCTAATACCCTACTAATGACTTCCATGCAAGGCTACTAACCTCTTTCCATGCAAGGCTTCAAGACTTCTCTAGGGCTCTAGAACTCCATCCCCTGTCCTACTAGGCTTGCCCTTTTTTTCGACTCAAAAAAAAACTCAAAATCTACTTTTTCAAATGTACTCAACCATCTTCATCTGCCTCTTAACCAATTACTAATTGGCCACCATTCCATATCCACCTTCTATTGTATATTATAACATATAGTAGGCTCCTCCACCTCTTAGGGCAGTGTTTCTCCAAGGTTTGTCGAGAGGTTGTTAGGGGTTCCCCAAACAATGAGCAGTTTGTGATAAGTTTAACAGATACTAATGATCTTTTTGGCTATCTGTAAGGTGGAAGCCTTCCCAATGGCCAGCAATGTAAGAGGCATTCTTTCTATTGACCACCACACTAATAGGGGCTCCCTGAAAACTTAAAAGTTATTGTAAGAAGTTCCCCCAGTTTGAAATATCGAGAAACACTCTCTTAGATTGTAAACTCTTGGGAAGAGTCCTTTCCCCCTCTAGTATCAAAACTCTGTTGATGTCCATCAACACAGGTCCCTAAGGAGTTGGACAAGGAAGGTATCATTCCTATGGTTTTCATTTATTCTTCGACAAATCATTGCTTCCACTCTCAGTACAGAGGAATGTGGTAAAGAGCCAAAGGTTGGACACCAAGGCTCTGGAATTCCATTCCATTTTGACACCTCACCCTGGGCACCAAACCTGAGAGATCTAACATCCTCAGTCCTTAGAACAGGACAAGAAAATAAACAGCTGGATCAGATTTTTGCTCAAGTTATTTCTTTAACAGAAAGCTGCATTAATGATTATTTGAAGCTTTTCAGCAGAATTCCATAATTATATTCTTAAACATGTATATTAGAAGCATCATAATCACAAGCAGCAGAGATGGGAGGCTTTCAAAGCATAAGTCTGATTAATGTTTCCCTTTGCGATAAAGAAAGGAATTTTTTTCCTTTTATAATGATGCCATTTAACAGATGTTAATTTCCTCTAAGTATTATTAAAATAAGTTTAATATACCAGGTCCCTGGGCTGTGTATTTTAGATTTTAGCATGCTGTTCCATGGCACAAATTGACTAGAAGCTGAATAACTACTGGGTGAGAGGACCATCAGCATTTACAGATATTCATTAAAAGGTGAGCCTGATAAAGACATTGCATAAGTAGTCTGAACTTTCATACGATTTATTGTCGGGATGGAAATTACTTAGATGGGAACTTTGCACTAATGTTGCAAGGTCATTGCCAAGATTCCTTCCCCCATCTCAAAATCCAACATAAAGAAAGAAAAAACACTTTTTGGGTAATCACTGGGCATGCTCCATGAATGGCAGGATACCTAGGTGAAAAAATAGAATCAAGCAAAATGGCAAATCAAAAAAGAAAATGCCTACGAGGAAATAGAAAGGTGGTGTAAGCTGATTTGATGATGCTTGAGTTTGATGCTGTTTCCATAATTCAGTGGACATTTGGTATTTCCCAAGCCTCGTTGAAGTAGAACACATTGAGTTATTGTGAGCCTATTGTGTACCCCAACAACAGCATTACAGCTAAGGAAGATGTTTAGTTTGTTAACAGGTTGGGTTGGTGGGTAACTTTATACCTTGAACATGTTATCAATCCTTTGGGCACGGGTAACTGTTACAGTGGATCTCAACAGCCCAAAATGCCAACCCCCTGCTTTTACTGCTGTCCCCTTGTAGGCTCATTGTCAATATGCATGCTTTTCAAATTGTGCATTTGTCTTGCAACAAGTCCTTCATTTCCTGGATGATGAACATCAGGCATTATTTAGACGTTTCTCCGTGGCCTCCTCTGGATGGTACTTATTGGTAGGTGATGCAAGATTACCTGGGGTGCAGAGACTAAGTCACACGCGATCTTCACAAGAGCACCATGCAAGGGGTGATGGGCCAGTATTCTTAGTGGCTGCTGGGGTACTGTAGAATAACACCGGGTTGCAACCCCAAGACTCTCCCCATCAGGAGCAAAGCGGTGCAATATTTTCTGAGGTCTGGGCAGGCAGCAGGCAGAAGACATGGTTGGGGACAACTGAAGGTCAGAGCAGGCAGCAGGCAAAAGTTGTTGTCAGACACAATCTGAAGTTAGGGCAGGCAGACTA
Source organism: Pyxicephalus adspersus (assembly GCF_032062135.1). NCBI lineage: Eukaryota > Metazoa > Chordata > Amphibia > Anura > Pyxicephalidae > Pyxicephalus > Pyxicephalus adspersus. Next base: position 14,651,701 of record NC_092867.1, on the reverse strand, counting down.
CATGGTTGGATACAGGCTTGGGTTAGGGCAGGCAGCAGGCAGAAGACATGGTTGGTGATAAGTAAAGGTCAGAACAGGCAGCAGGCAAAAGATGTGGTCAGAGAGAAGCTGAGGTTAGGGCAGGAAGAGGACAATGTTGGAGACAAGTAAAGGTCAGGGCAGGCAAAAGATGTGGTCAGAAACAATCTGAGGTTAGGGCAGGCAGAAGAAAGAAGACCTGGTTGGAAAGAAGCAGAGGTCACGGCACAAGATGTCAGGCCAAGAACACTGGGCAGGGTGATGTGATGAACATGCTGAGAATCCATCATTGTCTACCCAGAGACCTAAATGTATGTGTGCGTACTTGGACGTCTATATGAGCACTAGAACCTGCAGCTGAAAGATGTGTAATGGGTGAAGAAGCAGTATTGTAACCGTTACCTTGATCTTCCTGTATTCAGGTAACTATGTACAGCACCCAGCTAGCCCTTCCCACTATGTATGATCTGCGTGCATTGCATAGAAAAGCACAAAAAAGCAAGTAATAATGTGGCTGGGTCTAAAAGAAGGTATGTAATGTACACAGAAAAGTTTTATTTAACAACTTCATTAGCATGTTAACAAGGTGGTGGAGGGGGTGTAAAATCTGATCTTCAAAATTATATACTTCTCACATACTCCAGCAATTACATTTTTGCATCTTGAACAGCACACCAGCTGCAGAAAGGGCCGGCCCTGCTCTTTTTGTTGGATTAGGAATTATTATCTAAAAATGAGAACAGGAAGCAGCCAGGGACTCTCATTACATCGCAGGAGCAGACACACAGCAAAGTGGTCAGAGACAGAGATTGGAGATATGGCGGGGTCAGTGCTACCCTTGATGTATAGATAGCCATCAGCTGATAAAGCCCACCACAATCCACTCATAATTCAGAAGTTCCTTTTGGATGGAGTGGCCCATTGTAACATATTTGTTGTCAGTAAAATTGAACTGAAATAAGTTTATTCTAAATAAATTGGGAACCTCACAAATGCATCTGATAAATCGTATACCCTAAGGGCAGGAAGAGGTTCCCATCACCCAAACGCAGAAGCTAAGATATTCCTGTCAACTTTCTTTGTATACATTTTTCTGTCGTTTCTGGGGCAGACTGGTGCCTAAATTCTAAAAAAGGATTTTTGTTCATCCTCTATAGGAATCCCCGGTGTCCTCCTCTAATATTTTACTCTCTCCTTTACTGATCATTTCCTTTATTTCTACCCATGAAATGGCAAGTTGTCTGTAAGATGATAGCTACAAGCAGAGGCATAATGTAACCTAAACAGAGGAATAATTCACACGGGAAGGGTCCGCTGTAGGTATAAAAGACTTCACCCAAAGTGTGCGCTATCAAAGCCGTATCTCATGTCGCGGATGAAGGCGCTGGTGTAGTTTACGCTTTTCCCACAGATGCTGCATAAATGTCATTTTGGTGCTAAGCACAAATTAGACATCTCCTTTTTTAATCTTTTTCTTGCACATATGAAAATACACTCAGTGAGGGAATAGAACTAAAGACGGCGTCAATGTTTCTGTAAAGGTGAGTTAAAGGGTCCCTGTCACTTCTCCTTCATGCTTTGCGAAATAGATTATTCATAGGAAAAAAAAAGAAAGACAAATTTAATGAGTTTATACGTGTGTATAAACACAAACTTTACAAACATTATACCATTCATAGCTATGTGGTGCAGAGACGCGCCTGCGTTCAAACGTTCGGACAGTGCAGTACGCAAGAACAAATGTATTATCCCACATAATCCTGCAGTACATATCTATGAACGGGCCTTTAATTAATTGTAAAGAAAGAAACATTAAAGTTTATGAATCTATTTTATCAAAGTTTTTCATTTATATTTTTCTTACCATTTATCCCACCCTATCCTATGATATCCCAGTCTTTCCCATCCTATGCTATCTTATTCCATCCAAACCAATTATATTCCAGTCTATTCTACTCTACATTGTCTTATCCCACCTTATCCTATGGTATCCTAGTTTTTCCTACCTTATACTATCCTTTCCTATCCTATCCTATGAGATCCTAGTCTTTGATTCCGTTTCCTATCTTAACCTACCCTATCCTATAATATCTTTTCCTACTTGATCCTATTTTATCCTACTTTGCCTTCTCCTAACTTACCCTATGCTATTCTAGTCTTTACTTTGTTTTCTTTCCCTACCTTCTGCTATACTAACATCCTATCCTTTTATACTTTGCTTATGCTGTCCTATTGTTTCCAATTGCCTGACTTATTCTATCCTATCCTACCCTATCCTATTCTATACAAACCTATCTGATCCTTTGTTATCTCATTCTCTCCTGTGTTTTTTTAGTCTTCTTCTAACCCAACCAAATCCTAGTCTATCCTAACTAATCCCAACGTATCGCTTTCATTTTCAGATTATCTTCACCTACTCCAATCAATTCTATCTTATCCCGTCCTATCCTTTCCTGTGCTATCCTAGCCAATTCTTTCTAGTTTTACCTGATCTTATGCTAGTCTAGCCTATGTTATCTTACCTTCTTCTGTGCTATCCTAGCTTATCCTGTCTTATTATAGCCTTTCCTACCTTGTCCTGTCTTGTCCTACGTATCCTATGCAATCCTAGTTTATCTTATTATAGCCTATCCTACCTTATCCGGTCTTGTCCTACCCTATCCTATGCTATCCTAGCTTATAATATTATAGCCTTTCCTACCTTATCTGGTCTTATCATCCCCTATCCTTTTCTATCCTTGCCTATGCTGTCTATTTCCTCTCTTTTTCCTTGGTTTGCCACCTGATTGTTACCTGTGAAAAATAAATCTTACTGAGGACACACACTTTCTTTATATATGACACAGCATGGACCTTACTGTGGGTGTAATAAGTAATACATCTCTACACTCTAAAGACGGGGTAATAGGTGTTCTCAGATCAACAACCAATTCTGTACCATGGACTGGTGCACTACCATTATACCCGCACTACAAACCCACAATGCATCTGTAGAATGGATTTTCATGCAAAGTGCAAAGTGAACCATTGGGTTCCAAGGCTTCAGATAACTTTGACAGATGGTTCCTTGGTGTGTTACATATATTTTTTTATTACGGTGTAATTTGATTACTGACGTATTGTATTATTCAAGTATAGAAGATTGCACACTGTACAATTAGGGAGAACTTCCAGCTGGTTACATAGTCTATCAAAAAGGCGTACCTTTTGAAAACAATGTTACCAGCTGGAATCTTTCTTTAATTATACCTAGTTGTGTTTAATTATAGCGTATTGACTTTACCTTCGTCCATATCCCAGGCTACCGGCGGGAGATGGTAAAGAAAAACGTGGCCATTAAAGCTAAATATCATAATGTTTATTTTACAATTTTTGTATTATTTTTTGCTTACTTTAGGCACCGCTAGTAATAGCTGGCGTATGTTGAGCTGAGACTTCAACTCCCTCAACTAATTTTATCAACTAGAAAACAACAACATTATTGACTTGGCTATTATATAACAGTGACTCTTATTTGTATCGATTTTCTCAGTGGCTTTGAATTTTTATTTTAAGTTAAAACAGACCACCACAACCAAAGGGGCACAAAGTGTGGCAAGGCTGGCATCTATACATTCATATGCTTTGTATACGAGAAAAGGGGAAGGAAAGTCATTAAAATCAAAGATGTTTGAATAAACATAACAATGTTAGGCTGCAATAAAGCATGTAGAGATCTAATAGTTATAGCCCAAATACAGACATTTTTGGGGGTGAAGGTTTCCCAGTTTGGCTTCAATATTCATCTCTTCTTCAGGGCTATCTCTTGCAGTACTTCAGTTACACCACCAGATGTCCACAGTGTGAACTTTGGCTTCAGTACTCACCTCCTCACTGAGGCTATCCCCAGCAGTACTTTAGTTGCACCACTAGATTTCCTCAGCGGCATCATTGGCTTTAGCAATTACCTCCCCTCTGGGGAAATCTGTAAATATTCAATTGCACCACTGGATGTATTCTGTGTGAACTTTGGCTTCAGTACTTACCTCCTCATCGGCGCTATCCCCTGCACTACTTCACTTGCACCACTAGATGTCCTTAGTGTGAACTTTGGCTTTAATAGTAGAGCTATCCCCTGCAGTAATTCAGCAGCACCACCAGATGTCCTCAGGGTGAACTTTAGTTTCAGTACTCACCTCCTCACTAGGGCTATTCCCTGCAGTAATTCATTTGCACCTTTAGCACTCACCTCCTCCCTGGGGAAATCTCTTGCAGTACTGAGCCAATCAACTGTTGCACATGCTGATTGGAGAAGACAGCAGAGTGACAGAGAGATGAGCTCATCAGTGTTCTGCTTTTGTTTTCACTGTTTATTTGAAGGTGGTAGAAAATCTTTTATTAAAAACAAAACTGCAGTTTAAAAAAAATAAAATCTGCTTCTCTGCCGTGAGCTATGTAAGTTTCAGCAAAACTTTTGGCTCTCATTTATATTTTATCTGTTTATTTAGCTGTTTTCCTAATAGAAAAAACATTATATTGCCCATTTTAAAAAAATGAAAATGTGCTTGCTGCTGTGCTCAGCTTCTACCTGGTGCTGCACCTACAGAAATTTGGCTCTTTCCACTTATGGGCGTACCACTGTAATGATAATGACAGCCAGTGTCAACAATCCTCTTCCTGGGAGCCCTGGCTGTCAGGGACACTCCCCCTGGGGGTGTGTCATCCTGTCATTTAGGCTCACATTGGATGGTTGGATATAGACATTATTATATTGGTGGCAATGGCAAAATTGGAGGAGGGTCCTTTATATCATTTGTGTAATCAGATTGAAGAGAGGTGTAAAGTGTTCCACTGCACAAGGGCCCAGGACCACATTAAGCCAATAGGGGCCCCAATTTGGTTCAAGCAGAAAACCCCAAATCATTTCTGCTCAGAAGCTCACTGCTTACCATACCCACCACTGGGAAATAATAGTAGGTATTCAAGACCGATGACACCAACCACTGCAATTATTTTTTTTTATTCCGTCTCTCTTTTAAATCGTAACAATCACGTTTTCTTTATTCTAAGAATGTGTTTGTTGGAAACTAAATATCAAATCTTTTCCTGATTCCAGCTGACAGAGTGGAACCGCTGGTGACGTCTCGGTGGCTCCAGTAGCCGAATTCCCCTGAGACTTCTCCTAAAGCATTTTAACTTGAACTTTTGGTCACCTGATATGTGACCTTTAACCCGGCGGGTTCCTTTCCCGAAAAGGGCCGGCATCGGGGGATTTCAGGATTGTGGCATGAAGACAGCTACTTTAAGAAGTGGATTACAGCAATACTTTATGTCCATATAGTTTCCCCGACACTTTCACTAAAATATTTAACCTTGTGTGGCAGAGGTGAGGAATGGATGATATTACATTTTTGTATGAAATCAAAGCCAGAACTCTGCGGAAACGCAGCATACGGCGCATTACAAATACAACATACAAGTCCGCTGCTATAAAAGTGTGCCAGGGTAGGAGGGAAATCCTGCCATGAGACTGTGCAAAGTGTGTGCACAATATAATGGTTTTGTATAGATCTGCATTAATATTATATTGAATGGACCTGTAACTAATTGTAGCCATTGCACAGGTATTCACCTTATATTTCAGTGTAGGAGCTTCAAAGATACTGTAACACTTAAAGCTGCATCTTCCTTCTTGTTTTAAGGCTCCTCTCCTGCACTGAAATGGACTACTCCGATTTCACTGCACACTGTGAGTCTCTCATAGTATGCATTAGAAGCCTTTTCGAGTCACACAAAGCCAGCTCATTTCCAGGCTTGTTGACAGCATTATCCAGTCCTTGTGTCCCTGGTCTGGCTGTCCCTGGCCCAACCCTTTATTTTTTTGGATTTCAATTTTTTCAATTTCTGAGGTTCAGCATCACGTATGGACAGTCTGCATGACAATGAGGAAGATTTTTCACAATCTTGTACTTGTGCTTCAAGGTATGTGCTCCAAGATCTGTGTTCCAAGATCTGTGTTCCAAAGTCTGTGCTCCATGATCTGTGCTCTAAGGTCTGTGACCATTATCTGTGCTCTAAGGTTTGTGCTCCATGATCTGTGCTCCAAAGTCTATGACCATGATCTGTGCTCCAAGGTCTGTGCTCCATGATCTGTGCTCCAAGGTTTGTGCTCCAAGATCTGTGCTCCAAAGTCTATGACCATGATCTGTGCTCCAAGGTCTTTGCCCCAAGATCTGTGCTCCAAGGTGTGTGCTCCATGATCTGTTCTTTAAGGTCTGTGCTCCATGATCTGTGCTCCAAATCTGTGTTCCATGATCTTTGCTCTAGAGTTTGTGACCGTGATCTGTGCTCTAAGGTCTGTGCTCCAAGGTTTGTGCTCCAAGATGTCTGCTCTAAGGTCTGTGCTCCATTATTTGTAATGTCTAAAAATATGTGGTCACAAACCTGTTCTAAAGCCTATGCTCAAAGGTCTGCGTTCCAAAATGTCAGCTTTAACATCTGTCCTCCAAAAGCTGTGCTTCATGATCTGTACTTTAACATATTTTGCCATGATATGTGCTCCAAGCCCTGTGCTCTATTATTTCTTCTCTATAGGTCTGTGCTCAAAAATCTGTTTTCAGTAAAAAAAAATGTGTGTTTTAGGAACCAACTTCGGTGAGCACTCCCATTGACTGGAGTTGTCTCCCCCCCCCCCCCCTGTCAACTCAACAGCCAATGAAAATGTAAGGTGATCAATTGTGTTGCCCACTGTGTTCTAAATGAGCTCTCTTGGGTATGCTCAAACAGGGAAGATGTTTGGTTCTTGGAATCTGAATTGCAAATGTGGAAGGCTGCATTAGGCAATTACTTTCAGACCCAATTTTTCCACCTTGTATTTGTGGCAAAGACATTGGATTGTTGGCTCTTCCAGTCTTTTATGCACATGATATAATATTTGCTGATGTAATAAATTAAAGGGGTGGAGCTATTTAATTATAATTAATTATAATTATTTAATAAATTAATCTTTCATCTGGAACTGACCCCGCATGCTCCATCTCACATACCCGCCACATATTCCTTGCCGATGGATTGGAATTCTTTCTTTTATGATGTCTGGTAAATCTTTGCTGTACACAGCTGCACGCTTTGTAAATGATTATCTGTATGTCCCTGCAAGGTAAAATTTACAGGGGAATTACAATGGTAATTTCTAGAAATCAGATGCAAATTTCACAACTGTTTGCCAAATGCCATTTATGAGGACATATTTACCAATATCTCTATTTTATTATTATTGCATATTAAATACAGTTCCCGTCTATTTTTCAGTGATATCTAGAATGGAAATACAGTAAAAGCCCATTACGGAGGGGTTGTCAAAGATTCAGAAATGCAGAGAGATGTCCTGGTATCAGACTCTTCCTGTCCCTGTACAGCCAGTACAACAGTTAGTTCAGTATACTGATAGGAGAAAGTAGAATGACAGAGAAATCAGCTCATCACTGTGCTGCTTTTCCTTTCACGGTCCATTCACAGGCGTCAGAGGAAGTGGATTGAATGACACTGGACATCTAGTGGTAGAAAGAAGTAGTGCAGGCAGAATCTTAAATTGAATCTTACAACAAAAACTTGTTTTGTTATTTTTTTAATTGGCTATTTATATTCATCTTGTTATTTTAGGTCAAAATTCTGCTTTATCATAACATAAAACAGTACAGAAATGTTATAATTGTATATGCAAAGCCAAAACTGTGTTGTAGCTTTAGATACAGTGAAGTAAGAAGAGAACCCTGCTAGGATTTTCTGCTGTCTGTGACCCCACTGAGGACATTCACAGCTCCAAATACATGAATATATAAAGTTTTACTATGTTTAAAGTGCAACTTCATGTACAAGATATGCATATTAGTATGCAGACACAATTAATTCAAAAATAGCAGTGAACGGGTTAAAACTCCCCCTGGGACATTATTACAATAATCTTTGTCCAGCTTTGTATTTGCAAACAATAAATTAAATACAATGTATAGCCACAGTCCAATTTTATTTTACTTCTATCGCTCCCCCTCTGTTAGCAGGACAGGACTGGCACCCTCTGCAATGCTTCCATGGTCATCTGTCAGTCAGTGGCAGAGGAACCCAACAGTGGGCACCTCCCTGTGCAGAATTAACCTAAGTCGGTCCCTAAATCAGTGACAGGGCTGCTGGGGCCCCTGTTGGCTGAGAAGGGTCTAGGCCCCTCTTTTAGTGGCACATGTTGCACCCCCCTATGTCCACTGATGGTCTTTACCCCACAGTTACAGAATACATGATCTCCTGGCAGTTCAGATGCATGGCTGGGTATGTGGTGGACATTGCCAGAGTTGGAATTCCTAAAAAATCAGGAAAGAAGAAAAGCAAACTGTGTCTTTCTGCAAAACCGGGCACCCTGGTATCATTCAGGTGGCCATTATATAAGGCTTTGCCAATGCTTATGGAGGCATCCAAAGACGCAGTGAGCTGCACATGCCAAAAAGATGTGCCGCATGTAAGCTGCAGGCTATGCACTAGAGGCCCCTGTTAATATTTTATTGCTGACTGCAGATTTATTTGGAGTTTTATTCTCTACCCCTGTCTATGGAACAGAAAGTTAGTGGCAATCTTCCTAACAGGAGCACAAATAGCATGGCTGAGAAAAAAGTTAGTTGTGTTAGTTTTTAATTGTTGCCTTGGTCATCATAAAGGTTCATTTCTCCCACTTTCTGTGCAATCAGTGTCCACAAAACCATACAAGGCAAAAATGAACAAAAGTATAACTAGATATCAGTGGGTTCCAGTGTTACACCAAACCATGGACTGCTCTTGACTGCAACCTTCTTGGTTGTGCCTTAAAAACTTTACCAGTATGATTTCCCCTATCTTCCTCATCCAATGCACTCCAGCTCGTCGTATCTGCCACTGCCAGTGTGTGTGCCATTTGCTACAGGTTTGTACTTGGACGACCTAGACTATATGGTCAATTGGCAACAAACACATCCACAAGTTCCGACCCATTCTTTATGGAACACTGATTTAATACATTTAATATTCCAGGCCCCTAATTTTACCGGGTATTTTTTATCTAGAAAACAGTGCATCCAAAAAAACAAAAAGCAGACCCCGTTAAATAGCTGCTCATGTTACATATTTATGACCACATTATGAGGTTCCCTCGACATCTTCTTTAATGCTGTGGTCTCTGTTTCTGTACTTTACTCGGTGCTGTTAAATCATAACAATCACCTTTTAACTCCAGAACTGTGTAGTTATGGTTTATATTTAGTTTCAACCTCACCAAGTATTCCCTGGCCCCAAATTCTGGCTCAGCCCAGAGTGTAAAAACGTATGTTACCTTCTCAGGATTGTCTCCAACTTGCTGCCAGCCCTAATTATGTCTTAATGCATGGAAAACTAGAACAAGGACCAAAACAAGGGAGTCTTAATATGATCCGGTCCCCGGGTGGGTACTGGGTTACCGCTCCACTCATTCTTGTCAAATATTGTGTGGCAAATGATGTTTTCAATACTTTGCTTTTAAAACTCAAGAAATGTTTTCCTTGCAGACAAAGGGAATTATTCCATGTTGTACTGACATCTTCCACACGTCTGTTGCTTTCTAGGCAGAGAAAGGCTGGAGAGGAATCAAAGAGGGACATATGAACCTATTATAAAAACAGAAGAGGAATATGTCTTCATTTTAAAGTAAAAGTACAGCAGTGTGTTTATTCAAAAATCATAAATAATAAGTTGTACTGCTCTTAGCAGAATTGCTGGATCTTTGCTGTTATGTGTAACTCTGCACACTGGAGGCAATGCACAATAAAGATTAAAGCAGAATAAAAAGTTGTCTATTGTATTGCAAGTGTGATGTTTGCAATAACATGAACTTATTGCTCGCAATCTCCTTTAGCTTGTACATGGCACTATGCTGCTCATGCTTAGCTTAGGGTACATTTTTGGCATACCTGTGCCAGGAGCATTGTGCTTCTATGCACATGTGCAGCAATTAAAGGAGACTTATAACTGAAAGTAGAGGTGGACATAGAGAGGTGCACAGTGTGCCAGTGCACAAGGGCCCTGCACCCTGCTCAGCCAACAGGAGCTCTCACAGGGGACCCAAGTCAGTTCTGCCACTGATTGAGAGGTTATAAAAGCTGACATTGCTGAACTCACTCTAAAGGGTGCCAATTGGCCATGTAAAGCTGATCTTTTGGTGTCAGTATCCTCAATCACACCTGGTACAATCATGTGACACGATGTGCTGCAATCAGCTGAACACCTGAGCGCTATCCTCATTCTGGGTCAGTGATTCTGAAGGTATTAGGCAAAGTGGATCAGACACCAAGGCAAGCTGGTGAGCAACTGCTCTCCTAATCTCTTATTCATAGTCTGTAGGTCTGCCAATGAAGCTGACCAACGAGCCTGATCCTTAACAATGACCTGGTGCAAATGTTGGCACCATTGAGGAAAGGTGAGTTTATTCCCACTTATTAAGATTTGCAATTTGTGTTAAAATTCCCAGTGCCATAAAATTGTGTTTCTGGTATAGGGTGACAATGTTATGTCCAGTGCTCCAGCATTGTTATTTTGTTATCCCAGGTGGAGGTTTTCAGGGTAGTGCTGACACATATTGTGCAGACAGGGACCACTTGTCATTATCAGGAAGGCAGACCAAAGAAATGACATTAGACAAATGTATGTAGCCCGGAAAGGACAGCAGGGTAATAAAAGTGAGATGCAAAGAATGATACACTGTCATTTAAAATACTAAATGTCCTACTTGCTCAGACATGCATTGGGAATAAATGTTCCCACGCTGTTCCTAGCAGCTGGCCTGACCACTGCATCTTTGTCAATGGGTAGTACAGAACTTCTTACTACCCCCCCATTCATTTCCTAAATGCAGCCGTGGGTGAGGCATTGCATGCAGCATGTCAACCGCAGGCATGGTTCATCAGTGCAAGGAAGCAGTAACATCACTGCAACCTCCCTGCCAATGTGAACCTAAATCTTCTTTTAAGGAACTCATTTTGTATTAATTTTTATACAATAAACAAAGAAGTATAAAAACATACCTTGAAATGTTGTGAAAACATGATACAGCTAAATTATACAAATATATATATATATATATATATATCAGAACAAATGATGACAAATTAGGTCAGTAAGGAGAAGCTGTGAATAAACTGATTTTCCATGAACTATAGAGCATGTCATGACTTGCTGAGACTTTTAGTTCCACTACAGCTGCAGAAATCTAGAAACTTGACAAAAACTAATTTAAACCCAGGGATTCAATAATTATACTCCATTCTAAGTCAAGAAATATAAGTGGGGGGAAATCTGCAATTCAGTATGTGATTGATGAAGGGCTATGTATCTATCATGAATTAGGATCTGTCATGATAGGCTTTGTTCAAAGTGCTAATTCTTAAAGCAACTCTGTCAATCATATCAAATTCAAAATAAATCTGTTACCTAAACAGAAATAATTTCTTATACTGCCCCGTCCTGATTGGAATAAACCTACAATAATTTGAACCATACAATAATGTTCAGAAGAAGAATCCATAATTGAATGTCTGATACACTTTATGCTTCACTTTAGTTATCACGCCACAAGAGGGAGCTGCTGTGTCCATGTGATACATTGATATTTGTCATTTATCAGTGCAGAAAGATACAATTGTTGCTGATATATAATAATTCCAATGGGCAACAATGATTTCCTATAGGATATAATAAAAGCTGTCTTGTGCTTCACCTGTCAGGCACTGCTGGCAATGCCAAATCTACTATCAATAAAAGTGAACTCCAAGCAAACAGATAGTTATTGTACATAGGGTGTCTTTGCTAACAATGGATTTTAAATACTGATAAGCCTGTGTTTTAATTCAAGACCACCCTCATCATTAGGTTGGTGACATTGTTTCCCCTTCTGCAATTAGGCCATGTAGTACCACCAGCAACCCACCCCAGCATGCTGGTTGGACAATGAATGGCTAGGATAACAGTGATGAGGTTATCCCTATACTCCCCTCCCTTCCCGAGCCATATTTAGGAAGAGATATTGGCAGCATTTTGACAATAGAACCCCAATAGACTCACACAACTACCCTTCCTTCTCGATTGTTATTCAAATTTAATTCAATTAAAAATGACTGATATCAGGTACTAGCTGATCGGAAAATGTTAATAAGGATAGGTACATTAATTTAATTTTTACATTTTTGTATATTTTACCCCCTATGTATTTGAAGGGGTTTAAAGAGTGTACTTTATATATTAGTGCAAGGCCCATTTTGTGCCCTAGGGTGCGCTAGAGGTAGTTGCCCCCTGTTCTGACCACACAGGTCACCTACTAGGTCCTTCCAGACACCCCAAGCCAGATCAGGGAATCCAGAATGCAATTAAAGTCCTTCCTTCTGGATTAACAATCTACAATTGATCCATCTGTCAGACCTGGTGTTGATTTATGAAAGGTTCTTATTTCCTGGGTACAGCCAATTTTATGTGCAGTAGGTGAATTAAAGTTCAACATTTCTACAGCAGATTGATGTGTTAATACAACAACAACAAAAAAAGCATAAAGAGGGTTAAAGAAAACCAGTCTTTGGAGACATAAACTCTGAAATTGCTGATCTGAAGAAATCAGAGCTGCATTGTCTTCAAACTCCAAGTTGTGTGTATGTTTAGCTGGTAATTCTTCATCTCCAAAGTCTTTCTTGCAGCTTTATTTTTCGTCCTTTCATGTACAAGAGATGACAGTGGAAGCGTCAGCGCTTTTATAAAGCTTTCCTAGTTTACATTGTCATTTAACTAGATGTAGGAATGACACTTTGAAATGAAAGGCGTCATTATGACTTTGTCCTCTAGATGGCAGCCTCGCCCCATTTTCTGGGGAATGCAAAGTTTATTATCAGGGAGAGAAGACTGCAGGCTCAGGACATTGGACATCAGCACTTCACACTTGTTGTTTAGAAAATCCAGTATACAGAAATACTCCAACTAAAGGAAATAACATTTATATTTAGAATCTTTTATGTAGATATCAGAAAACCCAGCATGTTTTTTTTAGGATTCAAAAACTGCTTAAGACAATAGGGTCCTGTAAATGAATCTGGAAGTATGTCAGCACTAGAAACCAACACCATCAGTATGAAGAATTAGGATTTGGAGGATCCTGATACATTGAAACTCACTGACCGGTCATGGCTCCTCTGGGAGAAAGGAGGGTGCTAAATGTCCCCTGTACCATGGAAATATCAGTGGGACAAATTGCTTATTAATAGTTCAAAATATTAGCTTCCTTATTCTCTTTATGCTGCTGGTATTGATGTGGGTATTCCTATATGCCCCAGCTATGCCCTGGGCTCAGATACAGCTCCCTGTTCACTGGCAGACCCAAAAATATGCAAATCACCACCATGGCCTTTGGATGGAGGGAAAGACAGAAACATGGAAAGAGAGAGAGGGATACAGGTATATAATGGTATAAATAATAGATAAAGAATAAATGAGAAAGAAATAAAGAGATAGATAGATAGATAGATAGATAGATAGATAGATAGATAGATAACCAGCTACATGGGAAATAGTGCTGTGAACATGAGAAATTGTAATAACTTGTATATATAGTATATACTCAATATATATATTTATAGGAGGGTCTGGTAAAGAAAGATATCACTTAAGCAAGTCTAGTATATTTATGTATATATATTTACAAAAACTAGTATATAGTATATTTACATAAAGGGGAGGAAAGAAAAGAGCATATGAAACTATGTATAGAATATATATGTATGTACAAAACAGGTTGGGATAGATAGAAAGAAAGAATGAAAGAAAGAAAGAAAGAAAGAAAGAAAGAAAGAAAGAAAGAAAGAAAGAAAGAAAGAAAGAAAGAAAGAAAGAAAGAAAGAAAGAAAGAAAGAAAGAAAGAAAGAAAGAAAGAAAGAAAGAAAGAAAGAAAGAAAGAAAGAAAGAAAGAAAGAGAAAGACATATGAGCACGGATAGATAGATAGATAGATAGATAGATAGATAGATAGATAGATAGATAGATAGATAGATAGATAGATAGAGTATGCCTAATTCTAAAATTGCCATGAGTTGTTTTATCCTAATGGACTTTATTGCAGCATTAGTAGTTGTTTTATTTGTTGTATTTCTAACATGGTAATGGCAGAGAGAACTGCAAGCATCTGAAATGTTGTAGTTGTAATATATATACATTATATATATATAAAATCATACATGTGTGTAACTTTTAATATATATATAATTACTTGGCTAAGTATCTGCACAGCCATGTTGTTGTGGAAGTTGCAGCCACATTGATGCTTTTAAGGCTTGAATTATTAAAGGACAGAGGGGCTGTTTGTACAGAAAGTGATGGGAGTCACATCCTGATCTCTGTGTATCACAGCCACAGATTGTCACCATCTAATGATCCCTACAAGACAAGAGAACCAGGGGTGAAGGGGTGCTCCTCCATATTATCCCCATATTTATCTGCAGGAATGCTTAGTAGACTAATATATAGTTCTGTAAAATGATATAGCTGTGTATGTTTATGTGTATCAGTGCTATACCCGATGATTACAATGACATGACAGCTAATAGATGGGGATTGATTTAGAAGATGTCATGTACTATCTGTCCATGTGATCAGCGGAAGAGTTAATGATCGCATCCTTCTAGTTACTAAGAATCCGCATTGTCTTCCCTCCTCACCGCAGAGTCATAAAAAAGTGAGAAGTTTTCAGACACCTTTCTTTGATTGTACCTTGGGTGATACTTCAGATTTTACATTTAATTTGCATTTCGTTCTTGGTGAATATTGAAGCCTTGAATTGAGGATTGAATTTTATTAGGACATCTGGACTGACAATATCAAATCAGACACCAGACTCCCAGAGCATGCGAAAATTTCAGACTTAATTAGAACGAAGTGCATTTAATTAGAGCCAATTATAATATCTGAAATGATATGATCGATCCTTATTTGTGCGGGCTCCGACTATTTTCTTGTTTTTTTTCTTTTCTTTTCGGTGACAAAAAATAGAAAGATGGTAAACTGCGCTTAGATTATTTTGCGCGATTATTTCGACGCAGTTTTCGCTCTGGCGATTAATGGGTTAAAGGAAAGTCTTTCAGCGCTGCAAGGTGCACAGACCACAAATAAATGCTGTAAATGGATACAGATGTGCAAACCACAGACAGAAAGTGAATAAAAACATGTGTACCAGCAAAACATCATCACACTAAACACCCGAAAATTAGGATTTGTTTTTAATTTTTTAGTTTTTAATAACTTTTTATAAATTTCTGTATGGTCTTTGTGTCATCGGTGGCTGCAGATGATGTCTAGGGGGCTGGTTTTATCCTAAATTCACTTAGATTGTATGAGAAAAATGTGTGCTCCCTCTATATATATAATATGTGTATGTATGTGTCTGTGTGTATATATGTAGTATGTATGTATATATATATATATATATATATATATATACACACACACACACAAACTCATTTAATATACACAGACACACACACACACACACTCATATATATGAGCCCCTAATATATAACCTAAACTTGTCCAAATATTCCAATGATAGAGATTAATGTGCGCTATACAAATCTATACAATTAGCTATGTGTCACTCATAGCCCATCATTACAAATAAAGAATAATTATACCAAATATAACCAAAGTCATTTCTTCCCCACACATTTCACTGCAGCAAATTGTTGCACGAGAATCATTTTCTCCTCTACCAAACGAATACAGAATCTAAGTAATGGAATATTTGGAATATTGGGTTTCCCAACAAATTGTCACATTGTATCCCTTCTTATCCCTTCTCCTTACTCAGTAGGGTTCTCCATTCTCACAATGATGAGCTACATTGTAGTATATTGAATGTTTGGAAGAGAAGTTGCCATCCAAATTTTCCCCAGTATACAGTATCATTTTATGAAGAAGGTGTACAGGAGAATTTAGATTGATCCGGGGGTCCTTTCTTGGTGGAATTTCTAGATGAAATGCAATGTGTTCACCCGAGGGGGCGCTGTAGATCACACTTTGAGCTCTGGACTATTTCCCATCCAGTATTGTTACATGGACTGGGTGTTCTGGGGGAACTGGAGTGCCCTTATGGAGATTTTCCTGGAGAATTTGCTCAACTCAAATCACTTTATTTATCTATTTATGCGTCCATTATTTTTATCCACCCTTCTCATCATATTAATAATAATTATATATTACATTATAATTATATAAATTACTATTGATGTTACAATTTAATATTGTAATAATTATTGTATTGTTATCATCATCCTTATGATTCCTGTCTCATGCACTCCTGTACTTTATATACAGCTGACACTTGATATTGTTTAATACACCCACACATCAAGCTGCTATCTTGAATCCATTCTTTTCTTTTTTCTTTAACAATAAATGTGCCTTTATTTCCACCCAGAATGGAAGCATTCGATACCAATTTTTGCCCGTTTTAAATATATTGAGCATACCTGCTCGCCCCATTAAAACGGTTAATTCCAAATACTTCCCCATGAGATGAGGAACCCAGAGAACAGAAAATGTCATACTTTGGAAGGCCTCTGATAGAAGCAATAAAATATGCCTGCTGTAATAGTATAAAAGAAAAGAGCCACCGAGTTATTAAAGGACAATTTGGAATAAAGAAAATATTATCTTACAGAAGAGTTTCAAGAAGCTGCCATGGTGGGCTATTTAACCCTTTCAGATGCTTGTTGAATAACTTTTCTAAGTAGTCAATTTTTATTTTATGTTTTGCATCCCCATCATTCCCATCCTTTCACAGATGGTTTTGCGTGTGTGGCGCAGGACCGGGTGACGCTAATCGCTGCTCCTTGCGCCTTCTGTGCTGCAGGCAGACAATGGAGCAGATGGGAAGGATTCAATTACACACTTGTGTGAGACTCCATCATTATCTTAAACTACCCCAGGCCCCCTTCGACAAGTGGTCAAATACTCCAAGAACACAAAAGGAACCCGACTCTTGAAATTCTGAGTGTGTGGAAGGGAACACAAACATGCAAAGTGATATTAAACACAAGACAAAAAATGATCTATAATAAATAGCACGCACATCAATCAAATATTAACAATGAATATTTGCATGTTTAATGTTTGCTTTTTACATGTGTGATCCAAACTTTTCCAAATTAATTTAAGGGATTGGAGAACTCATCATAACATCTCAAATCTCTGCTGACACAAGGGAGGAAATTTATTTCTAAAAATGAAAAAGTTCACTATAGGATGCAATGTTGTTAACCTTTTCATTGCCAGAGGGGGTTAAGCAGCTCTTTGAAAAGTCATGTCTTGTGGTTCTTTGCTTGTGATCGTGCGTAATGCATATTTCTTTCCTCTTTTAATGTTCTAATGGACGATTAATGAAAGATGCAGAAGTAAAGTTTTATCCTATTAGTTGGGTATTAGTGCTGGAGCCCTGGGTGGTGGGCTCTGTCTCTTTAAGGTCATTCTGTGCTCTGGTATGGTTATACAAGGACAGCTGGCCAGTGGACATCTCAGTGACTCCAGCTTGACAACTGGGAGCCCAGTGGTGTGTGGCACGCGAATCGCTTGATGTCGCTATTTAAATGCAAATTCGTGGGGGGATCATTGGAGCCTCAACCCCCGTAAATTCACACAAAAGGAACACTTCACACTCTGCTAGGAGAAGAGGATTGCTGCTACGGGAGGTCCTGGCTGACTACATGCAAATCGCATTCAAATCCAGGCACCTTCTGCTTGGCTAAGGTCAAGACTCAGTGCCATCACATTTTTTTTTTGTTTTTACCAACACTGATTACTGAGTAGATATAGATAGGAACAACATTACCTGCCCACCAATTAAAGCCATTGCCTAAAAGATCACCCCCTTGTCATTAGTCCCTGCATGGAAAGCTGAGTGACCACTTGGCAAAACTTTGCGCTTTAGATCCTGCAGAAAGTCACAGACACCCAGCAAAGTCATTTATTTATTGTCGGTTTATTTGCAGTTGTCACCTCTCCTTCCTTGAACTGCAATTAAAATAGTTGAAATGCCACAAAACCACTGTAGATGGAGATAAGAACTTTGCAGAGGCGCAAAAGGAGATAGAATTATAAAGTTGGGGTTCATATAGAACGCTGAGGATTTAGGTTGGAACATTAGGGTTCAGTTAGAACTTCAGGTTAGTACTTCAAGGTAGGATATTTAATTTGAGCGTAGAAGATTGATATTTATTTAGATACTATATATAACTTTATGGAACTTAAAAGATAAAGAATGTAACACGGGTTCATTTGGAGCATTGCTGATCAGATTAGAACGCATGGGTTCATTTGGCACATTGATGATCACATTAGAACACAGGGATGTATTTGGCACATTGATGATACAAATGAGAAGATTGGGGTTCATTAGGCGCCTTCTTGATTCAGATTTTAGAACATGTGGGGTTCATTTAGAACATATATAATTAATTCTAAAACATTGGGGTTCAAGTACAACGTTAAAGATGCAAGTTACAACATTTGGGGTTCATTTGGATCGTTGAGGATTTACACAAGAAAGTTGCATATTTATTTAAATACGGTTTGGAAGCTTGCAATTTAATTTAGAACGATTTTTAGAAGAAAACGTTGCAGATTCAGGCTTAAAGTAGAAAGCTGGACCAAATTCTTCCTGAGCCCCAGCATCACAAGCATCTTTACTGATCTTATGTCACCATATCGTGTTGCATTTCGCTTGTAGGCAACAGTATAGTGACACAAAGATAAAGTTGGTCCATGATAAAGACCCTATTTTCCACGCTTTGGGTGCAAGACCAGATGATGTAGAAAATGAGCTGAAATACATTCAGCCTCAGAGCCTGTTGTGAGGAGCAGCTGATTCCCTTATTCCTGTCCAGATGGCTTCTGAGCGCAGATTTGCATTCATTTTCCCTTAATATCGTCCAAAATAGTAGGGCAGCTGCATTTGTTGTCAAAAAGGTTTTAAACTCCTTTTCTTTTCTGGGGCAGGATCGTTACCTTATGTGATGGGTTAGTGCAAGTTTTTTTTCTCCTCCATCTCGCTTTCCTTAGTCAACAGTATCAGATTTAAAGGGATTTATTTTTAAATCTCCTAATTTGGTAATCAGATTTAAATCGCCCTGGCGCGTGTAATCTGAATTAAAGATACTGTTAATGATTTCAATCTTTTTCCATTCCTCTTCGCTACATTTCTTTTCTCTCTTTCTAAATACCCACAAAATGAAATCGTCGTTTGTCCGGGTTTGGGGGTGCCAAGCAGACGCGTTTAACCCCTTCCCTCCTGCGCACAAAAATAACTTTGCGCCTCATCTGCAAAGCAGGCCTTCAGTTCGCTCATAATTCACGCCAATAAATCTCCAGACTCGCCATAATACACAGCAATCAATATATGTAAAAATAATAATAATATATTTATATCACAAATTATTCATTCCTTCAATCTGATATTTTGAAATGATTTTTACGCACTGTAAAAAAAAAAGAGAAGTATTTGATTTAGAAAAACAAAGCATTTTATTTGGATATTTTTTTTTCATCCGATTTCAGAGGGAAAAAAACACAAAACAGATATATTCGATATCTGAAAATTATTCTTTTTTGAATTACTATGATTTTTTTTTTTCCTGCACACTTTGATTTAAGGTTATTAACATTCCATAGACACCGGCAATCTTTAATATGTGGCTATTTCTTCTAAAGACTAATCTCATTACTCTCAAATAGTCATAAAATATGATTTTATTATACTTACGTATTTAATTAGACGGCCAGCTATGTAATGGATTTGGAGATCGGTCTAAAGCAATAGCTTTGATAATTCACTTATCTTTGGCAATAGTCATTAACCCTCCAACACCAGCAAAATAGATTGCTTTAGAATACATCTATTTTCTCCCCTTAACCCTAGGAGGATGGGAGGGGTAGGGGGTGACAAGGCTTGTCCCCTGGTAACACACATTGGGCTTTGACTCTACCGATTAATTAAAATATTGGAGTACCCTACCCTGCCAGTTCAACATCCCCAACAAGGAAGGGGATATCACTTAACAGCAAATTATCTCCTTCTAGATTATTATGATTATTTGGCTATAGGAAAGGGTCCAAGACAAGCTCAGGGTGTCCCTTTAGGCTCGGCTTTAGCTCTGTCCTCCAAATTGCTGGTGTTTGCTTTAAATTCCAGACTCACTCACCCTGTGCACCCGGTGCCACAGAGATCAACATGCACAATGCAGAAGGTGGATGACTTTCCTGGGCTCTGATCCTCCATCCTAAGATATTTGCTGTTATTCCACATTCCTAGAAATTGTTCTCTCCGGAAAGCAGCTGAAAGGGAAATAAGGCACCACTTCCACCGAGGCATCTGTTTTAGCTTTATCACTTTACACTTTCCCCACACCAGCAATGCTGTAAAGCACAATCCCCAAATTTTCTCTATAAAAAATGGAAAGCTCTGACTGTTTTACATTCATCCTAAAGATCATTTAGGTGTTGGGGAAACATTTGCACTTTGCTGTCATCTGCCAGATCCCAAGCATGACACTCCTCTAGAATCATGGAACCCCCTTGCGCCATTGGAAGTGTTATTTTCAATTATTTATTTAGAATCATATGCTGAAAGGATATAGAGCAAAGTAATAAATCATGGCTGGGTTAGGGCTTGATCTTATTGGTCGCTGTGATAATAATGATTAGTTGGTGTGTTTGCATTACATTATATATAGGTATATATTAATTAGATACATATAGACTTTTGGCTGCCATTACATTTATTTGGCTAAATGCTAACTATATATATATATAAAACAATGATAAGGCCATGCATTTTAAGGGGAATGAGTGCAGCCAGGCAGTGTGAGGTTCCAGCAGTCACTCAGCACTAAACAAGCAGCGCTCGCTCCAGTACAGGAGGAGGAGGAAGCTGTGGCTGACGATGGAGTAGGCAGGCAGGCCGCTCCATATATGGTCATAACCCCGCCCCGCGCACGTCAGCTGCTGACAGCGCAGCTCCCCGGGGTTTAGAGTTTTGGCTCCCGGGAAAGGTTCCATTCCTAGGGGATAGAGGGCTGAGTTTTGTTCGCTTCCATCCATTCTGCAAGACGCTAAAGGCCCCCTCACCAAGCTCTCCTGTGCCCAGGAACACCTCCGTGGCAATCATTTTTTCTCTCGTTTATTTGTCTTTTGGAGCAGGAGATCTTTGCCAGAAGTGCTCGATTCAGCAGTGTCCTGAAGCCTTTTTGATGCTGTTTCGCTGGGATGACACCACATTGAGAACCTCTACAAACACCAACAAAAAATATTTATTCTTCCTCTCTCACTGCAAGCACATTTCCGGCTAGTGGCACTTTTTTTTTATATCTATCACAACAACGACTAAAGGAAGGCAGTCCAAGAATCTGCAAGAAGTGTTCTGCAAATTGTTTGTACCGTGCCAATCCAGGACAGCTTTGGAGAAGCAAGACTTGAACTAGGTCCTCTCCTACTGATCCTGGGGAGTTATCACCACCAAGGAGAGGACAGACAGACAGGGGGAACTCTCTGACTTTTTTTTTTTTGGTTCTTTTTTTTATTATTATTATTTGAACCCCACTTGGCAGGAGCTGATTGTGCCCAAAATTGTTTTAATGTTTGGGATTCAGGAAAATATACCAAGAGGTGGGACCACCATGAAAGAGGAACCGCTGGGAGGTGGGATGAATCCAGTCCGGTCATGGATGCATACTGCAGGGGTAGTGGATGCTAATACAGCCGCCCAAAGGTATGTGTGCCAAATGGTCTTGGGTTTATTCCTGGTCCTTGATTGTAAATCCCCCCCTCAATGATCTCTATATCAATTACAATGTCCCTGTAGCTGTGTGTATGTGTGTCTCTGGTTACATGGTGGCACAAGGCGCATCCAGATGCCTTGGTGCTTGGCATCCCCTTAGTGCCAGGCTGCCCATCCTCTTACCCAGCGCCTCTCTGCTTTCCTCCCGCAGTGGTGTGGGTCTGGCTCGGGCTCACTTCGAGAAACAGCCGCCCTCCAACCTGAGGAAATCCAATTTTTTCCACTTCGTCCTCGCTCTCTATGACAGGCAGGGCCAGCCGGTGGAGATTGAGAGGACAGCTTTCGTGGACTTTGTGGAGAAGGAGAAAGTAAGTCTACACACATATACAAAAAGCAAATAAAATGCACATAACAAGTCATAGGGCATCCATGCACATGGGGAACATTTCTACATTTTCTCAGTTTTGACACATTGCCTTAGATTTCTATTTGACAAACTGTAAAGTTTTATACAAAGTCCTCATCACATAGTGCAAAATAAAATTAAAGTACATATTAAGATTTTAATGCACAATGATCATCCTTTTTATAGAAAATTTTTCCTTTAGTATTTTTTGAAAACTGAACAAAATTCTAGAGTAAAAATAACACTTTTATACATAGTCCACATAGTCCTCATCACCTCACAAAAATGCAAAATAAAATGGCATATTAATATTTTAATGCACAATGATCATACTTTTTATAGAAAATCCTTCCTTTAGTATTTTTTAAAACAACAAATTCTAGAGTAAAAATAACACTTTTATACATAGTCCACATAGCCCTCATCACCTCACATGGGACAAAAAAGCAAAATAAAATAAAAATTGTGCATATTAATATTTAAATGCACAATGATCTTCCTTTTTATAAGGAATTCTTCCTTTAGTGTTTTTTGTAAACTGAACAAATTCTACTTTATTACATAGTGATCTCACCTTTGTCACAGATGCTCCAAAAATTACAAATAGAAAATTATAAGTTTTTAACACATGTCAAACAAGTAACACTTTTCTTTGCAAACAGCAGCGTAAAAATAATACTTTGATAGATTATTCCTATAACCTCTATTATTCATGCACATGGGGCAAAAAATTATAGATGCATAATAATAATAATAATAACAATAATAATAATAATTTAATTCACACTGACCATCATTTGTAAAAGGTAGCCCTATTTTTTATAAGAAAATGATCAAAGATTAAAATTAAAATACGAATGTATTATTTATGTATTTAGTTATCGATTCTTCTTTGTAAAGAAAAAGAGATAAAATTAATATTTTAATGCACATGTATAGGAAATCCCTTTAGATTTAAAGTGAATCAAACTCTTTATTGTATTGTGGTTTACACCTCTTCCATGCTTGTACATGGAGCAAAAATAAAGATCAGTAGACTGTTAATTTTTTATTAATCGTATTTAATTTTGTTCATTGGTTATGATTTCTGGGGATTACATATAGATTTTACACATTTGGGTAAACTATAATAACAATAATAAAATTCAAATGAATAATGGCCATTAACTTTAGTAGAACTAAAGACAATTTAAATGAATGTAGGTCATGGAGCAAATAAAAAAAGTACAATTTTAATTATTAAAGGATATTATTTATGCCATGATTGAGCAGACAAATTGCACTTAGATCGTAAACAATTGGAGAAAGTATAAAAAGTAGGATATTATTTTAACACTTAGATGGCATGTTGAGGTCTCGCATGTGCTGAAGTTCTTACTGACTTGTGGGTCAAAGGAAAAAATATAGAATATATAACAGCCATCGCCTCTGTCACTGATGTTCCTAGATTTCACAGATTGGAAGTAAACAGTTAATTTTAATTCAGAGTGGACACTATGCCTGCTGCATCTGCCCCAAGATGTCACTGACTGGGGCAACTACAAAGGGACAATTTAAATGCATATTAGCCGTCACCTCGGCTGTGCGTGTACCATGAACCTTTAACAGACTGGAGGAGAAGGGAATTTAAAAAAAAAGTAATACAAAAAAATTATCTTTATTATAGGTGGGTTTTAGATTTAAAAAATGAGAAAGTATTTAGAACTTAATAATAAAAAATTAAAGAAAGATACACAAATCAATTTGCAAGTATTCCTGAATAAAATAATAAAATTAAAATTGTCATAATTTTTGCCCAGCTGTAAATGCAAATACAGATGACAGCAACACAAAAAAATAAGATAAAATAAAAATAAGAATTTATTGCAATGTGCTGATTACGCATGCCATGCAGGTGCATTCAGACACCTAAAGATTGATGTAAATGAATAGAATGTTAATGCCTGATGATGGGCATCGATGCCATGCGTGTCTGTGCCCACAAATTAGGGCAGCTGGTCAAAGTATCATTTTTCTGCTGAAATCCTACAAATGAAGCGCTAAGTACACTCCAGAGGCGGCAGGAGCACGTGTAGGTGCCCCTTTTATTATTCCAGCCACCTCTGGATTCTCAGGACTTAGCTGATGACTTAGAAACTTATCAGGAAATATTGACTGATTCAAGAGCTAAAAAAACCCTTTTCATAGTGTCACTGTCACCTGAGCTACAAAGCAAGGAACATCAGCAAACACAGCCAACATGCCCCTTACATCTCATCCTCACTGCACAGTACAGGGGACACCTTACCTGAATCCTTAACTATCAAAGTAACAATCTACTATTATTTTCAGGAACCAAATAGCGAAAAAACTAATAATGGAATTCACTACAAACTGCAATTATTATACAGTAATGGTAAGTTTTTATTATTTATATTCTGCATTCTGGCTATATACCATTGCATCCTGAATTAAGTGCGTAATTGTAGATATATAGTCCATCAATGCAAACCTTGAGACCTCTGTAGAAGGATAGTATAGTAATAAAATGTAACAATATCACTTGTATCAGAGATCTCTTTTTTTTGGAAACATCTGCACCCTTTTCTGATTAGGTTGCTTATTATTCCTAAATATTGGGCATAATAGAAACCCAAAATGACCCAAGCGCAATATCTGACCCAGATATAAATGGAACTTTTGTGCTTTTTGCTGGGGTTTGCTTTTATTAGTAAATTTAATTATTCGTCTGCTTGTCCAATGCAATAGTGAGTGATCTGTTCTTATTGATGCCGTGTTCAGCGTGCCTTGTTCTAAGTTTAGTCTAAATGATAACCCCATTTGTGTGCCCCCCTTTGCAGGAGTCAGGACAGAACAAGATCTTTATGTACGGCTAATAGACTCCATGACCAAACAGGTGAGCAACTTTTATAACTTCTTGTGCAAAGTTTGCATGGACTGCTGTCATAGTTTATGTCTGTGTGAGAAAGAGAAAGCATCTACAGGTTTCTGCAAAATATTCCTGCTGTGTTCTAATAGAAAATCTGGAGTAACCCTACTGTCCTCCAGTGTCATGGACAGTATAGTTCTCCAGATACTGGACCTCTAGTACTATGGGCACAGTTACACAACCTGAACACAAGACTATTGTACTCCAGTGTTATGGACAGAATCTAGGTCCCCACACACATCCTGGGCATAGCAATTCCTACATCCTCCATTACTATGAATACTCCAGGTCTGACCCCCTGTGCCATAGACATAGCCTGGGTCTCCCAGCCAGTATGCCAGGGTGAAATATCAGCTGCTCTTTATTCCTCTGCCTCTCCCATCTCATCATTCAAAGTGCAGGCTCAAGAGGTCACCCAAAGCGTCTATTTCCTGCCCCTGTGCCTCCATCAGGCAGTCCCTGTCACAGCTTGTAAATAACCTAATTACATGGACTTGCTTATTAAATTATTTAACCTGTCGTGTACAACTTTCCTGATAGTAACTAGAGGTTATCGATAAAAATCCATAGCAATTATGTGTAGTGCCAGCCAGCGCTCCCTATATATATATTATTTATACTCACACATTGTATTTATATAAATTAGATCTTTATATATTTATACATATACATGTATATATTACTAGATATTTTTATATTTAATAAAGGATTCATAACAATTACAGATGGATTCATGGATAAATTAGGATAAAGTATCCACATTTAAAATCTGTTTTCCCATCAATAATGGAAGCAAGCAGCAGCAGAATGAAAGCTAGGATGAATAAATAAACAAATACAAGTAAATTATCATCTGAGGAATGAGCTGAGCTCCCTTTCACCAAATTCACATGGCTGTGATTTCCAGCAGCTCGCCCCTGTGCGCACGGCCGCAGGCGAAATGAACAAACTTCTCCTTTTTATTGTCTAAGCCGGATGATTTTGGGATTTGTCAGTGATGCCACTTGAGTCCCCCTCCTAAGGAGGAGATGAAGTGACAGGGGGACAGGGGAGGCACTGGAGCCTCCAGCATGGATGTGAATGGGGCGCAGAGCGCAATGTGCCTTATTCTTCCCTTTGTATGGTGCACACACAGCTCTGCTGGACTAATTAACACCCCTCCTTCCCTAAAAAATGAAATAAATAAATAAAATGATAATAAAAAATAGCACCTATTAATAGGGAAATGACAGAGACAAAGCAGGGTACAAATAGAAGTATTTATTGTTCATTTAGCTGGAGGGATGTCACAGCCTAAACAGAGGAGACAATCTAGGCATTTCATCTCCTAGCCAGTAACTGATCAAAGATTAAATGGCGCTGAACCGACAGTTTATGGATTTCTGTTTGTGCTACAAAACCAAAAAATAAATCATATCTAAATACTAGACACAACGAGGCGATCAGCAACTCAGGCTCTGTATGGAGAGGAGCTGCTGGATCAACAAACATTTGGAGGGAGCAGGCTCAGTGTTGTGTCTCTGCTGTTCCCTATTGCTGCTTGTTTTCAAAACACTATCTGTTATTAAAGCTGCTGTGTTATTATTATACTGTCAGCTTCATCTCCGGGCCAGGGACAAGGCTCTCTGCTTCCAGCAGCGCTGGCAACAGGCGCTACAAAAGCTTCTAATAATCCCCAGCTCTGCTAAAATAGCAGCCTGGGATGGTGCAAGGATGGACAGGACAGGGAAAGACAGGACAGGGTAATGCAAGGATGGACAGGACAGCTATATTTTTGTCCCATAACATAAACCCTTTTCTTGCACACAAATAACTCCACAAAAAGTTTATTATTAGCAGAGTATTCTTAATTTCTTGATGTCACTGCCTTGTTTCTTGTGCAGTGCTGTAAACCAACATTAAGGGGCAGGGAGGTGGTAAAATGTTACTATTTAAATTCACATACCTTTGCCCAGGGCTAGGGATCCCTACTTTTGGCCATGGGACTATTATTTTTAAATCTCATGGGGTGCAACTAAAAAAACATGTCACTTGTTTTTCTAATTAATCTTATTCTGCTGTTTTAGCCTTGTGACTTGAGCCCATATTTCCAGAAAATATAATTTATTTGTATTCCCCATATATATTAATATCGATGGATAGATATTTATAGGTAATATATAATTGATATTTGTAATTATGTATTGTATAATTTATTATGTTGTCTTGGACATCACCCACAGCTATGGCACTGAAAGTGTCAAGTGGCTGAAAAAAGAGATACCCAATTAGTGCCTTTATGAGGTGTTGAAAGGGATTAGCTTCCAAATATTAGGCTAGCTTTTGAATACAGCAATGCCTGGGAATAATCTTTAACCCACAGAGAGTAAACAGTGGTGGGCAGCCTGGCAGGTCTGCTGGGGTCATGGCTTTGGTTTGGGGTGGGCACATAGGAGAAGTTGGAGGATGAGGGAGGGGTGCAGACAGGCTGTACACACAGCCATGTGTTTAGTGTTAGTACAGGGATGCCCTGCTCTAGTATGGGGCTTGTAATGATCCAGCCCCGCAGCTGATTCGTGTTAGTGGAAGCAAGGCCCTGAGCAGGCTGATGAGACCCAGCTGGGGTGGAGGGCAGCTGTGGGAGGCCCCACTGGAAGATTCAGAAGCCCACTTGGAAGATTAGCACTGCTGGGCACTTAGCTGGCCCGGGGGCCGCCTGTTGCCCTGTAAAAAATGTAATTTAAATAATGAATACATTTTTTATTTGCTTTCATTTTTAAGATGTGCCAGGATCTGCCTAATCTTGGCACAGCTGGTAGTGCTGGCCATTGCTTCCCGGGCACCCAATTAACATCTACCCTTCTTCTGGAATATCATGACAAACAGATCCACTAATGTCCCTGATTTCTAGGACCTGTCTTCCATGTCTGTGATTGTCCCTGGAAACCTCTCTGTCCTCTCAGTCTTTTTAATTGTCGGTATTTATAAGATAATAAAATCAATACAAATGTAAATAATTAAATAGCTATACAATTATAAAAAATTGCATGGAACTAAAGACATTTCAGACAGAATCGCCCCCAAGTTTAGTGCACCCCTTCAGCAGCAAAGTCTTCCTGAAAATGAAATGTAAAGTATTGGCAGCTTTGCAGCTGCAGAATTGTATTACAGATGAAACCATATTCTTTCCTTATTTCCTTTGCTGACAGACAGCATTAACATAGAATTAGAAGGTAATTTGAGGGCCCCAGGATGGAAGTGGCTGGCTGCAGTGATTAGACAGCTCTTGTCTCTGTCCAGGAAGAGCTGTGACCCAGATATGGATACATAGCCTGTGGTTAGCCGGTCTCTGGATCACACCCGGATAGGAAACAGCACTGAGCCGCTAAGGATGGCACCTAGCCCGCCTGGGATACTGGCTTTAGCGCTGGCTGCCAGTGCACTGGCTATCATTTCAGAGCTGGGATATGTGGCACTGAGCCCTGGAGCCAACCATTCATCTCTCTACTTCCACCATCCTTCCTTATATCCATCCATTCTTCCTTCCCTAAATCTATAACTTCCATATATCTCTCCTAACTTTATTCTTCCATATATATATCTCTTCCTTCCATGTATCCATCTATTCCTCACATACCCATCATTTCATCCATAGATCCATCCATCACTCCATCTCTCCTATATCAATCCATTCTTCCTTCCCTAAATCTATAACTCTTCCATATATCTCTCCTTTATTTATTCTTCCATATTTCAATCTCTTCCTTCCATGTATCCATCTATTCCTCACATACCCATCATTTCTTCCATAGATCCATCCATCACTCCATCTCTCCTATATCAATCCATTCATCGTTCCCTATATCTATCACTCTTCCATATATCTCTCCTATATTTATACTTCCATATATCTATCTCTTCCTTCCATGTATCCATCTATTCCTCCTATACCCATCATTTCTTCCATAGATCCATCCATCACTCCATCTCTTCTATATCCATCCATTTCATCCCTCCCTATATCTATCACTCTTCCATATATCTCTCCTTTATTTATACTTCCTTATATCTATCTCTTCCTTCCATCCTTCCTTCCATGTATCCATCTATTCCTCCTATACCCATCATTTCTTCCATAGATCCATCCTTCCTCCAACCCAGCAGACTGGAGGAGCAGAGCGCACCTATACCCTGCACCATCTGTCAGAGCCTATGTTCAAAAGCCACTCATCCGTACTCTCACACACACTGCCTTTTTACCAAAGAAAAATCATTGTTAGCACTTTCAAAATAAACAGCAGATTGCCCATTAGCGCTTTCTCTCTAAATATCATCCAGTGATCAGCATATTGCAGAGCACAAGGCACTCACATTCCTCAGGGCGCACAGCTCCTCCATATCTCCTAGCAGGACCCCCAATTTCCTGGCCATGGTTTTTTATCTCCATTACAAGAGGGAACAAAAAAAAAAGAAACAACTTATGGGAAACCGGAGCGCTTTATTGCTTGCCAAGGGAGAGTATTTGCATAGAAATAATTTTGCAGTCACTCAGACACATAGATCAGCGTCTCTGGGCTTTTAATGGACTCAATGGAAAGTAAGATTTATAAATTAGGGTCATGATGCGCAATTTGTACACTGGGTCCCATGTAAATGGTGGCAATGCAATTGTTACTTTTTTATATGTAAAGTGTAATAATTTATAGCCATCCATAGGTTACATAAATGGGTTCACAGTAATTGTTACAATGTAAATGATGACATGAATACATAAACAATATAACAAACATACTGTCAGCATAATGCTTTGGTTCTTATGGAGTTTTATATAGAGTTGTCGATTGCTATGACATGAAATAAGGATCAAGTTCAGCATTTTATGGGTTAACATTCTCACAACGCAAATCTCAGTGTAGTGGTTCACAGTATTGCATGGGTTAATGTTGTGGCATGTAGTAATGGGGTCAGTGCCAGCATTGCATGGGTTATTGCAGTGACATTAATTTATTAATGAGGTCAAACACAGTAGTGCATGGGTTAATATTTTTGTAACAGTGAGTAATGAGGTCGGTTGGCTGCAGCATGTTGATGTTTTATTACAGAGCAATAGGGTAACGTGCAGTAATGCATGGGTTAATATTCTGAAAGAGAGAGAGAAAAAAAAGAAAGTGACACTTGCAACATTATTGTTCTGCCAGGGAGTCGTACTGCTGAATGAATTATTATTTTTTATAGGAAGCAAGGGGATGAGTTGTAGCACTGCATAGGTTAATATCGTTACGAATGTAAATAGGAAAAGCTGTAGCACTGCATGGGTTAAAATGATGGCAGGGGTTATTGGAGAGTGATTCAGAACTGCATGGGTTAATATTGTGGAAAAAGTGGTTAGGGAAATCTTCCTGGCAGATTGGAGGTCTGTGTGTAGAGATATAAGGACAGGGGGTGTATTTAGGATTAGTGTGATCCCTATAATGATATATCTGATCACTATGTGATCCTTGTGATTGTAGTTAGTAGGTATGATCCCTATGACAGGGGGTGTAGTTATTATATGTGATCCCCATAATGAGAGGTGGTGCAGCTAATGTACATGTGATCTTTATATTGGGAGGAGGTGCAATTACAATATTTGACCCCTATAATGGCAGGGGGTGTAGTTAGTATATGTAATCCCTATAAACCCCATAGAGAGGTCAATGACTGAGGTGTGCAGTTAATATATGTGCTCTTTTCTGCCCCATGGACAGAGGGGTGTATTTAGTATTTGTATCCCCAGGAGGGGGTCCCATGCAGCACTGCAGGTGTTAATGATCCCCTGCCACCAGTCAATGTGTAATAATGTGGAGGTTAATAGTGTGCAGTGCTCATGTCTGCTGGGCGTGCTTGGAGCAGGAGTCACATACATGGGGATCCCCCCCAGGCTGATCTCTACTGCCCCCTACAGGAAGGCCTGTGCACGGCAGAGGGGAAATACAGCAGGGGTGCAGCCTGGGGCATGGCTGCTGTTGGTGCTCAACACTAATTGATTTCATTTTGTGCAGGCAATTATCTACGAGGGTCAAGACAAGAACCCAGAGATGTGCAGAGTGCTGCTCACACACGAGATCATGTGCAGGTAAGACCTGGTGGGACTACAAATATCAGCATGCCCCCACCTTCTGATCATTACTGTGTCACTAAACCCCTCAATGCTTGAGAGCTGCCCACTGATTAAAGGAGGAGTCCCTGGAATTCCCCTATCATAATACTATTTATTTAAATAAAAATTAAATCATCATAAACACATAAATAAATAATAAAAGCAAAAAGTGTCAAAACAAAGTACCTGTAGAAAAAACATAAATAATAAAGTTGATATGTTTTGTATTCATTGGTGTGTTGGTATCAATCTGCTAATTGGTATTTTAATTGTAATTACCAATATTTCTAAAGCAGTATTTATATGAATATAGATTTGCATCTATAAATTGATTTTTTCTATTAATTTGCATTGTAAGTAACACATGCTTATTATTTTTGGGGTTATCAAGTGTAGTTAATATATATATATATATATATATATATATATATATATATATATATATATA